>NC_134355.1:437898850-438210457 GCF_048569485.1 Anomaloglossus baeobatrachus
GGGAAACTGCTATCTAGAAGGGGCACAGTTGTTGATTATGTACATATGTGTGCGAATGAATGCCAATCACCCGAGACTCTCACCTGATTCACGAAAGCAGCATGAGTAAAAGGTAGCGGATCCCGGCTACCTCAGTTGTTGTCCCCATTGGGACTATGCTGTCCATCCCCGTTGGGACTTTACTGTTTTACCCCGTTCCAACATAGACAAGGCCGTGAACTTGCAGGCCACCCAAAAACTTATGGGCTTGTAAATAATTCCCTACCACCCTTCAGATCCCACAGCCTCCGGAGATGCAGACTGGAGGAAGGACCTGTGGCAGAGGAGGCTGGGGTCCTGTCACTAATATAACCGGTGACAACCCTCCGGGTCCAGGGGCCCCCTGGACGTGGGGCCTCTGAGAGACTGCCGGGTAAGGAACTTTTTACCTGGCCCGCAAGGGCAATACCCGGGCCTTGACCTGTTCCTGGACTGGGGAAAAGGGGTGCTGCCTGTTCCCTAGAGGTAGCATCAAGGCTAGGTTTGTTTGGGTGGGCAGCTAGCTATAGGAGCTGGTCCCGTTCCCGTTAAAAAAAACTGTTTTATAATGCAACGTTTAAAAATGTGCCTCCCGCAAGGGATGATTTCCATATATGCTTGAATTGTAAAAAGTTTAGAATCCTTGTATTTCCTGTTTTATCTTTTCAGCAAACAAAAATAAACCGGTGGTGGTAGGGCAGATGGTCTGCATTAAACCTAGGGGGAATGTGATGCCCTGGACTAGCCAGGTAGTCACAGGTAGACCCCCTGCACAAACACCAGCCCCTAAAAAGGTGACAGAAGCCAACCTACAAACCCTGAGTCACCTCCCTCAGGGCTTGATGAACACACCAGGGGGCGGAGCCAGGTGGTTGGCCAAGCCCACCGAGGAGTTCAGAGGGCCTGAAGTAGGAAACACAAGCAGATTAGATTAGGAGAGATCAGTGGCAGGAGTGAAGGAGAGTAGTCACAAAGAGTAGACATCTGCAAGGGGTCTGGGTTGGAGCCCGGACACCCCGAGACCAGGAGGCAGATGGTGGTTGCCGCCTGCAGGAGCCGGGAAGATGGCTGGTGGAACCGTAAGGCACCGGGACAGGGTAGTGGCCCGCCGGTACTGAACCGGGGAGCCAACTGGAAACCGGAGCACCAGGAAGGGTACTCAGACCCAGAACGAGGTCCAGAAGCCACTGGACCACGTCGAATTTACTGATTGAGGTCTGGACCTTAGGTCCTTTCCCGTCCCAAGACGCGAAAGACAGCAACAACCCACCGAGGGGGATAGAAAGCCACCGCACAGGCAGAGAGACCCCACGGGCCAGCGCCTGTGGGCAAACGGGTTCCCCGACACACATAAAGCCGGGAAGCGAACTACCGTTGCTGAAGAATAGGCAGTCAAGTTCTACCACAGAGGTGCAGGAGAAAGGCGGTAGCCATCAACCTGAGAAAGGGGCAAAAGTGCAGCCGGCTGCAGGCACCGACCACCATCTTTTTTGGTTTACCAGAGACTCCGGTGTATCTGTCATAGTGAGTACAACAGTGCCCTTGGGCCGCGCACCGCACCACACCAACTTGCCCGCACCTCACAACCACCGGGCCCCGGGACTATCACCCCCTGCCCACGGAGGGGTCAACACCAGGCTGCATAACACCGTCCCCGGGAGCCTAGTTAACGGCAGCGGTGGTGTCCACATTCACCACAAGCCGTGGGTGGCGTCACGAACTTACATGCCTAAACGCCAAGGCCTCGGCCGTGAACCTCCCCACCGAATCCCTACACGTAGCGCCAAACCTATTTCAGAGCGACGTGACTCCCGGGTCCGGGAGGAGCTCGAGCCACCCACCGACGAGCACGGATCCGAGCGGCTCAGCAGCCGGCCGAGCCCCGGGGCGGTACACTATCCATGGATCTGTTGTCCATAGACTCCCATGTTAAAAATACGGATACTGCAGAAATCAGTTTACCAATTGATCCTTTCTAATGGATGACTACAGAACATGTTAACATAGCCTTTTACATCTTACTACAGAAATCTGACTAGATACTTTTTCCTCTCTCTTCTTCCTTGTGAACTTACGATCCACGTTGGAAAAAAGAACAGCTCAAATCCACGGTGCACAGACAAGACAGACTGGCAGCTCCCTGAGTTTCCAATTTCTAGTCTACTCGGCAGTGTGAGAAAACAGGCAGAGGGAGACACAGAAAGATCGTACTGGGCTCATAACAAATTATTTATTTACATCCAAACAGATCAAGACAGCTGTGAAATTCTCTAACTGCTTCTATATGTGTCTGTGGGCTAAAAAAAAGCATGAAGAACACAAATCCACTCTGTATTCGGCTCAACATGAATTGCAAATTAAAGATATAGCCTGCAGAAGGAAAAACTGCTGCAAATACAGAATATGTCAGAAATAGTGCTATTTCTCATGTACACTGATAGGGCTCACCTGATGAGTTTAATTCACTCTACCACAGGTAGGTTGAATACACGGTCTACAGGCAATGGCACAGTTGTCAGAACTTGCCAGATGGCATGTGGAATAACGAGGACCAGTGCGATAATGTAAACTAGATAACATGGAGACAATCAGAACAGGATACATCAGGAGACAGTCAGGGGAGTTGAGAAGTACAAGAACTGAAGATGTATAGTCAGTCTATGAATTTTAGCAGCTTCTCTAATGTGAGCAAGTCCAGATAACAATTCATGTAGATGAAGGATAAATCAGCAGGTCTAAGCAAGCAAGTAGATGTTGAGAAACATACTCAATACTCAAATACACGAGTGTCAAAATCAGTCTTAAAAGTTGGGCAGTGGCCATATGGAAAAGAACAGAGCTTAGCCCTGGAGACAGGTGCATTATATACTGGCGCAAATAGCTTATCCTGAAAAGTTACTTGAAAGAATGTTTACCATTTAAGGCCATGTGCCCACGGGAGCTTTTTGCTGCGGAGTTTGCCGCGGAAAACCTGCGGATTTTTCTGGATTTTCCAGATAAATCCGCAGGTTCTAGCATGTACAGGAACTTCCCATGTTACCCTATGGGACATGGGGAGTGTCTGTGTCCACGCAGCGGAAAGTGCGGCTGTGGAATCTCCTGCGGAGATCCATCAGCCACACCTAACTGCATGTCAATTATTCATACGGATTTACTTGCGGAGATCCCGGCCCTCCGCTATAGAGATAGAGGCCGGGACGTCCGCAGGTAAATCGCGTGAAAGTCCGCATGTTTCCCGCAGCTATTCCGCTGGAAACTCGCAGCTAAAAATAGCTGCGGATGCCGGCGGGCAGCTGCGGGAAACATGCGGCCGTACCTGCGGATACATCCGCAGGTACGAGCGCCCGTGGGCACATGGCCTAAGGCCCAAAACACATAAGGCTGGTTTCACATAAGATCAGCTGACTCCAGTGCTGGCCAAACTCAGCTGACCTCACAGCCCGCACACGCTGTGATGGATGCAGCGGGACACAGAACAAGTAATCGGCCAACACTGGAATCAGCTGATCTGATTACTTGTTCTGCTGGCTGTGTGGTCAGGAGTAGGGATGAGTGAGTAGTAAAATGCTTGGGTGCTCAATGGACGAAGCCCATGTTGATTTTTTTTTAAATTCATTAAAAAATAAAAAAAAAAACACACACATAAGCCTAATCCTAGGGTTAGGGGTAAAAAAAAATGTGCGAGCTCCCGCTGCATTTTCTATTGCTAAGAGTAACCCAAGCAGCTACTGGCTGCTAACTCCCACTACTTGGTGTTACCTTCACTGGCAATGGAAATCCAAGGAAGCTCTTTTTTTTAAAAAAAACTAAGAAAAAAAATGACGTTGGCTTCGCCATATTTTTGTATACTAGCCAGGTTCAGCAGGCAGGTACAGGCTGCCCCCAACCCCCAGCTGACAATTTGTACCTGGCTGGGAACCAAAAATATAGGGAACCCCTTTTTTTAATTATTTCATGAATTTCATGAAATAATTAAAAAAAAAAACTGACGTGGGCTTCATCCAATTTTTGTGTCCTGCCAGGTATAACTAGGCAGCTGGGGATTGGAATCGGCAGCGGGGCCCCCCCGCTGTGAATTTCAGTCTGCAGCTGCCCCAGAAAATGGCGCATTCATAGAAGCGCCATCTTCTGGCACTGTATCCAACTCTTCCAGCGGCCTTTGTGCCGGGTGGCACGCTGAGTAATAAGGGGTTAATATCAGCTTTGTTTTACCAGCTGGTATAAAGCCAGAGCTACTTAATGTCAGCCCAAGTTTGACCCGGTCATTAAGAGTTTCCAATAAAAGGTTAAAAAAAGACATCACACAGAGAAAAAATACTTTATTAGAACTAAATACACAGACACACTTAGGGACTCCATCTTTATTACTCCCTATCACCCCTTCACAATCCTGGTCTTCTGTCTGAGAGAGAGAGAGAAAGAGAGAGAGAGATTTCTGTACTGACCATGCCAGGCTGCTTTCTGGGCATGCTCAGTACAGAAAACAGGATCCTGTCTATCAGGATCTGGTGACTTCCGGTACAGCAGAATCTGGCGCCCATTCAACTACATTTCTGGTACCTGCTGCAATGCATTGGATCCAGTATTTTGCCTGAGGACAAAAATGCTGCAAGTAGAGATTTTGAAAAAAGGTAAAATACCGCGAAGCACCGGATCCAGTGTCTGCAGCACGCAACCGCATGTGACCGCATATTGCCACGATTCCATTGCAAATGCATTGAAATGACAATGCATTTGTAAAGGATCTGGCTTTGCGGCAAAAAATCAATTTGTGCCGCAGTTAAAAAAACGCTGATGGGAAACCAGCCTAAGACTAACATTGTCTGAACTCAGTATTGGCGGAATTGACCAATTGTATAATATGCATGAAGGCCTACACACTCTCTTCCCTGAGGCAAGTCGCCACAAAAAATATCTAGCCCATGGCTTTCTCATACAAACTACAAGACTACTCAAATACTCTGTGAGGTGAACTATATAAGAGAATAAGGAGAGATAACCGTCAGCTTAACCATTCATATGACAGCTATCCACTATGTATGGGGGTGCTTTAGGGTATGAGAACACTGGTTAATGGAGGGATTTAAACACCCCATGGTCATTTAACAAACTGTTTAGACAGGCTGACTAAACGTTTCAAGTAAAAAGCACGGACGGCGATATGATCATTCTGGCCATATAGACTATCATTGTTCTTGGGGCAGCATATATCCTGTTTGTAAACTTAAATATTATTTTAGCTGATGAACAAATTAAATAGAACTGTATAAGTGCACAGTGCTTTAACACTAGGTTATTTCAAGTGCAGTGATGTTAATCAATTAGTGCAGGGTGAAAACCAGGAAAGAATGTCTTATACAGTATGTTCTATGTCTTATAAATGACTTTGAAATGCCTTGGTTTTGGGGCCCTGCATATTTATATATTTATCTTTCATGTTGTGGCATAATCGGCTTATATGTACTATAACAGCCCCACTTGGGAACATGGACAGATGTGACACCTTATTTATAGTCATTCCTGATGAACAAACATTTAGCTTATTTGTCAGGTAATGGCTGCTTCATTATAGTGGTAAATTATTAGGAAACAAGCTTTCCTATAGAAGACACTTCATGATAATCACCCATGTAAATACACTGGAGGCCCTGATGGAGATTTTGCATTGGTGCACATGGGCTTCAAGTGAAGCCACTATCATTAGGTAGCCATTGTAAGACATGCTATAACAATGGCTTTTGTGAACTGTTGACCTGTCTGCACGTTTAGGATACCGGGTCCTGTGTATTAGTGTTGTGTGTTTCCAGGAGTCTGAACAAGGTGGAGGTGGGGACAGCAGTAATGACAGCCCTGCTGACCCTCTTCTAATATTTGCAGGTAGTAGATTTTTTAGACAGTCCACACCACTCCTGTAGATCACTTCTTTGGAGATACCGTCTCTAAACACTACTATGCTGGGTACCGGACATTTCTATTTTTGATCATTGTTTATACTGGAAAATGAGAATTCTATTCATCATCTGGATTTATGCTTTGATGTCTGAATGGTATTTGGAAACAGTATTATCTCAGGGTAAGGATGCGATTTTATAGATTTAATCTTTAGTTTATAAAATGATCAAGTTTTAGTCCTTTTTTTTTTCCCCTGGAAAATAAGATTAATTCCCTGTTATCTCAGGGGTATAATACTGGGGAATATTCCACGTGTGCATATACAGTATGTACATATATAACTGTCTCTCCTATTATTTATAGCACTCATTTTTCTTGCCTGTATATATATATGCATCATTCCATACTTTATAGGATCTTTTATGTTATTGCAACACAGTTAGAGCTTTCATCATGAAGTACTGTAAAACATTATTTTTATATGTTTAATTTTATTAATATAGTTCAATTAGCATAACAGACCTGCTCTCCTTTCTTAATAACTTTGGGGCCGTTTATATATTTGAATACATGATGTGCACCTTAATTGTGGGTATGTGGCTTGTATTTGAGACACATTTATTAAAGTGACTGCTTGATGAATTGTTCATATTTTTAGACAGAACAATTCTGTCCAGAGATTTTTTTTACAATTCTTACTCCCCTCCCTGCGTGAAAGAATTGTGAAATATTGGTCACTTTTTAAAAACTGTATAAACTTTTTAGCCTACGTTCCCACAATGAGCTTTTGGTGATTTTTTGATGTTGCTGATATTGCTGCACCTATTATGTAAATTTAATTACTACTGTTTTTCATTGCGTTTTTCGGTGAGTTTTCTACATATATTTTTATCTGTTTTTTTATGCTGTTTTTGTCTCTTCTTGGAATGCAATCTTTTAAATAAATCTGCTTTGTTACTTCCTGGTATTTTATTTGAGAAAACTTTATTGATATACTTTATTGCGTATTACATGTGTTTTTGATGCGGTTCCGCAGCAGACATGTATTTGCATTTTTTACTTGTGCTTTTTCTGCATCTAATGCAAGTTTATGGAAAAAATCCATACATACCATAAAACATTAGATCCTCTGAAACAGAGGTTGGTATGTTGCGAATTTGAAACAAGAACCTCCGGTGAATTTCTGCTGAGTAAAGATTGAGCACAGTAGACCTCAGATTTCTATAAATCCTATTCACTTTGCTTGAATTGTATGATGTTCCATTTTTAACAACAAAAATACACAGCATCCAAAACTCATCAAAAGATCATCGTGGGAACATAGTCTTAAAAATTAATAAATCTGGCACAAACCTATTTACATAGTTAGGCTGGGGTTAACTTGGCATCTGAAGCAAGAAAATCAGATGTGACACTTACCTAAAGCTCTGCTACGGGTGTGAGCCGAGTGTCATCTACTCATATTCTCTCACGTGTGGGAATCACAGGTGCGGAGAAGATGGAGAGATTAATCTATTTTCTCCGTTGTCTGTTTCTGTGTATAACGCACTGCACTCGGATGTCATCAGTGCAGTCCGGGGTTTCACATGCACCCATAGACCTGTATGAATATACGTGATCTGTGATATATATCAATAATTCAGGATATATATGGAGTAAAAGGAGTATAAGTGATCTGTGATATGTGTCCAATCACAGCATGCAATTTTAGTCCTTTTAGAGCTAAGGAAAAACATTGCAGATCTCCTCTACCTCATTGACTTAGGGGCACTTTGCACACTGCGACATCGCAGGTGCGATGTCGGTGGGGTCAAATTGAAAATGACGCACTTCCGGCATCGCATGCGACATCGCAGTGTGTAAAGGCTGGATGATACGATTAACGAGCGCAAAAGCGTCGTAATCGTATCATCGGTGCAGCGTCGGCGTAATCCATGATTACGCTGACGCGACGGTCCGATGTTGTTCCTCGCTCCTGCGGCAGCACACATCGCTGTGTGTGAAGTCGCAGGAGCGAGGAACGTCTCCTACCGGCCTCACTGCGGCTTCCGTAGGATATGCGGAAGGAAGGAGGTGGGCAGGATGTTTACATCCTGCTCATCTCCGCCTCTCCGCTCTGATTGGCCGCCTGCCGTGTGACGTCGCAGTGACGCCGCACGACCCGCCCCCTTAACAAGGAGGCGGGTCGCCGGCCACAGGGACGTCGCACGGCAGGTGAGTGTGTGTGTGAAGCTGGCGTAGCGATAACTTTCGCTACGCCAGCTATCACCACATATCGCTGCTGCGACGGGGGCGGGCACTATCGCACTCGGCATCGCAGCATCGGGCTGCGATGTCGTAGTGTGCAAAGCCCGCCTAACATTGGTCCAAGTGCGATGCAACATTTTCTCACACTGATTTATACTCTCATGTGAGCAAGCCCTTAAACACTTTGTCATCCCCTTTTTTTCAAAGTGGCAAGAGCAGTGTAAAGTTTCAAAAAGTATTTTTTCTTGGAAAAAAGACAAGTGAGAATATTTGCATTTTGTATTTCTAATTGTAGTGCAAAAAGCCTTGCTAAAGTTTCAGACTTTGTGATAAACTTTAAGAACCATAGTTGGCCACTAGTGATGAGTGAGCATGCTTGGAACTCCATCGAGCATTGGGTTGCATGGGCATGCTTAGTGCTTGATTGAATACCCCGAGTGCTCAAGCTAAATACTTGACTTCCCAATCTTTTACCTGTCTTGACACATCCCTTGGTCACCACAGTCCCCATCAACTGCAGGCAACAGACATCACTCAGCAACCTCCCTTCCATGTTCCCAGCCACAGTCTCTATTATCCGAGTGCAACTGTCATTACCCGGCAAGTTTCATTCCAAGTGGGCCATCCAAATGTTCCCAACGCCAAAGTAACTGTGCAGGTAGCTTCTCTTGAGTCCTCTCTCTCTTCGGACTCCACAGAGTTACTTTGGCTGGGGCGGGGCATTGGTATGTCTCACATGGAACACAAATTGCCAGGAGCTGCCAGCTGCACCTGGATGATATGGACAGTGGGTGCCGGGAAGACGGAATAAAGGTTGTCGGGTGATGTCTGCTACCTGCGATTGATGGAGACTGTGGTGGCTGGGGGCTGTGTTAGGGCAAGTAATAAAATGGGGACTCAGGGAAAAATATGCTCGGGTCACCCATTGACTCCTATTGTGCGCAGTATCATGCATTTCTGAGCATCCGACATGCTCGATTCGAGTACCGTGCTCCTCAGTATTTCTGTGGTCACTCATCACTAGTGGCCACATATGTCTCCTGAAAGTAAAAATTGTTAAAATAAATGGTGACTATTTGCTAACATTGAGGTCACATCTAAAGCTAAGGCTCAGCATCTTGCTGGAAAAACAAACAAAAAAACCCCAAACCATCAATTAACTGATTTAATTCTAAGATAATGAAATGTTGAAATGCAATCTTATTATACGAGTTCTATACCATCCAGAGTACAATTGCTAATGCTCACTCATGGAAGGAATCTATGGTGATAATCACTTAACATTATCTTTCAGTCTATGGCCTCAGGCCCCTAACAGCAATGATGCCGCCCATTACCAAGGAAACAGACCATGAAAACAATCCAGAATAGAGTACAGAGAAAGACCTACATGTGATATGGGTGTGACAATGTGTGTGTCACCGTATTAGCGTACCATATATAATGACTGACTACTTAAAGACATCTAATATTTCTTTCCAAACTTTTAATACAAAAGTAGAGTGGAGAACATCACTATTTGTAGTGCAAAACTAGATAATATTGAGATTTGTTATGGATTTCTTCTATTCTGGCCTTCTCTGCAGTAGAAATCTCCACTGTGTGTGAAGCAAACCAACATGAGACAATTAAAAACAGGACATTATACATAGGTCATATTTTTCTGATAATAATAGGTTTAACAAAAATGTTTACATATAGTGACATGTGAGAAGTTCTGATCAGTGAGGTCCTCATTGTTTGCCGACATATTGATGATAAAGAGCTCTGCAAAGCTCAGTGCCCATTCATCTGTAGTCAATGCTACTTGTACAGGTAGGGCAAATAGTGTACAAACTCATAAGTCCTGATTCAACTAACATTTTTTCCTAGAAATCTAGAGTAAATCTGAAGCTTTTCAAAAATTTTGCTCAACTCGTAGTTGCATACATTTGCTGCAACTTTTACTAATTTTACAGTAGTCCTGGCCAACAGGAGCTGGGAGGAGGCATGTCTACGCTTGGATGACAAATTCATCATAATTTACTGCACAAAAGTTGTGTAAATTATGACAGATATACTCTAGTACCTGACTAAAATTTATTTGTGCTGCCTAAAGGATGCCTCAAATTCTTTAAGTGATGCCTGTCTCAGACTAATTTTGAAGCTACTTATTTCAACCCACCATTCACTAAAGGCCACTTTACACTCTGCGATATCGGTACCGATATCGCTAGCATGGGTACCCGCCCCCATCGGTTGTGCGACATGGGCAAATCGCTGCCCGTGGCGCACATCGCCCAGACCCATCACACTACTTACCTGCCCTGCGGCATCGCTGTGACCGGCGAAACGCCTCCTTTCTAAGGGTGTGGTTCGTTCAGCATCACAGCGACGTCACAGCTGTGCCACTGAACCGCCGCCCAATAGAAGCAGAGGGGCGGTGATGAACATCCCGCCCACCTCCTTCCTTCCACATCGCGGGTGGGAGGCAGGTAAGGAGAGGTTCCTTGTTCCTGCGTTGTCACACGTACCGATGTGTGCTGCCGCAGGAACGAGGAACAACTTAATTACTGCTGCAGCAACAATATTATAGAATGGACCCCCATGTCACCGATGAGCGATTTTGCACATTTTTGCAATGATGCAAAATCGCTCATAGGTGTCACACGCAACGGCATCGCTAAAGCGACCGCATGTGCGTCACAAAATCCGTGACTCCAATGAGATCGCTTGAGCGATGTTGCAGCGTGTAAAGCGGCCTAAAGGCTAGCATCTAAAACACTAGACTCAATGAATCAAGGCCAGAGATTTGTATGAGCCCATAGACAACTAAATCTAAGTGTCTACACAAGGAGAGCCGAGAAGCATGGATTAGTGTTAGGGGTACTTTGCATGCTGCGACATCATTAATGAATTATCGTCGGGTTCACGGTGTTTGTGACGCACATCTGGCGTCATTAACGATATCGCAGTGTATGACACTTATGAACGACATTAAACGATCGCAAAAGTGGTCAAAATCGTTTGCCGCGGAGAGGTCGTCCTGAAACAAAAAACGTTTTCTGCTTATTAGCGATGTTGTTCCTTGTTCCTGCGGCACCACACATCACTGTGTGTGACACCGCAGGAGCGAGGAACATCTCCTTACCTGCCTCCACCGGAAAAGCGGAAGGAAGGAGGTGAGCGGGATGTTACGTCCCGTTCATCTCCACCCCTCCGCTTCTATTGGACGCCTGCCGTGTGACGTCGCTGTGATACCACTCGAACCGCCCCCTTAGAAAGGAGGCGGTTCACCGGCCAGAACAACGTCGCAGGGCAGGTAAGTCCGTGTGATAGAGGTAAGGGAGGTTGTGCGGCACGGGCAGCGATTTGCCCATGTCGCACAACCGACGGGGGTGGGTAAGATCGCTTGCGATCTCGCTAGCGAGATCGCAGCATGTAGAGCCCGCTTAACTCTACAGGATCCCAATCAATCTCAAGAAAGAAGCTCTAAAATACCATATTGGTATGAAGCAATAGACATTCATGCAGGCAGTCAATCTTTTCAATATATTTGGGTTTGCCAGACAAGGATGAATACAGCTTTCATCTATCTACAGCAGTCTCACAGACAATAGAGAGGGAACTGCATATGTGGAGTATTTCATAGTCCCAAACTCAGGACCAGTGGAGGACCCAGCGATGGAACCCTCAGCGATCACCAAGTTATCACCTATCCTTCTCAGGGAACGCTACCTTCATAGAGTTGTGCTTCCCCATAGCTTTCCTTGCCAATAATAGCTGATGCGCCATCTCTGAAGATGGGACAGCACTTAACGGGGTTTCCCCATCTCCAAGGTCTACTAATAACATTAGCAAATACCTCCAATTAGCTATTTAGTATTGTTCTCGAATATAGCCATGTCTCTTATCTCATATGCAGGGCATTGCAGCTTAGGTATCCATGGTTACGTCCACTCCTATAGTGACAGTTAGTTAGTTGCTCATGGTCATAACTATGGATACCTAAACTACTGCAATGCCCCTCACATGAGGTAAAAGACATGGCTATATCAGAAGAACTGTACTACATTTCTAATTGGAGGTATTTGCTAATATTAATATTATTACACCTATGACATATTGTGATAGATTTTGAAGATGGGAAAAAACCTTTAAACCTGTTCACTTTAAAGGGGGAACCAAAATGAGAATGTAGCCAAACATATGCATATTCCAAATGTTGAACTACTATAAGCAGATTTGTCAAATTTGACAAACCAACACCCGAGATATTGAGTATTTCTCCAATAATTTGAGGTGGCATGCCAAACAAAGTTATCACTCAGTTTGTGGAGATTGTCAGGGAAAAAAGCATCTAGAAACATTCATTGGCCCGTTACGCACAGCTGTCATGTGGCTAATCGTAGGCTGAGCCTGGGAACCGCATAACCCCATGGCCAGAAAGCACTGACCTGGGGTTGAGCGGAGCGATTCACTCATCTTTATGCCGTTTATCATCCCATGGTTGGGTATGATGGATTTGTCTTTTTTAAACTGCACTATGTAACTATATACCGTAGTAATCAAAATACCCAAATTTATTTTAATAACTTTGCTTTTCGACAGGTGACAATAAATGTCTACTTCAGTGTAATAGTAATGCGTATTGTGGGAAGGACATAGATGGGGCATATACATGCATTTGCAAATCCGGTTATAAAGGAGATGGTTACGTCTGTAAAGGTATGCTTCTTATAAATACTGTCCATGAAAACTACTGTAGTGTTGTATCCCGGGATAACTAATTTCTTTTTACTTCCAGAAATAAATTACTGCAAAAAATCTCCCTGCATAAATGGAAAATGCAGGAGTACTACAAAAGGATCTGAGTGCTTATGTGATGTTGGATGGGAAGGAGAGACTTGTAATAAGGGTATGTCATTGAGCACTACTATGTATTAGATAGCAGTAATGTAGGAAGAAGGCGTTATAGCTACATGTTCTGTCTATATTATCTATAATTTCCTGCATTTTTATCACATAAAACCTCTAATTTTCATGCTCCTTAGGCCTGTTTCACACGTCAGTGAAAAACACAGACATTTTTCACTGACGTGTAAAAAACGCCTATGTCTCTCCGTGTTGCATGATTCATGGCACACATGGGTTGTCCATGTGCAAACCGTGATACGTTATCCGGGATTGCACATGGATGTATACTCACCTGTCCCTGCTCATGTTGTCCGTGGTGCTGAACTCTTTGGCTCTGCTGTGTTTCTGCCCCTGCTGCAGCTGCTTCTGGGTCAGCTGTTCCTGCATACATGAATATGCATGCCATAATGAGCCAGCTCTGAAGCAGCAGCCAGTGGATACAAGCAGCGCTGGAGAAGGTGAGTTAAAAATGCTTTTTATTTTCAATATCCGTGTTTTCCTGGTACGTGTTTCACGGGTCACACCAATGTGTGGTCCGTGGGACATCAATGATGCCAGAAAAATAAAACAGACATGTCTCCGTGCGGCAATCACTGACACGTGTGTACGCCGCACGGAGACATGGTCAGTAAAAAAAAAAATCACTGATGTGTGCGCAGACCCATTGATTATCATGAGTCTGCGTATGTCTATGATTCTGGTACATATAAAAACTGTCACATACGTACCAGAACGTCTGACGTATGAAAGAGGCTTTAAGTGATTGAGGTGCTTTCTACTTTGTTTATTAGTAATTTTATGCCCTCTCTGTAAGCCTCTAAACGACCGCAGTATTTAGGACAGTTTTTCCCAACCTTTTTCTCTTTGGTGCACAACTGGTGGAAAATAAATGACCTCAGGGAACTCAATTTTTTTATTTTAAAAATTAAAATTGACTAAAAACACCTAAAACATAGCACAAAATAGTCTAAAAATCTCTAGTAGAATCACCCTTTTACATTAATATTGGAGAAAAGAGAGGCTTACTGTACCTTTTCAGTGTGACACCTGACTGAGCTGTTCCTTAGGCTGCTTTCACACATCCGGCTTGAGCTCTGCGGCTCAATCCGGCTGTTCAAGCTATGCAACGGATGCGGTGAACACACCGCATCCTTTGCATAAGTTTTTCCTTTGCGGCCAGTCCGGTTTTTGCCGCTTGCGGCATGCTACTGAGCATGCGCAGTGGCAAAAACCGCATGCGGCGGCCGGATGCGGTTATTGCCGCATCGCGCCGCATCCGGCCGCCATAGGCATGCATTGAAAAATGCGCCGCATCGGCCGAATGCGGCGCAATGCGTTTTTTTTTTGCCGCACGAAAAAACGTGCCAGGCAACGTTCCATCCGGCCGCCGCATCGGCTAAATCTGCCCTATGCGGCAAAAACCGGACCGAACGGGAGCCCATGCGGCACAATGCGGCACTAATTAAAGTCTATGCAGAAAAAACGCAACCGGCAGCAAAAAAAAAAACGGTTGCGATTTTCCTGCAAAGTGCTGGATTGTGCTGCATTGCAGAAACCGGAGGTGTGAAAGCAGCTTTACACAAGAATAGAATCAGCGGCCTGAATTTTGAAAGACCCTATCGGTTCTTCAACAGCCTGAATATAACATGAAGCCACTGTGGATAGCTTATCACTTTGCACATCTTCTCTCTAGTTCAGCCTCCTTTTTTCTTCCCATCAGCCACCATCTTGATTACTAGATTTCACCTGGATTTTATCCCTCACTAGTCTATCAGTCTCCTGTTGTAGTATTACAGCATCGCATAACCAGCAAGAGTCAGTATCATCTATGCTGTAAGCAGGGCCGTATTTGCCACTAGGCACCCGTGGTCCCGTGCCTAGGGCGGCACGTTGCGGGGGGGCGGCACTTTCTGGCAGCAAAAAAAAAAAAAATATATATAATTTTTTTTTTTTTTTTTTACATCCCCGCCCCCCGCCCCTCCCTCCGTTGCACTTCGCTGTGTTCTCGGGGGGGAGGGGGGGTTGAGAGGGAGAGGAAAGGCGCACTTCTGTCTCTTTAAATACACGGAGGGCGCCAGGCATAGTGAGCTGATTAACCCCGGAAATTCCATCGTCTGCACTTCCGGGTCAGAGGCGCGCGGGCGCGCCAATCAGCTCACTGCCCCGTGCTGCAGCGTCCAATTCTGCAGACAACACACGCCGCGGAGGAGGACGCAGCTGGAGCCAGCCAGAAGAGGATAATAGCAGAGCAGGGCAGCAGGCACCGGAGCAGGTATGCGTAAGGCAGAGCCTAGAATGTATGGGCACCTTACAGGTTAGTTGATGATCGTTGCGATGCCTCTTTTTGTCTGGGGGGAGGCTGGGAAAAGAGAGAGGCTGGGAAAAGAGAGAGGCTGGAGGGAGGCTGGGAAAAGAGAGAGGCTGGGGGGAGGCTGGGAAAAGAGAGAGGCTGGGGGGAGGCTGGGAAGAGAGAGGCTGAGGCTGGGGGGGAGGCTGGGAAGAGAGAGGCTGGGGGGGAGGCTGGGAAAAGAGAGGCTGGGGGGAGGCTGGGAAAAGAGAGAGGCTGGGGGGAGGCTGGGAAAAGAGAGAGGCTGGGGGGAGGCTGGGAAAAGAGAGAGAGGCTGGGGGGGAGGCTGGGAAAAGAGAGGCTGGGGGGAGGCTGGGAAAAGAGAGAGGCTGGGGGAGGCTGGGAAAAGAGAGAGGCTGGGGGGAGGCTGGGAAAAGAGAGAGGCTGGGGGGAGGCTGGGAAGAGAGAGGCTGAGGCTGGGGGGGGAGGCTGGGAAGAGAGAGAGGCTGGGGGGGAGGCTGGGAAGAGAGAGAGGCTGGGGGGGAGGCTGGGAAGAGAGAGAGGCTGGGGGGAGGCTGGGAAAAGAGAGAGGCTGGGGGGAGGCTGGGAAAAGAGTGAGGCTGGGGGGAGGCTGGGAAAAGAGAGAGGCTGGGGGGAGGCTGGGAAAAGAGAGAGGCTGGGGGGAGGCTGGGAAAAGAGAGAGGCTGGGGGGAGGCTGGGAAAAGAGAGAGGCTGGGGGGAGGCTGGGAAAAGAGAGAGGCTGGGGGGAGGCTGGGAAAAGAGAGAGGCTGGGGGGAGGCTGGGAAAACAGAGGCTGAGGCTGGGGGGAGGCTGGGAAGAGAGAGGCTGAGGCTGGGGGGGGGAGGCTGGGAAGAGAGAGGCTGAGGCTGGGGGGAGGCTGGGAAAAGAGAGAGGCTGGGGGGAGGCTGGAAAGAGAGAGGCTGAGGCTGGGGGGGGGAGGCTGGGAAGAGAGAGAGGCTGAGACTGGGGGGAGAGAGGCTGAGGCTGGGGGGAGGCTGGGAAGAGAGAGAGGCTGAGGCTGGGGGGAGAGAGGCTGAGGCTGGGGGGGAGGCTGGGGGGAGAGAGGCTGAGGCTGGGGGGGGAGGCTGGGAAGAGAGAGAGGCTGAGGCTGGGGGGAGAGAGGCTGAGGCTGGGGGGGAGGCTGGGGGGAGAGAGAGGCTGTGGCTGGGGGGAGAGAGAGGCTGAGGCTGGGGGGAGGCTGGGGGGAGAGAGAGGCTGAGGCTGGGGGGGAGGCTGGGGGGAGAGAGAGGCTGAGGCTGGGGGGAGAGAGAGGCTGAGGCTGGGGGGAGAGAGAGGCTGAGGCTGGGGGGAGGCTGGGGGGAGAGAGAGGCTGAGGCTGGGGGGGAGGCTGGGGGGAGAGAGAGGCTGAGGCTGGGGGGAGGCTGGGAAGAGAGAGAGGCTGGGGGGGAGGCTGGGAAGAGAGAGAGGCTGGGGGGAGGCTGGGAAAAGAGAGAGGCTGGGGGGGAGGCTGGGAAGAGAGAGAGGCTGAGGGGAGGCTGGGAAAAGAGAGAGGCTGAGGGGAGGCTGGGAAAAGAGAGAGGCTGGGGGGAGGCTGGGAAAAGAGAGAGGCTGGGGGGAGGCTGGGAAAAGAGAGAGGCTGAGGCTGGGGGGAGAGAGGCTGAGGCTGGGGGGAGGCTGGGAAGAGAGAGAGGCTGAGGCTGGGGGGAGAGAGGCTGAGGCTGGGGGGGAGGCTGGGGGGAGAGAGGCTGAGGCTGGGGGGGGAGGCTGGGAAGAGAGAGAGGCTGAGGCTGGGGGGAGAGAGGCTGAGGCTGGGGGGGGGGCTGGGGGGAGAGAGAGGCTGTGGCTGGGGGGAGAGAGAGGCTGAGGCTGGGGGGAGGCTGGGGGGAGAGAGAGGCTGAGGCTGGGGGGGAGGCTGGGGGGAGAGAGAGGCTGAGGCTGGGGGGAGAGAGAGGCTGAGGCTGGGGGGAGAGAGAGGCTGAGGCTGGGGGGGAGGCTGGGGGGAGAGAGAGGCTGAGGCTGGGGGGGAGGCTGGGGGGAGAGAGAGGCTGAGGCTGGGGGGAGGCTGGGAAGAGAGAGAGGCTGGGGGGAGGCTGGGAAGAGAGAGAGGCTGGGGGGAGGCTGGGAAAAGAGAGAGGCTGGGGGGGAGGCTGGGAAGAGAGAGAGGCTGAGGGGAGGCTGGGAAAAGAGAGAGGCTGAGGGGAGGCTGGGAAAAGAGAGAGGCTGGGGGGAGGCTGGGAAAAGAGAGAGGCTGGGGGGAGGCTGGGAAAAGAGAGAGGCTGGGAAGAGAGAGGCTGGGGGGAGGCTGGAAAGAGAGAGGCTGAGGCTGGGGGGGGAGGCTGGGAAGAGAGAGAGGCTGAGGCTGGGGGGAGAGAGGCTGAGGCTGGGGGGGGAGGCTGGGAAGAGAGAGAGGCTGAGGCTGGGGGGAGAGAGGCTGAGGCTGGGGGGGAGGCTGGGGGGGAGAGAGGCTGAGGCTGGGGGGGGGAGGCTGGGAAGAGAGAGAGGCTGAGGCTGGGGGAAGAGAGGCTGAGGCTGGGGGGGAGGCTGGGGGGAGAGAGGCTGAGGCTGGGGGGGAGGCTGGGAAGAGAGAGAGGCTGAGGCTGGGGGGAGAGAGGCTGAGGCTGGGGGGGAGGCTGGGGGGAGAGAGAGGCTGAGGCTGGGGGGAGAGAGAGGCTGAGGCTGGGGGGAGAGAGGCTGAGGCTGGGGGGAGAGAGGCTGAGGCTGGGGGAGAGAGAGGCTGAGGCTGGGGGGAGAGAGAGGCTGAGGCTGGGGGGGAGGCTGGGGGAGAGAGAGGCTGAGGCTGGGGGGGAGGCTGGGGGGAGAGAGAGGCTGAGGCTGGGGGGGAGGCTGGGGGGAGAGAGAGACTGAGGCTGGGGAGGAGGCTGGGGGGAGAGAGAGGCTGAGGCTGGAGGGGAGGCTGGGGGGAGAGAGAGGCTGAGGCTGGGGGGGAGGCTGGGGGGAGAGAGGCTGAGGCTGGGGGGGAGGCTGGGGAGAGAGAGAGGCTGAGGCTGGGGGGGAGGCTGGGGAGAGAGAGAGGCTGAGGCTGGGGGGAGGCTGGGGGGAGAGAGAGGCTGAGGCTGGGGGGGGAGGCTGGGGGGAGAGGCTGAGGCTGGGGGGGAGGCTGGGGGGAGAGGCTGAGGCTGGGGGGGAGGCTGGGGGGAGAGGCTGAGGCTGGGGGGGAGGCTGGGGGGAGAGAGGCTGAGGCTGGGGGGGAGGCTGGGGGGAGAGAGGCTGAGGCTGGGGGGGAGGCTGGGGGAGAGAGGCTGAGGCTGGGGGGGGAGGCTGGGGGGAGAGAGGCTGAGGCTGGGGGGGAGGCTGGGGGGAGAGAGGCTGAGGCTGGGGGGGAGGCTGGGGGGAGAGAGGCTGAGGCTGGGGGGGAGGCTGGGGGGAGAGAGAGGCTGAGGCTGGGGGGGAGGCTGGGGGGAGAGAGAGGCTGAGGCTGGGTGGGAGGCTGGGGGGAGAGAGAGGCTGAGGCTGGGGGGGAGGCTGGGGGGAGAGAGAGGCTGAGGCTGGGGGGAGAGAGGCTGAGGCTGGGGGAGGCTGGGGAGAGAGAGGCTGAGGCTGGGGGAGGCTGGGGGGAGAGAGGCTGAGGCTGGGGGAGGCTGGGGGGAGAGAGGCTGAGGCTGGGGGAGGCTGGGGGGAGAGAGGCTGAGGCTGGGGGAGGCTGGGGGGGAGAGAGGCTGAGGCTGGGGGAGGCTGGGGGGAGAGAGGCTGAGGCTGGGGGAGGCTGGGGAAGAGAGAGGCTGAGGCTGGGGGAGGCTGGGGGAGAGAGAGGCTGATGCTGGGGGAGGCTGCGGGAGAGAGAGGATGATGCTGGGGGAGGCTGCAGGAGAGAGAGGATGATGCTGGGGGAGGCTGCGGGAGAGAGAGGCTGATGCTGGGGGAGGCTGCGGGAGAGAGAGGCTGATGCTGGGGGAGAGAGAGGCTGAGGCTGGGGGAGGCTGGGGGAGAGAGAGGCTGAGGCTGGGGGAGGCTGGGGGAGAGAGAGGCTGAGGCTGGGGGAGAGAGAGGCTGAGGCTGGGGGAGAGAGAGGCTGAGGCTGGGGGAGGCTGGGGGAGAGAGAGGCTGAGGTTGGGGGATGCTGGGGGAGAGAGAGGCTGAGGCTGGGGGAGAGAGAGGCTGAGGCTGGGGGATGCTGGGGGAGAGAGAGGCTGAGGCTGGGGGAGAGAGAGGCTGAGGCTGGGGGGAGGCTGGGGGGAGAGAGAGGCTGAGGCTGGGGGGGAGGCTGGGGGGAGAGGCTGAGGCTGGGGGGGAGGCTGGGGGGAGAGGCTGAGGCTGGGGGGGAGGCTGGGGGGAGAGAGGCTGAGGCTGGGGGGGAGGCTGGGGGGAGAGAGGCTGAGGCTGGGGGGGAGGCTGGGGGGAGAGAGGCTGAGGCTGGGGGGGAGGCTGGGGGGAGAGAGGCTGAGGCTGGGGGGGAGGCTGGGGGGAGAGAGGCTGAGGCTGGGGGGGAGGCTGGGGGGAGAGAGGCTGAGGCTGGGGGGGAGGCTGGGGGGAGAGAGAGGCTGAGGCTGGGGGGGAGGCTGGGGGGAGAGAGAGGCTGAGGCTGGGGGGAGAGAGAGGCTGAGGCTGGGGGGGAGGCTGGGGGGGAGGCTGGGGGGAGAGAGAGGCTGAGGCTGGGGGGAGAGAGAGGCTGAGGCTGGGGGGGAGGCTGGGGGGAGAGAGAGGCTGAGGCTGGGGGAGAGAGGCTGAGGCTGGGGGAGGCTGGGGGGAGAGAGGCTGAGGCTGGGGGAGGCTGGGGGGAGAGAGGCTGAGGCTGGGGGAGGCTGGGGGGAGAGAGGCTGAGGCTGGGGGAGGCTGGGGGGAGAGAGGCTGAGGCTGGGGGAGGCTGGGGGGGAGAGAGGCTGAGGCTGGGGGAGGCTGGGGGGGAGAGAGGCTGAGGCTGGGGGAGGCTGGGGAAGAGAGAGGCTGAGGCTGGGGGAGGCTGGGGGAGAGAGAGGCTGATGCTGGGGGAGGCTGCGGGAGAGAGAGGATGATGCTGGGGGAGGCTGCGGGAGAGAGAGGATGATGCTGGGGGAGGCTGCGGGAGAGAGAGGCTGATGCTGGGGGAGGCTGCGGGAGAGAGAGGCTGATGCTGGGGGAGAGAGAGGCTGAGGCTGGGGGAGGCTGGGGGAGAGAGAGGCTGAGGCTGGGGGAGGCTGGGGGAGAGAGAGGCTGAGGCTGGGGGAGAGAGAGGCTGAGGCTGGGGGAGAGAGAGGCTGAGGCTGGGAGAGGCTGGGGGAGAGAGAGGCTGAGGCTGGGGGAGGCTGGGGGAGAGAGAGGCTGATGCTGGGGGAGGCTGGGGGAGAGAGAGGATGATGCTGGGGGAGGCTGCGGGAGAGAGAGGCTGATGCTGGGGGAGGCTAGGGGAGAGAGGCTGCTGCTGGGGGAATGGGAGAGAGGGGCTAATGCTAGAGACAGAGGACAAGGGTTGAGGGATAGTGCAATGACAAAATCGATGTAGGGGAGTCAATATCAAGAGTGGGGTAGTGTGTGTGTGTGGGGGGTGGGGTCTCAGCACAAGCGCTAGTGTGGTGGTCTTAGTATGATGAATGGGGCAGCATGGAGGTGTCATTATGGAAAAGAGTAAGGCAGCATTAGGAGCTCATGGAGAGGGGCAGCATGCATGGGACACTGTGAGGAGGGGGCAGCATGCATGGGACATTGTGAGGAGGGGGCAGCATGCATGGGACATTGTGAGGAGGGGGCAGCATGCATGGGACATTGTGAGGAGGGGGCAGCATGCATGGGACATTGTGAGGAGGGGGCAGCATGCATGGGACATTGTGAGGAGGGGGCAGTATGCATGGGACATTGTGAGGAGGGGGCAGCATGCATGGGACACTGTGAGGAGGGGGCAGCATGCATGGGACATTGTGAGGAGGGGGCAGCATGCATGGGACATTGTGAGGAGGGGGCAGTATGCATGGGACAGTGTGAGGAGGGGGCAGCATGCATGGGACATTGTGAGGATGGAGCAGCATGCATGGGACACTGTGAGGAGGGGGCAGCATGCATGGGACACTGTGAGGAGGGGGCAGCATGCATGGGACACTGTGAGGATGGAGCAGCATGCATGGGACACTGTGAGGAGGGGGCAGCATGCATGGGACACTGTGAGGAGGGGACAGCATGCATGGGACACTGTGAGGAGGGGGCAGCATGCATGGGACACTGAGGAGAGGGCAGCATGCATGGGACACTGTGAGGAGGGGGCAGCATGCATGGGACCCTGTGAGGAGGGAGCAGCATGCATGGGACCCTGTGAGGAGGGAGCAGCATGCATGGGACCCTGTGAGGAGGGAGCAGCATGCATGGGACCCTGTGAGGAGGGAGCAGCATGCATGGGACCCTGTGAGGAGGGGGCAGCATGCATGGGACCCTGTGAGGAGGGAGCAGCATGCATGGGACCCTGTGAGGAGGGGGCAGCATGCATGGGACACTGTGAGGAGGGAGCAGCATGCATGGGACACTGTGAGGAGGGATCAGCATGCATGGGACACTGTGAGGATGGAGCAGCATGCATGGGACACTGTGAGGATGGAGCAGCATGCATGGGACACTGTGAGGAGGGAGCAGCATGCATGGGACACTGTGAGGATGGAGCAGCATGCATGGGACACTGTGAGGAGGGAGCAGCATGCATGGGACACTGTGAGGAGAGAGCAGCATGCATGGGACACTGTGAGGAGGGAGCAGCATGCATGGGACACTGTGAGGAGGGAGCAGCATGCATGGGACACTGTGAGGATGGAGCAGCATGCATGGGACACTGTGAGGATGGAGCAGCATGCATGGGACCCTGTGAGGAGGGGGCAGCATGCATGGGACCCTGTGAGGAGGGAGCAGCATGCATGGGACCCTGTGAGGAGGGAGCAGCATGCATGGAACCCTGTGAGGATGGAGCAGCATGCATGGGACACTGTGAGGATGGAGCAGCATGCATGGGACACTGTGAAGATGGAGCAGCATGCATGGGACACTGTGAGGAGGGGGCAGCATGCATGGGACATTGTGAGGAGGGGGCAGCATGCATGGGACATTGTGAGGAGGGATCAGCATGCATGGGACACTGTGAGGATGGAGCAGCATGCATGGGACACTGTGAGGAGGGGGCAGCATGCATGGGACACTGTGAGGAGGGGGCAGCATGCATGGGACACTGTGAGAAGGGGGCAGCATGCATGGGACACTGTGAGGAGGGGGCAGCATGCATGGGACACTGTGAGGAGGGGGCAGCATGCATGGGACATTGTGAGGAGGGGGCAGCATGCATGGGACATTGTGAGGAGGGGGCAGCATGATGTGAGGACAATGTGCAGATCATATTTCATAATTGAGGAAGGTGTGGTGGATATAATTTATAAGGGAGGGCAGTGTGTAGTTTATTAGGGGCAGTGTGACAGTTACAGTATATAAGTGGGGACGGTGTCACAGTCACAGTATATAAGGGGGGACGGTGTGGTGGGAATATTTTATACTCATGCTATGTTTTGATGTGCCCGTGGTGATCCCCATTGGGGGGGGTTAGTGCCCTTTGTTTCTCATTTATACTTTTTAAAGTGTTTTACAAAGTAGATCTGCCTTAAACAGATGTCGTGTGCGAAAACTCAGTTTTACGTTGTCACTAAGGGGCGCGACCACTTAAAGTGCCTAGGGCAGCACGAAGGCAAAATACAGCCCTGGCTGTAAGGACACTGTGATTATCCTTTGCTCTTTATTCTCCTACAATGGAATATTAAAACTTTGATACACCACACCTTCTTAAAGTAGAAGTCTAAAATGTGCAAATCCATACAATAGATACCGCCTAACCCTATGTCTACAGCAGTGGTAGACACATACAGAAGAGGACCCCTGTGCAAGAACAATATATAGGCCCCTTGTAACTCAAGAATTTTTCATAATGCACAATTTCACCTGCTTTGGAGACAAAAATGGGCCCACTAACTTTGTTTGCCATATCTGTCCATAGTCTACAGTTCCATTGTCATTATAAAATCATCAGAATGATCATCAAGCTTCATCCAGATCTTTGTTATTATAACTTAAAGCATACCTTCTTGCCAAATAAAGGTATTTAGAAAAATGTTTAAAGGGAACCTGTCGAAATGCTATTAACCTGCAGATATTCAGTTAATCTTCAGGTTAATAGCGTTTGAAACCTGCCCAGTGCCTGCACATTGTACCTCGCTGCTGAGAAGAGCAGTAGCATTCTGGTTCCAATCATAGGGGCGGTGTCGGCGCGTGTTCAGTCACAGCTCTGTGCATCATGAGAAGCAGCTCTAATCACGTACTCTGGACTGACTGACAGTAGGTTCTAATGCTGAATGGTTGTCAGTCACTCGGGGCGCACTTAGCCGGGCTTTGCACACTACGACATCACAGGTGCGATGTCGGTGGGGTCAAATTGAAAGTGACGCACATCTGGCATCGCATGCGACATCGCAGTGTGTAAAGCCTGGATGATACGATTAACGAGCGCAAAAGCGTCGTAATCGTATCATCGGTACAGCGTCGGCGTAATTCATAATTACGCCGACGCGTTGGTCCGATGTGGTTCCTCGCTCCTGCGCAGCGCACATCGCTGTGTGTGAAGCCGCAGGAGCGAGGAACATCTCCTACCGGCGTCACTGCGGCTTCCGTAGGATATGCGGAAGGAAGGAGGTGGGCAGGATGTTTAAATCCTGCTCATCTCCGCCCCTCCGCTCCGATTGGCCGCCTGCCGTGTGACGTCGCAGTGACGCCGCACGACCCGCCCCCTTAACAAGGAGGCGGGTCGCCGGCCACAGGGACGTCGCACGGCAGGTGAGTGTGTGTGTGAAGCTGGTGTAGCGATAACTTTCGCTACGCCAGCTATCACCACATATCGCTGCTGCGACGGGGGCGGGGACTATCGCACTCGGCATCGCAGCATCAGCCTGCGATGTCGTAGTGTGCAAAGCCCGCCTTAGGGTATGTGCGCACGTTGCTTTTTACCTGCTTTTTACCTGCTTTTTTGCTGCATTTTTCTTCTGCGCTGTTTAATGCCAAAATGGATGTGTTCTTCTATTCAAGCAAAGTCTATGGGAATTTGGGTTTCTTGTTCACACTATGTTGTTCAAAATGCTGCCTTTTTGTGGCAGAACTTTGGTCAAAAACTCAGCTTTTCAAAGAAGCAACATGTCAATTGTTTTTGCCATTTGGGTTTTGCACTGCAAAGCTGAGTTTTTGACCAAAGTTCTGCCACAAAAAGGCAGCATTTTGAACAACATAGTGTGAACAAGAAACCCAAATTCCCATAGACTTTGCTTGAATAGAAGAACACATCCATTTTGGCATTAAACAGCGCAGAAGAAAAAGCAGCAAAAAAGCAGGTAAAAAGCAACGTGCGCACATACCCTAACAGCCACCATTCTCAATACACAGCCGCCTCTGTAACTCAAACCAGAACACTGCCTGGCGGAAAAAAAGTGACTTTCCTCCCGGCAGCGGGGTTCAATGTGCAGGCACAATTTATTTTAATTACAATGGTTGGAAGAATTCATGGATTCTAATTATCTTTTGAATCAGTCAGGAAATTTTTATCAGACGTGTTTACTTCACACATACATTTGTAAAGTGTTATTGACTCTTCTATTTTTAATGACAGATGTGGATGAATGCCGGACCGGCCTCAGTATGTGTCACCCTAAAGCCTCTTGCTTTAACACAGATGGCTCCTATTCCTGTGTGTGCATGGAAGGATATAAAGGAGATGGCTTCACCTGCCTTGGTACATAATGTTTTTCATTTCAGTTTGGTACTTTTTACTAATATTTTTATTTTCTGTATCAAATTATATAGAACTGATGCAAGTGGGTAATCAGGACTCTCATGTTCTTTTCTAGAAGTTCTGTAGAATTGTATCTGCTTTTACTCAAAATACCTGATAAAAAAACCTTATCTCACAGAGTTCAGCACCTCTTCTACTATCATATCCTTCTCCTGGATTACATTGATAGAGTTTTTTCAGTGGATCTGCTCCAAAAATCCTTCTCAAAAATGTTTCCAAATTCTTGGAAAATTCTTTTTTTTAATTCTATAGTTATTAGAGATGGGCGAACCTGAGGTTCGAGGTTCGGATTCGAAAACCGACTTCCAAAAAAAAGTTCTGGTTCAAAGTTAGAGTGAGTTATGAGTGCAAACCACTCAAGGTAAGATCAGCATGATCTAATGTAGTGTGCACACACAAAAAAACCCACATTTTTAAAAACCCCTCCTGCCCTCCTCCAGAAGTGTTCTGCTTATGGCTGGCTGCATGGGGGTGGAGCCACAAACTGCCCAATTACTGACTTCCATTGAGGTTCGGTTCAAGTCAGGGTGACAAACCAAACCTTATCTAAGGTTCAAATGTACCCTGCAAACCGAACGTCCAAAGGTTCACTCATCTCTAATAGTTATACAGTTTTTGGATATTTTTTTCTGAAAAGGTTTTCAAAAACACCAGGCGGAAAAAAAGAATCCTGATATAGTCTGCTCCAACTTTGTAAAGGCAAGAGACTGCATAAACAGTTTTGGTAAAAAAAAACTCTTCCAAGACTGCATCAGAAAACAAAAAAACTACTTAAGTGTATGGGCATTTGGTGTCACTTAGATGCTGACGCAACTGCCGAATTTGTACAGCACAACTTGCACACAGGACGCCGTCCAAGACTCCCAGCTGCTTCTAAAGGCGCCAGTACATCATTCACCCACAGTTTACCCCCTGACAAAGGCTCTGCCTAACAGAGCCGAAACGTTGGCATAAGGAGTTATTGGTGTGACCTTTGCAGAAATCACTTAAAAATAAATAAGATAATCATTCTCACCACTCTTTGTGTGCCAGAAATTTCCTTCATTATACCATTTGTGGTATGTCATCAGCTTTAGGGATTTCAAACCAAGAAGAAGTCAAAAGAAGATATATTACATGAAACATGTGCTCAGCAATATCATATACACTATGTTCCTTTTATGGGATGCCAGCTTTTGCCAGCTCTCTCAGGTGGTTTGAAGAAAGAACCTGCCTGAAAACGATGTTGTGTGCACATACCCTTAACCAAGTTCACATATCCATTGCATGGATTGGCTGTGTGTCTCCTGACCCAAACTTAACATCCTTATACAGTGTGTCCACCCATATCCTGTCCACCACCATTAACTTGAGAACGGCGGCAGCTATAGGAATAGAAGTGGTGTCTAGGTATAGTAAAGTAGTCATGTGCTACACAATGAAACCACCTATAGCGCCACCTGGTGAAAAACAACAGAGTTAGCATTTTTATGTCGAAAATGGAACGAGATAGAGAAAAAAAGTGAATTACAAAGTTTCAGGGCATCATCAATTCAATATGAATCGACACCTTGCATATGGAAATGCTACGATAGGAAACCCATGACACCCCCAAAACATTGAATGCTGGTCACGCATATGGCACTCATTTAACTTTGATGCTCAAAGTGGCCACCGTCAGCTGCAATGTACATCTGGACTCTAGACAGCATACTGTATCTTGTTGCATGTTGTGCAATATGGTAGGTGACACGTTTGCACAAGCATCTGTGATATGTTGTCGTAGGTCCTGCAATGTTGGTGGAGGGGTCGCACACACCTGCTGTTTGATGTGACATCACAGAAAGAAGTCCAATGGGGTCAGGTCAGGTGAGCGTGGAGGTCACTCCACGCAGCCACCATACCCAATGACTTGTAGGAAGGTCTCTATGAGGTATCGCTTCACATCCACAACCTTGTGAGTTTTACACATTCTAATTATAACATTTCTGTATGCAAGGTATCGATTCGTATTGAATTGATGATGCCCTACAACTTTGTAATTCACTTTTTTCTCTATCTTTTACCCTTTTTGAGATAAAAATGCTAACTCCATGGTTTTCCACCAGGTGGCGCTATAGGTGGTTTCATTGCGTAGCGCATAGCTTTTTTACTATACCTAGACACCACATTTATGCCTAGAGCTACCGCCATTCTCAAGTTAATGGCGGTGGACAGGATATAGATGGACACACTGTATATGCTATAAGCTGTTGAGTTCAGGTCAAGAAACCTGTGGCTGGTCTCTGCATAATGGTCAGCTCTTGTGCCACAAATTACAAATGTATGAATCTGGCTTTATGGCACAACAGATCACCAGAACGTTTCATTCAAAAGAAAAAAAAAGCACCTGTGATTAAATTTAGGGCTCTAATCTAGAGTTAAAAACCTATGAATTAATTAAAGGCAATCAGTCAGAAGGTTATTGCTATGTAAGCTGAAGTCAGCATGCTGCAGGGGTTAACATAGAGATTCAGTGATGCATCTCTTATCACACTGTATGCTGTTGTTTACCTGCAATGTGGGATTTAGCTTCTGCAGATTATAATTGCTGGACTATGTCAGCTCACTGTCTATAGACTTTTATATACAGAGCCTGGTGTGGGCAGAGGTTGCATTGCTAAATCTTAAAACTCTGATTCTGTCAGAACTGCTGCACCTAGTAAACTAAGTGATACATTGTTGGATTCAGGATTTTTTTGCGTACATCCTGCTGCTGTCAGATGAGGTTGCAAAAGCCTGCTAACAGATTCCCTTTAAGATCAGCATTGCACAGACTTAAAGGGAATCTGTCAGCAGGTTTTTGCTACCTCATCTGAAAGCAGTATGATGTAAGCAAGGAGATCCTGAATCCAACAATTTATCACGTAGATTACTGACTGCAGCCCTTCTGGTACAATCAGAATTTTTAGCTTTAGTAATGTAAGAGTCCAAGGATCTTTGGATCTTTGCCGCTCACACCAGGCTCTCTGTAGAGATTTATATCAAAACTATTTAGAGGTATAAACCATAATCCTCCAAACAATAAAGGAGCAAAACCTGAATTTAAAATGGTAATTTTTATTGTAAACAATTTATTAAAAATATACGCAATAGACTAAAAATGAGATAGTTACAGAACTGAATGAGGACCAGACAGCATAATGAGCATCAAATACATAATATTGTGATGAATAAATAACTAAATAAATAGCAACAACAACTGTCTGCAACAATTATATCAAAATAAATATAGAAAATCCCCAACTCAGAAATTATAAACTGGGAAAATATTAATCATTATTTAATAAAAGAGAAAATTACTTTTACACTCCCTATAGATATAACCAACCTCTTAAATAATCCCTCAAGTCTTTTATTCTGGAAAACAAATATAATATATAATAAATTTAATGAGGACATGGGAATTAACAAAGGCACAAACATAATAGCATGGGAAAATGAGCTCAATATTATACTTGACAAGGATCAGCTTCGGGAAGCATTAGAAATAACATACTCAAATTCGCTTTGTATCACTCTCCAAGAGACTCATTATAAGGTACTTTCAAGATGGTATCTTACTCCCTATAAATTAAATATAATAAACCCCAATTGTTCATCAGACTGTTGGAAAAATTGTGGCGAGATAGGTAATCTGTCGCACATATTTTGGTCCTGTAAGGAACTTGACCTTCTTTGGAGAGACATACAAAATTTAATTTTAAGACTTACTAAACTAAATATCAGTTTAACCCCTCAGTTAGTCCTTTTCTCAATAGGTTTGGATCAAGTCCCAGTCAAATTTAGACATATAATTTGCCACATCTTGTTAACAACCAAACTAGCCATCGCTTCAAAATGGAAACAAACTCAAGTGCCCTCTATAAATGATATAATAGACAGAGTGTCCTTGCATAACACGTACGAATAAAACTTCGCATTAAGTGGAAAACAAATAGGAAAATATAACACTAGATGGAAACCCTGGACTGATATCTTCACGAGTCCATTGCAACTAAAGGCCGCTTTACATGCTACGACATCACTCAAGCAATCTCGTTGGGGTCACGGAATTTGTGACGCACATCCGGTTGCTTTAGCGATGTTTTTGCGTGTGACACCTATGAGCGATTTTGAATCGTCGCAAAAACGGTCAAAATCGCTCATCGGTGACATACCCCCCTATTCTCGAATATCGCTGCTGCTCGGTGTACGAATTAGTTCGTCGCTCCTGCGGCAGCACACATCGCTATGTGTGACACCGCAGGAACGAGGAACCTCTCCTTACCTGCGGCCAGCCGCAATGAGGAAGGAAGGAGGTGGGCGGGATGTTACGTCCTGCTCATCTCCGCCCCTCCGCTTCTATTGGGCGGCGGTTCAGTGACGCTGCTGTGACTTCGCTGTGACGCTGAACGAACCGCCCCCTTAGAAAGGAGGCAGTTCGCCGGTCACAGCGACGTCGCTAGGCAGGTAAGTATGTGTGATGGGTCCGTGCGATGTTGTGCGCCACGGGCAGCGATTTGCCCGTGTCGCACAACGGGCGGGTACGCACGCTAGCAATATTGGTCACGATATCGCAGCGTGTAAAGCGGCCTTAAAAAACATCCAGAATGATTATTCTCCTTTCTCAGGTAATTAAGCATGGGAAAAATATTTAGTAAAACTTAGTAAATTGTTTTAAAATATGATCATTATGTAAACTGTTCATTCCTTTCCCCTTACTGTCCTCGCCCCCTTGTTTTTTCCCCCAAAATCTTTCCCAGGTTTTCCAATAAAGTTAACTTTCCTAAACCTCCCCCCCCTTAAATGTTGGTTCATAAACTTTGAAAATCAAATAAAAACACTTTATACACAAAATAAATATAGACAATCCAATCAATAATACTCGCCCATGCGGTGCTAATACAATTCAAAGTACTAGAATTTAATAAAGTTACTCTGTGCAAATAAATTAATGCATACAGCAACAATACAAAAAATACCTTGAAAACATATATGAATAACCTATGTTAATATATAAATAAATACTGGGACTGTAAGGCATCAATACTCAAAATATATAAAGTGCAATCAGATGTCTGCAATAAAAAGTTGCAATCAAAATATCAATCACATAACAATTGATGCTCAATTATTAACCAGATAACGCTATGTCCAAGGATAAGCCATTAACATGTCCACTAAATGACACTAGAGTCTAATGCTACAATTGACGCCTGTGTTGTGTTAGCACAGCATGAGCTAAATCCCATGTCTGTAGCCATAAGAAAACCCCTCACTAGGGCATAACATGGATCCAACATAGCTGTATGTACTTACCTGGAGATAAAGTGCTGTGTGCCTCGGTCCTCTCACCCCGACGTACGTTTCGCTATGCCCTGCATCTATATTTCTCTATAGAGATTGTACATTGACAGTGAAGTGACAATCCAGCAGGGGACATGACAGAGTGCCTGCATGGGGCATTGTAGTCCAAACAATAAGAAGTCTTGCTTCTTAAACAAATATAGCTAATAAACAACAGATCAGACTGTGACAAGTCAGACACCTCTGAATTTTCTGTGTTAACCCTTGCAGCATGCTGACTTCAGCTTACATAGCAAAACCTGCAGACAGATTCCCTTTAATGATGGGGCATGAAGAAATAAGAAACACTTAATTAAGGAACATTTAATTAACTAGGAACATCTTGTATGTGTCATGCACCTCCAAAAGAGATGTTCTCTAGTCCATGATCATAGCGAAGTTTCATAAATTTTCATGAGTTAGGGTATGTGCGCACGTTGCTTTTTACCTGCTTTTTACCTGCTTTTTTGCTGCTTTTTCTTCTGCGCTGTTTAATGCCAAAATGGATGTGTTCTTCCATTCAAGCAAAGTCTATGGGAATTTGGGTTTCTTGTTCACACTATGTTGTTCAAAATGCTGCCTTTTTGTGGCAGAACTTTGGTCAAAAACTCAGCTTTGCAGTGCAAAACCCAAATGGCAAAAACAATTGACATGTTGCTTCTTTGAAAAGCTGAGTTTTTGACCAAAGTTCTGCCTCAAAAAGGCAGCATTTTGAACAACATAGTGTGAACAAGAAACCCAAATTCCCATAGACTTTGCTTGAATAGAAGAACACATCCATTTTGGCATTAAACAGCGCAGAAGAAAAAGCAGCAAAAAAGCAGGTAAAAAGCAGGTAAAAAGCAACGTGTGCACATACCCTTAGATAGGTGGTGTAACTGTCTGGCAGGCAACCTTTAAGACTGTTAGCAGATGGTTTTATAAGAGTAATTGTAGGAAAAATAGCATTCATATCTGAATGTTTAAGATATAAAGATTTTTAAAGAAGCAAAAGAACAAAACAAAACAATGATTTTTAAAAAGTGCTTTGAAACCCCAAAAAGGAAATAAAGACCTGCAATCTACTTTTCTGCAATGCATTTACATCTCAAAATACATTCCTATAGAAAGTGTTTTTGAAATGAAGTCCTGTATAAATAAAAAGCTAAACTCCCCTGCAGTCGGCATACAGATCAACTCAATGTAGTAAATTAATTTGTACATCTTGTTCAGTGTTAGATCAACGTAAAGAAACTACAGTATTACTTAGTGATTCATATTTATTTTTATTTGCAGATATTAATTATTGTAAAACATCTCCGTGCAAAAATGGCCATTGTAGAAGTCTATCAAGAGGATTTCAATGTTTATGCAACCCAGGCTGGGGAGGAATTACCTGTAGCCAAGGTACTGTGCTATCTTCCTCAGACTGCATGAATAAGCCTGCAGAGAAAACAAAAAACTCACAGTATCACGTCCAAGAAGACAATGATAATTGTCAGCTACCAGCAAGTTTCACCGGAACCCAGACGCCTCCATGCAATTAGTCAAAATTATATAGTTTCTTTAAAACATTGGCCCATATTATCTAAGGTGGTTGCTCCTGTTTATTTTCTGTATAGAACACTTTTTCTGGCTGAAATGTATGTACGGCTGTGCTCTAATTTGTGAAAAATGAATTATTCAAATGCCCCTATGTATAGACACAAATTAAGGGCTCATTCATGTCAGTTTTTCATATACAATGGCTATCTGTTTTTATATCACAGACACCACTCATATATATGACAGTCTATGAGGCTGTTCACATAAGTGATTTTTTTATATGGACCGTGCAAAATTGTGGAGACAATGTCCAGGGGCGTAAATAGAAATTATGGGGTCTCATAGCAAAAATTTTAACTGCCTCTCCCAAAAAAAACTAAATAAATTAATTAATATTCATTAGGGCCAAAAAAGAGCATATCTCACATCTTCGCAACCCTTGCAAAGTAATTTTTCTTCAATTGAAGCCCCTAGATTCCCCTGTTATTACACCCATAAAGTATGATGCCAACAAAAGTGCCCCCAGAAACACCGTATGATACCCCACAGTAAATTCCTCCACATTACCCTCTATAGTATAACGACCCTACTGTGCCCCCCCTTAACTCCCCGGTTAAAGTATGGTGACCCGAACACAGTATGATCTCCACCCTGTGACCCCCTCCATGCAGTATAATGGGCCTACATAAAATATAATGGCCTTCACACCTCTCCAGACAGTATAATGGCTCCAACTAGCTCTCAAAACAGTATAATAACCCCCGAGCAGCATAATGGACCCACACAAATCATCCCACTGAATAATTGTGACTCGCCCACCCCAGGGCTATGGGACACCCGGTGTCGGGCCGGACTAGTCCGCGGGTCGTCAGTGGTGGCGGGGCCCGACTCCGTGGCCCTGGTGGGTGTCAGTTAATATGTGGCTTGATGAATAAAGTTTGTGTTCGTGACGCCACCTGTGGTCTGCGGCTAGTAAGCCGCCGCTGCTGTGGGAGGTCTCCGGGGTGATGATATAGCAGCGATGGTGGTACTGCTCCCCACAGGTGGAGCGGAGCCCCGGGGACACGGTTAGTGCTCGTGGAAGTCTATGGTGTTGTGTGGCTACCGCGGTGCAGGGCCGACAGGCAATGAAAGAACCAGGCACAAACAACAGTCTCTTTTACCTTTTCCTCTTTTACTTTGGAAACAGTTCAGTCCTGGGAGACCGTTACAGGTGGTGATGGGGATCCTGTCGGCCTGGAGGTACTCGGGGTAGTCTTTCTGGCCAGCTGAGTATGAGGCCTACTCCTGTGCTTTTCTTGGTTATAATAGGACCCTGCTTTTCTGAATCCAGCAATGGCCCTCTTTGCTGCTGTGACTGATGGCACGTCCCTTTCCCTTTGTAGCAGGCTGTGCAGGCCCTCTCTGGTGCTCTCGGGTGGAGTCTGCACCGGGCCCTGATGCCGCAGCTGTATCTTCGGGATGTATATGGGCCAGGTGCTTGCAGCTCTCCTGCCCTTCGGATTCGACTGCCAGGGAGTATGTTAGACCCTGGCGGCCACAGACTCCGATGTCCGAGTCTCTTCTCTGCCTCTCTGCTACTCCTGCTTCCCTGGGCCAAGCTGTTCCAGCTCCAGACCCCAGATCCACAGGACAGCACACTCTGCGTCTGTTCACTTCTACTTCTCTCTACAGACTGACTGCTACTTCCTCCCTCAGGTCAGACTTGGGGAAGGCTCCCTGGAATTCCAGGTTCAGAGCTCCCCCTGCTGGCCGGAGGGAGAACTGCATTGGATGTTAAAACTTGCTGGCCAATGGACCTCCCAATTACCTCCAGGCTCAGCATTAACCCTTTGGAAGGGCAATGCTGTTGTGGCGACCAGGTCCTGGGGCGCCACACTCCCCCTTAGTTAAATTCAGTACTCCCGGACTGTAGAAACAAAAACAAAACAGGTTACAACATTTCATCCCATTGTGGGAGGCGCATTACTTAAACGTTACAACTTAAACACTACTATAGAGTCCAGTGTGGCTCCCTGCCGGGTGTCCATTACACTCCTCCATGGGGGACCCGCCGCGATCAAACCCCCAACGTAGGCTCTGGGCGTGCGTCAGAGCATTGATGACCCCACTCTATGCACGCCGGACGGGTTTTTCTTCAGGGGTGTTGAGCACACTGGTGCTAACTATGAACAATTTAGGTGTTGGCCACCCATAGTCCAGTGACACAATTGTCCATTTACTTAATCACCTAAGACAAAAAGCATTTTATACACAACATGACAGACATTTCACATAACTATTTACATTCTGTTAGGTATTTTATTTTCTATGTTCTATACCTTGGAGGGGGCTGTCCCCGAGTGCTACGTTGGGACCGGCGTAGCTCTGGGGTTTGTCCCTGACTACTTGGAGTGTCTGCCCCCCCGTGTTATTGGTAGGCCTAACCCTGACAGGGATGCACGTTGGTTGCCTACGGGATCTCAGATTCGCCAAGGGTACGGCAGGTTCGCCACTGGCAGGGGGTTGAACCTCCTGTTCCACTGCTAGCGTGTTATCTTGTGTTGGAGCGGATGGTTCTTTAGGTGGATCTGGAACCTCTTCTGTTTCTGGCTCGACCAACTGCGGGAACGTCAAAACTGGTACCACTATGGCATTGTTTATTCGGGTCCAAGTTTTGGGGAATTTTCCAAGGATTGTTTGGATCATCTCCTCCTCTTTTTCTTGACTTTGGGGACTTTCTTGTACTTCTTCCACTTCCCTTTGGATCCTGCACCATTCAGGGCACGCTTTCAGGCGGTCTCGAGAAACTGCTTGATAGGTCTTGCCTTCATCCTTGCTTATGAGGCATACCTTACTATTGTCAAAGTTGGAGGGGATAATGGTGTAGGGTTCATTCTCCCACTGATCATCCAATTTATGCGCCCTCCGCTTCTTCTTGAGGACTTGTTCTCCAGATGCTAAGGGAGTTGCTGGGGCTGTTTGATTGTAATGCTGCTCTTGTCTCGTTCTTGCTTGAGACAGGCTCCTTTCTACGCATTCCTGGACCTTACGGTACTGCTGCTGCCGCTCTGTATTCCAATACTCTATTTCCTTAACTGCCTCAGGTGACACAGTCCCCATCTCAAAGTCTACAGGTAACTTGCCAGGTCTGGCTTGCATCAGGTAAGCAGGGCTGCAGTTGGTCGAATTTACCGGGATATGGTTGTACAAGTCTACCAGATCTGGTAACTTTTCTGGCCATTGGTTTCTTTCTTCCAAAGGTAGAGTCTTGAGCATATCAATAACCACATGGTTCATCTTCTCGCACAATCCATTGGTTTGGGGGTGGTACGGTGTGGTTCTGATTTTCTTACAACCATACATGTTGCAGAACTCTTGGAACACTTCTGCCTCGAATGCAGGACCTTGATCAGTCAGTACCCTTTCAGGGTAACCGTGAGGTCGACAAAAGTAGGCCTGAAATGCTCTCGCTGCTGTTCTGGCTGTCTGGTCCTTCACGGGCACTACTACCAGGAAACGAGAGTAATGGTCCAATGGTGAGGGCGTACACAGCCTGACCGGCTTGGTGTTAACTTCACGTGGTCCAGGGCCACCAACTCCAGGGGCTGCTTCGTGACAATTGGCTGTAGGGGAGACCTCTGGCTGGCATCATCTTTCCGCCTCAGGTTACACAGACCACAGTCTCGGCACCACTTCTCGACTGTCTTTCTCATGTGCACCCAGTAGAACCGATCACGGAGTAGGGTCTCCAACTTCTTCCACCCGAAGTGTCCTGCATTATCATGATAAGCTGCTAGGACCATTGGAGCATCCCTCTGCGGGACCACTATCTGCCAGACGAGTTCATTCGTTCGCCAGTTGACATATCTCTTGCAGAGCTTGCCTTGGTAGGTGAACAGTCATCCCCTCTCCTTCCACAGCTGCTGGGCTTCTTCTGGAGCATCTGGGCCAAGATGGGTCTCAGCTTGTGCTAGCTTTTCTTTGACCAATCGCACGGCCGGGTCACCGTTCTGTGTCTCTTCCCAATTATGGTGGAGTAATGGGTTGACCGAGACCTCGTGCTGGCTCGAGCGCTTCACTCCTACAGCATGCTCACACTTGGAAACACCTTGGTGATGCAAAGCCGGTAACTCTATCTCTTCGAGTTCATCCAGGTCTTCTCCAGACTCGGGTAAGTGAGGCATTCTGGACAGCGCATCAGTTTTGTTATTCTTCTTGCCAGCCCGGTACTTGATGGTAAAGTCGAAGTTAGACAGCCGGGCCATCCACCGCTGTTCCAACGCACCTAACTTGGCTGTTGCCAGATGTGTCAATGGATTGTTGTCCGTGAAGATGGTGAACTTGGCCGATGCCAGATAGTGCTTGAAGCGTTCAGTCACCGCCCAAACAATAGCGAGGAACTCCAGCTTGAAGGAACTGTAGTTTTCTGGATTCCTTTCTGTGGGCCGCAGCTTCCTACTGGCGTAAGCTATTACCTTCTCTCTGCCTCCCTGCACCTGGGACAGAACTGCTCCCAGTCCCACATTGCTGGCGTCTGTATACAGTACAAACGGTTGGCTGTAGTCAGGGTAGGCCAGAATTTCTTCTCCCGTGAGAGCCCCTTTCAGCCGGACAAAGGATGTTTCTATTTGGCTGCTCCATTCAAATGGAGGGCTCTGCTTCTTAGCCTGCTTTGGCTGGCCCACCAGGAGATCTTGAAGGGGCGCTGCTATCTTTGTGAAACCATCAATGAACCTTCGGTAGTAGCCCACCAGCCCAAGGAACTGCCGCACCTCTTTTACCATCGTGGGTCTTGGCCAGTCCTTGATCACGGTGACTTTCTCCGGATCAGGTGCCACACCTTCTGCGCTGACCACATGACCCAGGTACTGTACCTTTGGCTTCAAGAGGTGACATTTGGACGGCTTGATCTTCAGGCCATATTTCGACAAAGACTCAAACACTTCTGCTAAGTGCCTCAGGTGGTCTTCATAAGTCTTGGAGTAGACTATGACGTCATCCAGGTACAACAGCACGGTTTCAAAGTTGTGGTGGCCCAAGCAGCACTCCATCAACCTTTGGAATGTCCCTGGGGCGTTGCAGAGCCCGAATGGCATACAGTTGAACTCGCAGAGGCCCATTGGTGTCGTGAATGCAGTCTTCTCCTTGTCCGCCTCTGCCACAGGAACCTGCCAATACCCACTGGTGAGATCCAAGGTGGAGAAATAGTTAGCTGACTTTAAGGCTGTTAGTGACTCCTCTATTCTGGGTAGTGGATAAGCATCTTTATGTGTAATGCGGTTAATTTGCCTGTAATCTACGCACATTCTCATGGTACCATCTTTTTTCTTTACGAGGACTAGTGGAGCTGCCCAGGGGCTACAACTATCTCTGATAACCCCAGCCTCCTTCATTTCCCGTAACATCTCTTTGGCACGCTGATACTGTGCGGGGGGTACAGGGCGGTATCTCTCTTTAATGGGATGATGATCACCCGTGGGGATTTGATGTTTAACCCCTTTCACCTGCCCAAAATCTAGGGGGTGTTTGCTGAAGACCCGCTCGTACTCCTGTACCACCCGGTAAACCCCATGCTTTTGGTGTGAGGGGGTGGAGTCGGTGCCCACATGTAATTTTTGGCACCAGTCTTCCAGCTGCCCCTTGGAGCCATTGTCTTCCGCCTGGTCGGACGGGATCAAGGGTTCCACTGCTTTGATGGTATTGTTGCTGACAGTGTACAGTTTTGCTACAGTGGCGTACCGGGGCAATTTGGCCTCCTCCCCACAATTCAGGACACGGACGGGCACTCTCCCCTTGCGGACGTCTGCTACCCCTCGGGCTACCAGGACTCCAGGCCTACTGTCTGAATACACCGGTTCTACCAAGGCATGGTAATCCTGACCCTTGAGGCCTATTGCTGCCCGACACCATATCAACATTTCACTTCTTGGGGGTATTGCAATGGGAAAGGGGTCACTTACCCTCACACTGCCAATTTCTCCTCCGGCCAGCTCTACCTGCTGCCTCCTCATCAGGGCTCTGATCTCCCTCTGTAGGGCACGCTGCTGCCCGGAGCTGGCAGTTTCAGACGCCTGTTGCAACAAAATTATCACTTCGGCAATACAATTTTCTATCACATTTGTACCAATGGTTAGCAGTGGGTCAGATTCTTTGCGATCAATATCTACAATTATCATCCCCTGACATGGCAATTCTACCCGCCCCACTTTAATGGTTACTTCTTTGTACCCAATTTGAGGTAAGGGCTGACCATTACTGGCCACAATTGTTAAATCATCATCTGGGCCATGGTCAATGTCTGAATCAGCCCAATATCTTTTGTACAGTTTATAAGGGATGGTTGTTACCTGGGACCCCGTATGCAGGAGGGCATTCAAAGGGATCCCATCCAGCACAATAGGAAGGATCGGGCGTCCTCCCACATACTTGCTGCGGCTGGGGGTTGAGCCGGGCTTCCTTACACCTGGGGGTTGGCTCCTGGCCCCAGGCTCGGCCCATTTAAAGGACAGTGTCATGCAATGTGGCCCGCCTGGCTGCAGCGGCGGCAGATCGGTTGTCCTGTTGAATCATACCGGTCTGTGTCTTTTCCTCGGGTCGGCGGAATCCTCCTCTGTCGCATCCATGGGACGTCATCTGGGCTGGAGGCCAACTCGATTCTTGCAGGCGATGGGGTCACTTGTAGAGACTGCACGGTCTTGGCAAGGGCAGCTACAGTCTTGGCCAGCTCCTGGACCTGCTGTCTGAGCTCTGCAGCGGGATCCTTATCCAGGGACTGCGCCTCAGCCCCTGCAGCGGCTCGTGTTGCAGGCACCACCCCGGGGTATGTGATAGCAAGAGGCCGGAGGGGTACTGGGTCGTTCGGTGTAGATTCTCTCAGTACCCGCATGGCCTGGTCCTTAAACTTTGCAAAGTCCAGAGCAGGGTTCTGCAGGACCATGATACGCAGCTGGGTCCTGTGGGCATCTGACAGGAGCCCCTCTATGAACTGCTCAGTTAGGAGTTTGTCTTCTTCACGTACACTCTCTGGGTCCACCTGTTTAACTGCTTTCAGGGCCTCCTGCAAGTTTAAGGCATAGTCCCGTATGCTGTCTGTGGCCCGCTGCTTGCACCCAAAGAATCTCATCTTTATTTCCGCTGCGGTGCGGGTGTCAAAAGTACTCTTTAGCTTGGCCAGTATCTGGGTCGCTGTCCCTTTATCTGTATCAGGCCAGGACTTCACTTCACGCTGGGCCACGCCGGCTAGCTGCCCCATTAATATGCCCACCTTCTGGCTCTCAGTCAGCGGATACACCCGGAACAAGCTGTGCAGCCTTTCTCTGAAGTTGCTAAAGGTATGGGACTCCCCGGAGTACTGCGGCAGCCATTCTGCTCCCGGGATGTACGGCATTGTGATCGGCATTACCGGCGCTACAGCGGGGGCTGGGGCGGTGGCGACTGGGATTGCTTCGGCCGGTGCTGCGGCGCCTCGGGCTATGGCAGCCACCTGCTCTCCCTCTGAGTCGGACATCTTCCTCCCCCTTAGTGGACCTTACCAGGCTCCGTTCACTTTTCAAATTCACTTCTGGGTCGCGCGGGGTTAACGGCGCTCTGCTCTGATGGCGCGCTCCCTTCGCGCTCTTTGTCAGGCACGCCCCCTTTCCTCCTGCGCTCGGCGAGGCTAATGGCGGCGGCAGTTTGCAAACAGTAACGCGGTCTTTTAAGCACAATTTCTGCAGGCGCACAGTACCCGGTGGGACCGGGCACGAAATCCTGTTCGTGACGCCAAAAGTTGACTCGCCCACCCCAGGGCTATGGGACACCCGGTGCCGGGCCGGACTAGTCCGGGGGTCATCAGTGGTGGCGGGGCCCGACTCCGTGGCCCTGGTGGGTGTCAGTTAATATGTGGCTTGATGAATAAAGTTTGTGTTCGTGACGCCACCTGTTGTCTGCGGCTAGTAAGCCGCCGCTGCTGTGGGAGGTCTCCGGGGTGATGATATAGCAGCGATGGTGGTACTGCTCCCCACAGGTGGAGCGAAGCCCCGGGGACACGGTTAGTGCTCGTGGAAGTCTATGGTGTTGTGTGGCTACCGCGGTGCAGGGCCGACAGGCAATGAAAGAACCAGGCACAAACAACAGTCTCTTTTACCTTTTCCTCTTTTACTTTGGAAACAGTCCAGCCCTGGGAGACCGTTACAGGTGGTGATGGGGATCCGGTTGGCCTGGAGGTACTCGGGGTAGTCTTTCTGGCCAGCTGAGTATGAGGCCTACTCCTGTGCTTTTCTTGGTTATTATAGGACCCTGCTTTTCTGAATCCAGCAATGGCCCTCTTTGCTGCTGGGACTGATGGCACGTCCCTTTACCTTTGTAGCAGGCTGTGCAGGCCCTCTCTGGTGCTCTCAGCTGGAGTCTGCACCGGGCCCTGATGCCGCAGCTGTATCTTCGGGATGTATATGGGCCAGGTGCTTGCAGCTCTCCTGCCCTTCGGATTCGGCTGCCAGGGAGTATGTTAGACCCTGGCGGCCACAGACTCCGATGTCCGAGTCTCTTCTCTGCCTCTCTGCTACTCCTGCTTCCCTGGGCCAAGCTGTTCCAGCTCCAGGCCCCAGATCCACAGGACAGCACACTCTGCGTCTGTTCACTTCTACTTCTCTCTACAGACTGACTGCTACTTCCTCCCTCAGGTCAGACTTGGGGAAGGCTCCCTGGAATTCCAGGTTCAGAGCTCCCCCTGCTGGCCGGAGGGAGAACTGCGTTGGATGTTAAAACTTGCTGGCCAATGGACCTCCCAATTACCTCCAGGCTCAGCATTAACCCTTTGGAAGGGCAATGCTGTTGTGCCGACCAGGTCCTGGGGCGCCACAATTGCATCTCACATTGCCTTCTATATAGTGTAATGGATCTTTCATAGCCTTCCATAAAGTATAATGGGCCTTACATAGCTTTCCATGTAGTATAGTTGGCCTCACATAGCCTTCCATATAGTGTAATGGGCCTCACATAGCCTTCCATATAGTGTAATGGGCCTCACATAGCCTTCCATATAGTGTAATGGGCCTCACATAGCCTTCCATATAGTGTAATGGGCCTCACATAGACTTCCATATAGTGTTATGGGCCTCACATAGACTTCCATATAGTGTTATGGGCCTCACATAGACTTCCATATAGTGTTATGGGCCTCACATAGACTTCCATATAGTGTTATGGGCCTCACATAGACTTCCATATAGTGTTATGGGCCTCACATAGACTTCCATATAGTGTTATGGGCCTCACATAGACTTCCATATAGTGTTATGGGCCTCACATTGCCCTCTAATGTCTGATTGAAGAATTGGGTTTTCTCACAAGAGATATTTATGGCATGTTGTAACCATAAGATATGCAATAAATGTCTGATATATGAAGGGCCGATCTCTGAGGAGTACACCCATATGCAGAAAGGGGACTTCCAACTACAGTAGTACTGAGTGTAGAGGTGGTTGCTCTCCATTCCTTGCAATGGGAGTTCTGAATATAGAACTATAGCCGGGCACAATATCCTAATAGTATTAAATATATTTCTAAAATAATATATAGAGAACATTTTATTAATGAGATAGACTGAGAGATCCCAGCAGTGTGGTCTGAGCTGTGTAAGAAAACCATAGTTGTTAAAATAATCGTATCAAATACTTTTTTGAGACTTGGATGGTGCCCTCCATTGACTTATGTATCATAAGGAAATCAGTTCTACTATTAGAAAAGACAATCTATTCTGCACCAATATGGATCCTAGCAATAGGTGGCTGTTTTATTTTAGTAATTTATATAGAAAGCTTCTGCATTTCTTTATATGTAACCCAACTGTTACTCTGTTACAGATGTGAATGAATGTAGTTCTGGACTGAGCAGTTGCCATTCTAAAGCAGCATGTATAAACACTGCGGGATCCTATAAATGTTCTTGTAACCCAGGATACAAAGGAGATGGATTCACATGTAAAGGTGCTGTATTAGCCCATATTTATGTCATACAATAATAATCATAATTTACTGATCTGAATGATAACACTCGAGAATAAGAAAATGAGTTACTGAGATATTTAACCTGTGTTTAGGTCACTTTTTGTTTCTGATTTTAAATCTGCCCTTATTTCTCATCCATCATCTAGTTAATAAGATGTAATATACCTTTCTATATGCATAGGACCAAACACTAGGGCTGATGTCTACTAAACATTATTATCTTGGTTATTAAAACAAAGTCATACATGTATATTTTTTTCATTTATGAGGAATTTACATCACAGAATAAGAATTACAGTATACATAAAAAGTCATTGATACTGTTCATTTACTGAGTTACCTTACAAATGCATCGCTTTAAAGATTTCTTAGGCCCGTTTCACACGTCAGTGAAAAACACAGACGTTCTTCACTGACGTGTAAAACACGCACATGTTCCTCCGTGTGCCGTGATTCACGGCACACGTGGGTTGTCTAAGTGCAATCCGGGCTCCGTTTTCCGTGGTCCATGATTGCACATAGAGATTAACTGACCAGTGCCCGCTCCCGCTCTCCATGGTGCTGAACACTCCCATGGTGCAGTATCAGGCCGGCGCTGACCCGCGCAGCAGCTGCTTCCGGGGTTGGCTGTGTCGTGCATTCATGAATATGCACGACAGTAATGAGCCGGCTCAGAAGCAGCAAGCTGCACGGGCTGCAGAGAGCGCGGCTGAAGCCGGGTGAGTAAAAATGATTTTTATTTGATATGCACATTTTTTCTGGCACGTGTTTCACGGGTCACACCACTGCGTGGTCCGTGGGACATCAGTGATGCCAGAAAAAAATGGACATGTCTCCATGCGGCAATCACGGACACGCGGGTACGCCGCACAGAGATAAGGTCAGTGAAAAATCACTGATGTGTGAGCAGACCCATTGATTATAATGGGTCTGCGTATGTCAGTGATTCTGGTACGTAGAACAAAAAGCACAAACGTACCAGAAACACTGACGTGTGAAACAGGCCTTAGGGTGAGTTGCATCAGGGCAATCACTTTAAATAGACCAGGAGTAATCAGCCATCATGTGGGTATCCCAGTGTCCTTGCTGAAATTTCCACTCTCATTTCATCACAAAAGTATACAGCAGCACTCTAAAAAAGCTAAAATATGCATACATTGAATATGGGAATATTGGTACTGTATTACTGCTATGGAACTATATTTAAAAAAATTAGATACTTAGCCTGACAGCCAACAACAAGGCATATCTCTTTGCTGGGATCTTATATTACAGTATATACTGTACCTCTCTCCGAGTTAAAAACGTCCTGGGCAGGTAGGATCCAGCTAAATGGAAATGGAAAAGCCCTGGCTGAAGTGTGGAGTGCAGTTTAGCTGTATTCTATATGCCCATAACATGTAGTATTTTTTTACTAAGATAGAGGCATAGTAGTATAGGATCCTGGCAAAGAGATACGCCTTGTCGTTGACTGTCGGGCTCAAATGGATTGGCCAATCTATAAGCTAAAGGCCGCTTTACACACAGTGACATCGCTAAAGCGATTTCTTTGGGGTCACGGAATTTGTGAAGCACATCCGGCCTCGTTAGCGATGTTGTTGCATGTGGTACGAGCGACCGCTAACGAGCAAAAATACTCACCTTATCGTTGCTCGTTGACATGCTCCTCCATTCCCAAATATCGTTGCTGTTGCAGGTACGATGTTGTTCGTCGTTCCTACGGCAGCACACATCGCTATGTGTGACACCGCAGGAATGAGGAACCTCACCTTACCTGCGGCCGCCAGCAATGAGGAAGGAAGGAGGTGGGCGGGATGTTACGTCCCGCTCATCTCCGCCCCTCCGCTTCTATTGGGTGGCCGCTTGATGGCATGGCTGTTTCGCCGAACGAACCACCCCCTTAGAAAGGAGGCAGTTCGCCGGGAAAGTAAGTAGTATGACAGGTCCAAGCGATGTTGTGCGCCATGGGCAGCTATTTTCCCGTAACGCACAACCGATGGGGGTGGGTACGCACGCTAGCGATCTCACTAGGAGATTGCAGTGTGTAAAGCAGCCTTAAGTGTCTCCTTGTTTAGATATAGATCCAGTTCCAATAATGCAGTACCAATATGCCCATAGTCAATGTTTTCCTATTCATCACGAGGGTCTCCTGTCATTGGCAGACTTTTTACAGGTTTAGGATCTGAGTCTCACATTGCTTTGTGAGACTCTAGGTTTTAAACGTAGCTGCTTTCTTATGATGAAGCAAAGGTTACTTACTTTTTGCTTGATGATAATTCCTGGTTAGTCTTATCTCAGGTGCAGCCAGTTTGTCACCACTTCCTTCATTTTTAAATAGTCACATGTTCCATCTCATGACGCTGGTTATAAAAATCATTCTGAACTGGCCATTGTGGAGAGAAGAAACCTCTGGAAGTTGCTGAGGTCATGCTGCTTGCAGCTCTGGTACTCGGCTGCAGATTTATCCTTTTTTGTCCATGTTCACCTGTCTGTCTTCCTTTCCCTGTATCCTATTACCATAGTGGTGAAGTCTAGTGCACTCATCAGCCTTTGCACCAGCCAGGGGGAGTGGAGGAAGAGCTAGGGGCTAGGCACATGATGGTGGCATGCAGAAGTACCAGCAAAGGTACATTCAAGAGCTCAGGGAGTAGACACAGGGCTTTCCCAGCCTAAGAATACCAGCCCCCAACTAACGACTTTATTTTGGCTTTATTTTGGATGGGTATCATAATGCCATATGTGGTTCCTCTGATTTTGATACACAGCCAAGATAAGCGCATGGCTGGGGGCTGCAGCCTGTAGCTGTGGGCTTCACCTGTATATATATGTATATATATATATATATATATATATATATATATATATATATGTATATAGGGGCACCATACATATATATATACATATATATATATATATATATATATATATTTACACTGGTATAACGCTGTCCGAGAGGGTGGGTGTGAGGTATGACTGCAGCCAATGAGAGATGTCGGCTAGGTGGGGAAAGCAGTGAATATGTATGAGGGATAATTATTGGCCCCAGAAGTAGCGCTATAGCCACGAAGAGACTTGGTAAGTATGTCCTGTTTTATACCTTTTGCTTTCTTTTTTTATTACAGGGATTTCCCTGGCTAATCACAGCCATGCTAATGCTTGACATGGCTGTGATGTGTCCAGGAGAGGATGGTTTCTGCAAATCGAACATGTACTGATCCAAACTGAACATTTATGACTTTTCGGTCAAATGTTCGGTTTTCTGATCCCGTCCCGATCCCGTCAATTTTCTTATCTTTTCCAATCAAGATTGTGCATCTCTACATCTTACCCCCTTTCCATCCCTATTGAACCTGTTTGTCGTGTCGTGCGACGAACATACCTTGTCTGAGCTCCACAATATTTTAAGTTTTTAGTGTGCTGCGGTATACTTTTTGAAATTCTTTTTGCACCTGTTCACACCTTTAAAATGTGCTAGTCAGTCATTTATATTTGCACCCTTATTTTATCTTCATCATCCTGGTAGATGGCAGCAGAATGTCTTTGTACATTTGTCCATTCATCCTTGCTTCAATTATATGAACATTGCCAGTGCCGTATGCTGAAAAACTATCCCACACCACCTCCAAAATTTGTTGTTGGTCTAAATCTTGTAGGGAGAACCTGTTCATGGTCAGTTTATAATTATAGAATCATAGAATGGTAGAGTTGAAATGGACCTACTGGATCATCTAGTCCAACCCCCTGCTCAAAGCAGGATTCATTAAATCATCCCAGACAGTTGTCCGTCCAACCTCTTTTTAAAGACTTCCATCGAAGGAGAACTCACCACCTCTCGTGGCAGTCTGTTCCACTACTTGATCACCCTCACTGTCAAAACGTTTTTTTTTCTAATATCTAGTCTGTGTCTCCTCTCCATCAGTTTCATCCCATTGTTTCTAGTCTTTCCTTGTGAAAATGAGAATAAAACTGATCCCTCTACAGTGTGACAGCCTTTAAGATATTTGTAGACAGCTTTTAGGTCTCCTCTCAGTCATAATGAAATTATATGCTTTACACTTCTGGATTATTGCCCCAACAAGGCTCACTGGAACCTTCAGTAGTTTAGAAATTCTTTTGTAACCAAAGCCATCAGTATGTTTTTGCAACAATAAGGTTGCAAAGAGCGTGAGACAGCTCACTTGTTTATCCATCATGAGTTGATTCTTGTCTATTACTTTGGTAAAGAGATACCTTTTTTATAGGCCATCAGTTGAACCAGCTAATATTACTTTTTGCTAAGTGGCGAAATAGCTTTCTAATATATAGATTTGTGCTGTTGTCATGACTTTCCATGGCTTTTTGCATCCTCCTCCTTCATGTTTTCCATACTTTTTCCCTGTGTTATTTCTCAATATTACATATAACTAATTTTATTGACAGCTATAGCTTAATTTTCTTTGCATGTGTGGATTGGATGGGTTGATACCTACATCTGGTGAGAAATTCATGGCAAATGCACATTTAGAAATACACTTGCATAGAAAATAGGTGAAATGCTCAATATTTATTTCATAAACCAGAAAAAACCTCTAAAACATAACATTTATTACATTACTTAAAATAGTCAATCTCAATCTAAAAACACTAGAATTATATCCCTTTGTTACGGTCACTCAACAAGGTTGTGAAGTGTAATAATATGTGAGGCCCTGAAATAGGGCAGTGGACAAGGGGCCTGCACCACCCGTTATGAGTAAGTTGTTAATGGAAATTAGCGATAGTGGGATAGGGGGACCTGATATTCCCTGATATTTTATCCCTTCCTAGCAACGGAGGTCAGATACACCTTACGTTTTTGGGTGCCCCCCGTTCCTCGGCGGCTAACCGTATTTGTCCCTGTCACTATTCCTGGCCTAAGACCACCACCAGGTGCAGTGTACTGGAGTGCGTAATAGTCATGTGTCGTAGGTCATAGTCCAATAACCCAAATCTCATGTAATTATTATAGGTATCAATCCCCGGTTATGCAATTAACTATATAATTATAGCTCTTGGGGAGATACATAGAATAGGGGTATTGACCAAAGATATGATGGGCCTGATTGTCCCAGTACTTATCCTGCCAGGACTGGTCTTGATCCCGACGCGTTTCCCCCCAGAGTGTCGGGGTTCATCAGGGGATGTGTATATTTCAAGATGTCTCTATTTATTTTAGGCCATCAATCTATAATTAGAAACAAATAATCCCTTTAGAAATGTGCAACATTTCATTATCACATGACCCATGTCAAATTGCACATACCTCCTCATCTCTTCATGGTTCTTCAGATAAAGGGATCACGTTATGTTTCCCTATCAGGGTCCAGTTGCTGTCCTGGGTCACCCTATCACGAGCTGGCTGAAAAATGACACCTCCCTCCGGGTCAACAATACGCCGTATGGAGGGCTCTGTAGACAGTGAGTGCCTGATGTGGCAGCGTTTCACTGTGGCACCAGCTCCATAATAGTGTCGTGCGCCTACTTAATCCATATATTTAAGGGGGTGGAAGTTCCATCCCACTAGAGCAGGCCCTTCCCTGCCACTTCCGCATTAAAATGTTCCCGCCTCCTAGCCTGGGCAGTGTTTGTTATAGCATATGTTTCAGGCTCCACGGCGTCTACATAGGTGGTGACATCATCACCAGTGACAGTCTCTCTGGGATGCTGCGCTCCACCCCTCGTTTCCATATAGGGGCGGCGTCAGCATTTGTTTCCCCTTCTGTCTGATGCAATGTGCGGCTGGTTAGTATCTGCCCACATTGTACCTCATAGTCTCCGGGCGGTGCTCCACGTGGAACGCAAGACCAGTCCTGGCAGGATAAGTACTGGGACAATCAGGCCCATCATATCTTTGGTCAATACCCCTATTCTATGTATCTCCCCAAGAGCTATAATTATATAGTTAATTGCATAACCGGGGATTGATACCTATAATAATTACATGAGATTTGGGTTATTGGACTATGACCTACGACACATGACTATTAAGCACTCCAACACACTGCACCTGGTGGTGGTCTTAGCCAAGGAATAGTGACAGGGACAAATAGGAAATAGGGTTAGCCGCCAAGGAACGGGGGGCACCCAAAAACTTAAGGTGTATCTGACCTCCGTTGCTAGGAAGGGATAAAATATCAGGGAATATCAGGTCCCCCTATCCCACTATCGCTAATTTCCATTAACTACTTACTCATAACGGGTGGTGCACGCCCCTTGTCCACTGCCCTATTTCAGGGCCTCACATATTATTACACTTCACGACCTTGTTGAGTGACCGTAACAAATGGATATGATTCCAGTGTTTTTAGATTGAGATTGACTATTTTAAGTAATATAACAAATGTTATGTTTTAGAGGTTTTTTCTGGTTTATATAATATACCCTCTTTACGATATATTATTTGATACTGGTTTTGATCAATATTTATTTCACCCGCTGTATATATCTATATATACACACCCACACACACCCACACACACATATGTATACAGCATGTGTATGTGAGTGCGTTTCAACTGTATGTATATATATATATATATATATATATATATATATATATATATCTATATATATATATCTACATATACAGTTGAAACCAGAAGTTTACATACACAATCTAAAAAGACACATGCACTTGGTTTTTCTCACTATCTGACATGACATCACAATAAACCTTTCCCATTTTGGGTCAATTAAGATTACTAAAATTATTTATATTTGCCAAATGCCAGAATAATGAGAGAGAGGGAATTTTTTAAGACATTTTTATTACTTTGTGGAAATTCAAAAGTTTACATACATTGAGAGTACTATGCCTTTAAACAATATGGGACAGCCCATATGATGATGCTATATCTTTGGAAGCTTCTTATAGGTTTATTGGCAACATCTGAGTTAATTAGAGACACACCTGTGGATGTATTTTAATGCACACATGAAACACTCTGCTTCTTTGTGTAGCATCTTGGGAAAGTCAAAAGAAATCAGCCAAGATCCCAGGAAGAGAATTGTGGACTTGCACAAGTCTGGTTCATCCTTAAGTACAATTTTCTAATGAATGCTTGAAGGTGCATTATTCATCTGTACAAACAATTATACGCATGTACAAACAAGATGCGAATGTTCAGCCATAATACCGCTTAGGAAAGAAACGGGTTCTGTATACCAGAGGTGAATGTGCTTTGGTCAGACATGTGCATATCAACCCAAAAACAAAAGCAAAATACCTTGTGAGGATGCTGGTAGACGCTGGTAAGATTGTGAAATCATCCACAGTGAAACAAGTACTGTATCAACATGGGCTGAAAGGTCACTCTGCCATGAAGAAGCCATTACTCCAAAGAAAAATGAAGAAGCCAGATTAATGTTTGCAAATGCAAAAAGGAACAAAGACCTTAATTTTTGTAGACATGTCCTGCGGTGTGACAAAACTAAAATTTAACTGTTTGGCTATAATGACCATCTATATATTTGGAGGAAAAAGGGAGAAGTTTTGAAGCCTAAGAACACCATCCTAACTGTGAAACAGGGGCATGACAGCATCATGTTGTGGGGTTGTTTTGCTGCAGGAGGATCTGGTGCACTTCTCAAAATAGATGGCATCATGAGGAATGAAGATTGTATGGCAATACTGAAGCAGTATTTCAAGACATCAGCCAAAAACTTAAAGTTTGGGTGCAAAAGGATCTTTCAAATGGACAATGACCCAGAGCATACTGCCAAACTGGTTACAAAGTGGTTTAGGGACAAGAAATTCAATGTTTTGGAGTGGCCATCACAAAATCCTGATTTCAATCTGTACTGCCCCCGTGTCAGCGGCCGAGCCACTCGGATCCGGAGCCGCGTTGGATCGAGGGGTCTCCGGACCCGGGGGTTCACTCGGACACTCGAATTAAAGAAGAGGGGGAGTATGTACAGGGGATTAGGAAGTTCGTGATGCCACCCACGGTGTGTGGTAATGTAGGAGACCACCGCTGCTGTTGGATGAACCCGGTGGCGATGGTGTAGCAGCAGGATGTTTAACCCCTCCGTGGGTAGGGGGTTTGTGCCCCAGGGCCCGTTGGGTGTTGGTGTTTGGGGTGCCATTGGGTAGAGGAAAACGGGCTTTTCAGCGTACTCACTCAGTCCAGGAATAATAACACTGACAGCTTGTAAACCAGAATTCTGAGCACCACTGCAGCCTGGGGGGAGCACGCTGGGATCCGTGCCCTTGGTGTTGCTGTTAGCCTGTGGCTTTTTCCGTGGCACCTCCTCACTAGTTGGACCCTCAAGCTTAAACTTTTCAGGTCCCGCTCACCCGTATAGCTAACGGAGTGAGGTTGCTCTCAGGGTTCACTCGTAGGAATTCTTGGGACTGTATTTGGGAAAGTCCTATCCCATCGGTGCGCTAGTGTCCCGATTTTGGAGCGGGTTGGGGATGAATCTTGAAGTCTTCACCCCCATCGGGTAAATTACCGGGACACGTGAAGCTACTTCCTGGCCTTGGGTCCACGTATCCCGTTGTGCCATGGCCCCCGCCCGGTGATAGCTCAAGGCCACCGGCTGCCCTCCTCGACAGTCCGTGCCCCTTGACGTGATCCCCTGCGACCGAGGTTGCAGCTCCTACCAGGCCCAGACCAACGTCTGCCACCTAGTAAACTCCAGGAGCCCTGCTCCACACCGATGACCTCTCTCTCCCAGACAGTCACTTTTCACCTCCTACTCTTTTCACTCCTGTTTCACTTCCCTCTCACCTTCTCACTTTCCCCTACTAACCCCTATATGGGCGGCCCTATTCCCTTCAGGCCCCCCAATGGTGTGTCTGGTGGGTTCGTTGTAAAGTGTTTCTAGGATTTTGACTGGCTAAGCTGTTAGCAACACCAAAGGACCAGGATCCGTAACAAAGGAGGAGTGGATACTGTGCAGAAGGGCAGATTGCACAATACCCTATGACGACCTGATAGGCCAGGGCGTCACAAATCCATTTGAAAATTTAAGGGCAAAGCTGAAAAAGCAGGTGCGAGCAAGGCGACCTACAAACATGGCTCTGTTACACAAGGTCTGTCAGGAAGAATGGGTCCAAATTCCTACCAACTATTGTGAGAAGCTTGTGGAAAGATATGCAAAATGTTTGACCCAAGTCATACAGTTTAAGGGCAATGGTGCCAAATACTAATGAGATGTATGTAAAGGTTTGACTTTGCAGAGAGTAGTAGAAATGCCTAAAAACATTTTCTCTCTCATTCATTATTCTGGCATTTGGCAAATAGAAATAATTTTGGTTCCTAATTAACCTAAAACAGGAAAGGTTTATTATTTAGTTGATTTCATGTCAGATAGTGAGAAAAACATGCAGATGTGTCTTTATAGATAGTGGATGGAAACTTCAGGTTTCAACTGTGTATAATATGCAACACCAAATTACGACATACACAAATACTCATTAAACAAACTTAAACAACTTAAAGAAATTAACACAACAAACATATGCATTGTAAACATTTATAACCAGAAACACAGGTGAATAAATATTTCATTTTTATATACACACATTTTGCAGCTTAAGTATCCCTCATTCAATGTACAATTATTTACAGAGTGTCCACCCATATCCTGTCCACCACCATTAACTTGAGAACGGCGGCAGTTCTCAAGTTAATGGCGGTGGACAGGATATGGGTGGACACACTGTATATTTACACAGTCATCTCTCCTGCTGCTTTTATTTGAGTCACAGACAGCCTGAAAATTGGGAAAATTGCTCTCCTGTGCAATTCCAGGATAGCTTTGGAAAATGCCATGGGTGGTGATGGGGGAAGTCACAGATAAAAATAAAGAGCAGCTTGGTGGAAGAAGAGGAATGAAGAGGGCAGTGGGTGGAGATAGGTACAAGAGAGATAGACTTTGTAAGAGGAGGGAGAGGTTAGGAGTAGAGATGAGCCAGCCTCTAAAGGCTCGAGTTCAGTTCGGTTCGTCGAAAGGAAGCTGCGTTCGAATTCGGTTCGGCGAACCGTTCGACGAACCTCTCGAACCCCATTGAAAACAATGGGAGGCAAACACAAACACATAAAAACGCATTATAAATGTACACATACAGTTAATAAACATTGCCATTACACTTACAGGTCCCCGTGATGCGTCCTGCACTCTGTCTCACGTCGCTTTTCCTTCCGATAATCGCTGCGTCCTCCCGGTAACCAGCACTGATGATAGGACCTTTTGTGACATCAAAAAAAGCATGTGACCAGTCACGTGTCTATTATCTCATTGGCTACAGACTGGTCACATGACTATGACGTCATGCTAGGTGCTGTCATTGCACTCTCCGGTACGCGGTGATCGTTCCAACATCTCCGTATACCGGCAGGTAAAATGCTCTGGCAAATGGTCGACTCCCCGTTCTGCTTCCCCGTTCCCCGAGATCGCCGTTGCTATAGCAACCCGTCTGTCAGTGGTGATGTCACCGCTTACAGCGTGCAGCCTCTGCTAATCACTGACTTAGTGAATAGACTGCAGTGCACGGGGAGCAGCAGCGTCTTCCTCCCATGCAGTGCTGTCTGATGTAGCAGAGCTGCATGGGTTGAAGGAGAAAGAAGACAGAAGACCATGGATCGTGGAGGGATTAGAGGGATTAATGAACATGGAGTCTCTAATGTGTCTGTGTATTTATTTCTATTAAAGTATTTTTTCTCTGTGTGATGTCTTTTTTTTAACCCTTTATTGGAGATTCTTAATGGCTGGGTCAAACTTGCCTGACATTAAGAATCTCTGACTTAATACTAGCTAATAAAACAAAGCTAGTATTAACTCATTATTACCCAGCAAGCCACCCAGCTTCAGGGCTGCTGGAAGAGTTAGATACAGCGCCAGATGATGGCGCTTCTATGAAAGCACCATTTTCTGGGGCGGCTGCAGACTGCAATTCGCAGCAGAGGGGCCCAGAAAGAGCAGGCAAACCCGTGCTGCGGATTCCAATCCCCAGCTGCCTAGTTGTACCTGGCTGGACACAAAAATGTGGCGAAGCTCATGTCGATTTTTTTTTTAATTATTTCATGAAATAATGCTGCTGTCTGATCTCCTGCATACACTAGTAAATGGAGCATGCTGAGCCTTGTAGTTCTGCAGCTGCTGTCTGCTCTCCTCCATACAGACAGACAGCAGCTGCAGAACAACAAGGCTCAGCATACTCCATCCAGGACTGAAAGTGATTAAGGGATTTTACCAGCACAAAACTCCAGGCACTTTGTTCTTTAAAATAAAAACTTCTTTATTTTCTTATCATTAAAAAGTCCATGCTATAGTGGTTAAGCCCATGTCAGAGAGGACGCGTTTCGAACATCCAGTTCTTATTCAGACTGAATAAGAACTGGATGTTCGAAACGCGTCCTCTCTGACATGGGCTTAACCACTATAGCATGAACTTTTTAATGATAAGAAAATAAAGAAGTTTTTATTTTAAAGAACAAAGTGCCTGGAGTTTTGTGCTGGTGAAATCCCTTAATCACTTTCAATGCACATGGACTGGCTCTCCAAACCTCTTCTCCGTGCACAGCCCAGGATTACTGGCTTCCATTGCACAGGTGAGCTGGGCAAAAAACCTTTTTCCATTATCCATCCAGGACTGTATGCAAGAGTTTTTTGCCCCCCAAAAAAATTACGTGGCCTTCGCCATGTTTTTGTTTGCTGGCCAGGTACAGCAGGCAGCTATGGGCTGCCCACAACCCCCAGCTGCCTATTTGAACCCGGCTGGGAACCAAAAATATAGGGAAGCTCTTTTTTTTTTAAATATTTCATGAAAAAATTTTTTAAAAAAATGACGTGGGCTTCGCCCAATTTTTGTTTCCAGCCAGGTACAACTAGGCAGCTGGGGATTATAATCCGTAGCTCAGGGTGCCCAAGCTTTATGGGCACCCCTGCTGCGAATTGCAGTCCACAGCTGCCCTAGAAAAGGGCGCTTTCATAGAAGCACCATCTTCTGGCGCTGTATCCAACTCTTCCAGCTGCCCTGGTGACGGGTGGCTCGCTGGGTAATAATGGGGTTAGGGCTAGGTGTATATTATCAACTGGCCCTAAGCCCAAAATTCATAGTGTCACGCCAATATTACACTGTGTTCCAAATTATTATGCAAAAAGAGTTTATGAGTGATAAGGTCAGAAATGTTTTGTTTGTCATTTAAACTCATTGATGGTGATGTGTGTCAGGGCTCTTTATATCACTGAAAGCAATTGCAGATACCTGTGCAAATTAGTTTGGAAGGTGTGTCCAAATAAAGGCAAGACTACTTAAGAAGGCTGTTCCACATTATTAAGCAGCCTACATTTTTTGCCAAAATGGGAAAGAAAATGATGCATCGGCTGCTGAGAAGCAACAAATTGTGGAGTATTTAGGTCAGGGCATGACTACAATCAACATTGCCAAGACACTTCATCGTGATCATCGCACAATCAAGAAGTATGTAGCTGATTCACAGCACACATGTGTGCGTGCTGATAAGGAGAAATTGAGGACTCTTTCCAACAGGCAATTGCGTCAAGTGAAAAGATCAGCTGCTAAAATGCCTTGTCATAGCAGAAGACAAGTTTTTGAAGCTGCTGATGCCTCCAACGTTTCCCGAACAACAAGATGCAGGGTCCCTCAGATATTTGCAGCTGTGCGTAAGCCATCTTGTCGACCACCTCTATCCACTGCACACAAGCAGAAATGGCTCCAGTGGGCCAAACGATACATGAAGACAGACTTCCAAACTGTTTTGTTGACCGATGAGTGCCGTGCAACTCTCGATGGTCCAGATGGATGGAGTAGAGGATGGCTGGTTGATGGACACACCATGAAAACACGGCTAAGGAGTCAACAAGGAGGAGGTGGAGTAATGTTTTGGGCTGGAATCATTGGGAGAGAGATTGTTGGCCCCTTTAGGATCCCTGAAGGGGTAAAGATAAACTCCATAATCTGTGTGGAGTTTCTAAAACAGCACTTCCTGCCATGGTTCAGGAGGAAGAATCGTGCATTTCGCAGCAAGATCATTTTCATGCATGATAATGCACCATCTCATGCTGCAAATAACACATCTGCATCTCTGGCTGCTATGGGCATAAAAGAGGACAAACTTATGGTGAGGCCACCATCTTCCCCTGACCTCAACCCCATTGAGAACTTCTGGAGCATCATCAAAAGGAGTGTCTATGATGGCGGGAGGCAGTTCACATCTAAGCAAGAGCTCTGGGAGGATATTCTGTTCACATGCAAAACAATTGAAGCACAAACCATCCAAAAACTGACAAATTCAAAGGAGGAGAGAGTTCAGAATCTTCTTTCAAACAAGGGGTCCTATGTGCAAATGTAACATCACCTAGAATTAAGTTTTGACTTGAAAACTGTTTGATTTCATTTTGTAATAAGCTGATAATGCGTATAATTTCACAATTGACCATTTTGTTTTTCAAAATAAAAATAAAAAGGTTGAAAACTCTGCTGTGCATAATAATTTGGAACATGAATTTTGAGTGCATTTTGAGTGTTTATTATTTTTAAAAATATATAGTTTTCATAGGCAGTTTGATCAAAAACATTTCAATTATACTTGAATAGTAGATGACTGGAAAATAACAATGACTGCAATTCATAAAGCTAATTTAGGAAAATATGAAACAATATTTTTTGCATAATAATTTGGAACACAGTGTAGACATGGCCACCATGAATTTCTCGTACAGATAAAAAAAAACACAACACAGAAAAATATTTTTATTAGAAATAAAACACAACACAATTAGTGACTCCATCTTTATTGAAATAAAGAACCCCCCTCCGCAGTAATCCTGGGTCAAGGGTCCCGCGTCGTCCAATCCGGATCCAATATCATCTGATCGGTTTGCTGGAAGGCAAAGAGATCAGATGATGTGTCAGGTTCAAGGGCCTGAATCACATGACACAGCAGCTGATTGTATAAATGGCTTTTATACAATCAGATTATGCATCAGTGCAAAAAAAAACCAAACAAACTACAAACTTCTGTGCAGACTCCTGTCCGACAGCATCAGCTGATAATTTAACCGGCCGGGCGGTAAAAAGCTTGCCTCGCCGCTCGACTTATAGTGTCAGCTGATTCTGTCAGGTGACTGCATCAGCTGATCATCGCCAGGTCTGAGAGAGAGAGAAAAGAGAGAGAGAAAAGAGAGAGAGAAAAGAGAGAAAGAAAAGAGAGAGAGAAAAGAGAGAGAGAAGAGAGAGAAAAGAGAAGAGAGAGAGGGAAAGAGTGAGAAGAAGAGAGAAGAGAGAGAGGGAGAGAGAGAAAAGAGAGAAAGAAGAGGAGAGAAGAGAGAGAGGAGAGAGAGAAGAAAGGGAGAGAAGAGGAGAGAAGAGAGAGAGAAGAGAGAGGAGAGAGAAGAGAGAGAGAAGAGGAGAGAAGAGAGAGAGGAGAGAGAGGGGAGAGAAGAGAGAGAAGAGAGAGGGGAGAGAAGAGAGAGAAGAGAGAGAGAAGAGAGAGGGGAGAGAAGAGGAGAGAGAAGAGGAGAAAGAAGAGAGAGAGGGAGAGAGAGAGGGAGAGAGAGAGAAGAGAGAGAGAAGAGAGAGGAGAGAGAAGAGGAGAGAAGAGGAGAGAGAGAGAAGAGAGAGAGAAGAGAGAGAAGAGAGAGAGAGAAGAGAGAGAAGAGAGAGAGAGAGAAGAGAGAGGAGAGAGAGGGGGGAGAAGAGAGAGAAGAGGAGAGAGAAGAGGAGAGAGAAGAGAGAGAGGGAGAGATAGAGAAGAGAGAGAGAGAAGAGAGAGGAGAGAGAAGAGGAGAGAAGAGAAGAGAGAGAGGAGAGGGAGAGAGAAGAGAGAGAAGAGAGAGAGGAGAGAGAGAGAGAGAAGAGAGAGAGAAGAGAGAGGGGAGAGAAGAGGAGAGAAGAGGAGAGAGAGAGAAGAGAGAGAAGAGAGGAGAGAGAGAGACTGATTGACTGAGACTGACTGAGACTGACTGACTGACTGAGACTGACTGAGACTGACTGAGACTCACTGACTGAGACTGACTGACTGACTGACACTGACTGACTGACACTGACTGACTGACTCAGACTGACTGACTCAGACTGACTGACTGACTGAGACTGACTGACTGACTGAGACTGACTGACTGACTGACTGAGACTGACTGACTGAGAGAAAGAGAGAGCAATGCAGCCTCATTCCATGAACTGCTCTGATTTTAGAGGTGTGGCTCACAGCTGATGTCCGACTCCTCCCCTCAGTACATAATTAAAATAAATTAGAATTAAAATAAATAATTCTAATTTAAAATAAATTACATTTTTTATCGGGACTGCCGGGGGGCTAGAACTCGTGAACTAATGCTTCTGAGTCAAGCGCTCTAACCATTGAGCTACTGGCTCTATTGAAACACATTTGGTAATCTTGACTTCTGCATTGCAGACTGAAGTCTCAGATTACAGCGCGATTCTCTTCATGTGCTACGTGGAGAGGACACAGAACGCTCCCTATCAGCTTCATGTAGCAGAGCTTGCAGAGCTGACAGTGTCGTGTGGATTACTTCGGACCTGGATTGTTCTTTTGGGATTAATAAAATGGTGAAAGAGGATTTTTTTTGTCTTTTATTCCAAATAAAGGATTTTTCGCTGTGTGTGTTTCTTTACTTTCACTTTCAGTTTAATCATGGAAGGTGTCTCGGGGAGATGCCTGGCATGATTAAACTCATTATTACCCCGATTGCCACCGCACCAGGGAAATTCGGGATGAGCCGGGTAGAGTCCCGGGACTGTCGCATCTAATGGATGTGGCAATTCCGGGCGGCTGCTGGGTGATATTGTTAGGGTGGTGGGCTTCCCATAATGTGATGCTCCCCATCCTGACAATACCAGCCTCAAGCCGTGTGGCTTTATCCTGGCTGGTATCAAATATGGGGGGAACCGCATTTTCTTTTTTTTTTCTTTATTTATTTATTTATTTTACTGCACGATATAGACCCGCCGGCTGCTGTGATTAGTTGCAGTGAGACAGCTGTCACTCATCGTGGGGGCGTGTCTGACTGCAACCAATCATGGGCGCCGGTGGGCAGGGAAAGCACGGAATACCTGATTGAATAATGAAGCGGCAGCCATTTTCTAAAGAGGAAAAGATGCCGCATATTTCTGACAGCCGTGCAGCGAGACGCCCGTGATCGGTGAGTAGGAAAGAGAGAGGGATTGTGCTGGGGACGCAGGACGCATGCAGATAGCAACGTGTGCACATAGCCTTACTGTGAAAAGCCACGTTTTTGTTGATCGAACCGTTCTCAAACCTAACTCGAACTGTCGAGCTTTTAGTAAAAAGCTTGAGTTCGAGCTCGAACACCCCCCCAAAATCACTCGAACATGAAATTGGTGAACTTCGAACATTGCTCAACTCTAGTTAGGAGAAGGCAGCTGCTGATTTTGGAGTAAAGGAGGTATATGTGTTTTCATCCTCTGTAACTTGTTCCACTCTGCAAACTACCCTCATCCTCCTGTCAAAGTGAACTACAGACACCAGTTCAGGACAAGAGAGAGGCATCTTTTTCCTTGTCATCAATAGCTTGTTTCATTCTGCTGATTCCCCACCTCCCCCTGTCTGCGCCAACTACAGAGCTTAGAATTTGTACAGGGCAGGAGATAGGATCCTGTTTATTTCCTCTGTAGCTTGTTGCACACTCTACATTCCTCTTCTCCAGTGAGTGCCTATTACCAAGATGCACAGTTATGCAGGGCAAGAGAGCGAGAGGATTATGTTGTCTTCCTCTGTAGCTTGTTCCATCCTGCAGATTCCCTAACTGCTTATGTCAGTGCCAACTACAGAGCACAAAAGTTGTACCGGTCAGAAGAGAAACAGTCGTGTTATTTTTCTGTGTAGCAGGGTCCTGCCCATGTGTAACGTGATGTCAGGCAGTAACCATAAATGAGGTACTCGTCTCTTACGCTATGCTCTTGCAGGCTGCATGATGCCTGTGATTGCAGCTGGCCAAGACCAGATGTTAAAATGACATAGGCTGCCTCCCTATTTTTGATGACCAGCATGGGTAAAACAGATAGCTGGGGGACCCAATGTCATTTTTTTTTAATTATTTATTTAAAACGTAGGGTCCCCTCTAGTTACCATTATAAACCTATGGCTTAATGGTAGCTGTGTTTTTTGACAGATATCAGCTATCATCAGCCCCATATATTACCCCATTTTTAACTTCAATTGCCACTGCAGCAGGGCAGTCAGGATGACCATATTAAGCGTCAGAATTGGTTCATCTAATATGCTGCGCTAATTCTGGGTCAGCTGCTGGCTTTTATTTTTAGGCTGGGACAGGCCAATAACCATGGCTCTTCCAAGCTTGATAATACCAGCCCCTAGTTGTCAGATTTACCTTGGCTGTTTGTAAAAATAGGGGGCTCCACTCCCTTTTTTATAAAACTATTTATTGAAATAATTTAAAAAAAACAGTGTGAGATCCCCTATTTTTGATAAACAGCCAAGATAAAGCAGACTGCTGGGGGTTGAAGTCCGTAGTTGTCTGTTTTACCCATGTTGGTTTTGAAAAGTAGGGCCAGCGCCCATGCCATTTTATATTATTTGTTTATTTCTTTTTATACTACAATTCAGCAAACTGGTCGGCAACTAATCATCGACACCGATACAAAGGAAGGGGGGCATGTATAGCAGTCTGCAAAAAAATCACAGATGCTGGCACAGAGGGTGAATATTCATGAACTTAATGAGCAGGCCCAAAAAAGAGTCTGACTGCTATGTATATTTTATATGGTAAGTATAACTATCTTGCTCCTGCCCCATATTCCTTCCTTTTGCAGCCCCATAGTCCTTACTCTTATCATTTTACAGCCATTTTTAAGAACAAAAATTCAGGTCCCCATTGACTTGTATGGGGTTTGTTTTCCATGGTCATGTTTGGATCAAGCTTGATCCCATAACCAAACTTTTTTTCACGTCGGTGTGAATTTGGTGAACTCGAATATTCACAGATCCCCTCATCTTTACTCACTTTCTCTGTTCCATTCTGAGCCAGTGTGTCTTTCTCCTTACTCATGTTCCAACAGTGATCAGGTCCCGCTCCCCAGTGTGGCTAACTGTGGGAGCTTGCTCTCAGGGTTCACGGTTGGGATTTTCTGAACCTTTTCAGTGGAAAGTCCTATCCCCCTCGTTGCGCTAGTATCCAGATTTTGGAGCAGGAGGAGAGCAGATCTTGAAGGCTCCGTTCTCTTCGAGTAAATTGTCAGGTTGATTGAAGCTACTCCCTGATCTAGGGTCCACGTACCCCGTCATGCCCTGGTCCCTGCCCGGTGATGGTACAAGTCCGCCGGCTGTCCTCTTCGACAGTTTTATGCTCCTTGTCACGATCCCCTGCTGCTGGGGGTCCAGCTCCTACTAGGCCCAGACCACCGTCTGCCACTTAGTTATTTCCAAGTAGCCCGGATCCTAGCCTCCTCTCTCCTTCACTTCCTACACTTCACTGACCTACTCCTGACACTCCTGACCTCCCCTTAACCAACCCCCCAAGTGGGCGACCCTTTTCCAATCAGGCCATCCACTGGTGTGTCTGGTGGGTGTGGTGCAGAGTGTTCCTAGGATTTTGATTGGCTGATGTTTGCAACACCTTTAGTTGGGGACCCGTAACCAAGGAGGAGGTGGATATTGCACAGAAGGGCAGATTGCACAATACCCTGTTACGACCTGATAGGTCAGGACGTCACAATCATATATATATATAGGGTCTTGGTACTGTAGTTTGCATAAATAGTTAGCTGTGTTCAAAAGGACTGGGCTTCACTGTGGTGCGGAGGGCAGGTTCCTCTGAAGGTTGAACATTATGGTGGGTCACAGCCATTGGAGCTGACTGACATAGCCAGTTCTGTGATGGGGCAGATGGAGTGTTTGACTATATTACTGTGCAGCAGTGGCTCACCAGGCCTGATACTCGATCAGATGGGAAATCACAAGATATTCAATCAGGATTTCTGTGAGAATCTGGCAGAAGTGCAATCCAAGGGTTTGTTCACACATGTGTTTTTGCAGTGTAGTTTATGGAGGGCATTTGATGTGTTAAATATGCAATGATTTATAGTACCAGCAGTCATACAGCGTCTCGCTTAAAACTCGCCAAGTGTCAGGACTACTTCTAATGCTGTTCACACAGCAGAGTCAGGCACTCCACACAATGATGCTTTTCAGTTGCACAGAAGCTTGGGCATTGACCATTTGTGCTCTTGTTAGTAATTGGGCAGCAGCAGCTAATTTCTGCTAGCCTGTGGATTACTGCTTGAGTCACATGTTGCAGAAGAACTATCAAAGTCACCTCGATCCTTTTTAAGATTGTGGACCCTGGTCTCCCATGTCAATGATAGCTTTAGGCTATGTGCCCACGCTGCGGATTTACCGCGGATTTTGCCGTGGATTTGCCGCGGATTTACCGCGGATTTCCCGAAAATTTGCAGCAGCGGCACTTCCAAGCCATTTCAATGGCATTTTGGAAATGCTGTGTCCATGCTGCGGATTTTTCCGCTGCGGATTTGCCGCAGATTTTGATGCGGAAAAATCTGCAGCATGTCAATTATTTGTTGTGGATTTTGTTGCGGATTTTGGGTATAGAATGGGGAAGGGGGAAAAAAAAAATCCGCATCAAAATCCGCGGCAAATCCGCGGTAAATCCGCGGCAAATCCGCGGGTGCGGATTTGCCGCGAAAGTTGCGGATTTTCATGCAGAAAAATCCGCAGGTACATTCTACCATGGACACATAGCCTTATGCTATCCCAGTCCTTGTGCTTTGATATCGAGTTACTGGTGAACTTTTGTGTGCTGTGGAAACACTCTTGTCTGATTATTTCCCCCCATCTTTTAGTTTCTTCCTGATCCCATATTGTCTATACCTCTGTGAGTTTGAGTTTTGATTTTTTCCCCATCTCTTTATTTGTGTGGGATTAATGACTTCTGTCCCGGCTCTCTCCTGGGTGTAGTAAGGGGGGGCACTAGACCAGGGTTATTCTGGAGCTAGGGCAAGGAAGGCAGCCCAAATATTGTCACCTTCAGAAGTATCTTTGAGATTAGTGTCAGTTAGGGTTTCCCTATCCTGAGGGACAGTTTCGGCTCCACTGTTCCTAGTGATCTCATCATACCCCGTGCGTGGCACCAGCATAAACAATGACATTAATACAATTTCATGTATTCAATTTTTTTCTTGTCAATATTTTGAGATTTTTGTATTCTACAGATTGTTTTTCAAGTGAACAATTTGGTTCTTGAGGTAGCAAAAGCTCTGCAATCACTCAATGTGCAAATGTTGGAAAACAGACTACATAGAGAGCACACAGACTAGTATTAGAAATAGGTACATTTACATGAGCAAATTTCTATACAAACAATCCGTGTGAAAAAAAAATCACAACACACACTAGTCTGACCCGTTTTCTGGATGAGACTTGAATAAATATTTTAATGAATGCACAAAAAAATAGATGCCATAAGAATTGCATATAAGTGACTTATAAATGCCAATATGAATGAAAAATTGCCCATTTTTTCTGTATAAAAAATGGACAATTTTTTATATGACCTTGTGAGTTAAGAGTTCATGCTCATAAAACACATCATGAATAACTTAAAAAATATAATTGTTTTATTTATATTCGCAGAAATAAATTTTTGCAAGAAATCACCATGTAAGAATGGGGAATGTCGAAATGGTGTCAATCAGTTTGAATGCATTTGCAATCCTGGATGGAAAGGGGCAACTTGTGACACAGGTAAAATAATGAACACACCCTTAGAAATGTAACTATATTTCTTACAGAAATGTGATGATTTAACCTCCAGAAGCCATATATTCTGTCCATTAAAGGAGTTGTCTCATCTCTGTGCAGGAGTGCACCGCTCCCCTGCCTCCTGACTTCCTGCTTGCTATTGGAATGGTGAAGATTGGCTGTTCAGGCCAGTGGGATGGTCATGTTGCTGATCTGTCATGTGCACTCTCTAAGGTGGGCTTTGCACACTACGACATTGCAGGTGCGATGTCGGTGGGGTTATGTCGAAAGTGACGCACTTCCTGCGTCGCTCTCGACATCGTAGTGTGTAAATCCTAGATGATACGATTAACGATCGCAAAAGCATCGTAATCGTATCATCGGTGTAGCGTCGGCGAATTCCATAATTATGCTGACGATGTTGTTCCTCGTTCCTGCGGCAGCACACATCGCTGTGTGTGAAGTCGCAGGAGCGACGAACATCTCCTACCTGCGTCACCGCGGCTCCCCTCGGCTATGCGGAAGGAAGGAGGTGGGCGGGATGTTTACATGCCGCTCATCTCCGCCCCTCCGCTCCTATTGGCCGCCTGCCGTGTGACGTCGCAGTGACGCCGCACGACCCGCCCCCTTAATAAGGAGGCGGTTTGCCGGCCACAGCGACGTCGCACGGCAGGTGAGTGCATGTGAAGCTGCCATAGCGATAATATTCGCTACGGCAGCTATCACAAAGATATTGCAGCTGCAACGGGGGCGGGGACTATCGCGCTCGGTATCGCAGCATCGGCTTGCGGTGTCGTAGTGTGCAAAGCCCGCCTAACACTTGTTAGTTAGGTTATATGCCCCCTTTGATAAATAATAGAGGTGGTCAGTAACCTAAGCAACAAGTTATAAACTATATAATTATAAACCCTTCTGCACTTGACAATGGAGAGGATTTTAAAAAGGGCCACCTTCTCCGACAAACAGGTCAATACAATGACTGTTGGTGGAGGAACTTGTGACCAGACCTGTCCATCAGTCTCTTACAATGCTAAAAATCCTCACCCCATTTACAGGTAACCATTTATTTCCAGAAAAGCTATTTAAGTTTAGATATAGGGTTAATCTGAATGGTAGGCAGCTTTAAATTAATTGTACACTGCCTTATTGAAATAGCAGTTATAGGGAGAAAATTTTGCATATATTCTCTCTGCAGCCGCTCGCTTATAGTTATCAGGGTCGTTGATCATTACACAGTAAGCGAGTCTGTATTTACTCTTGCACTTGATTGGTAGGATGATTACAGTGCGCTCACTGTATATATATTAATGACAGTATCTGTCCCCTACAGCGACGCTATGACTGGAATATAACTTAGGCTAGGTTCGCACACTGCATCTTTTTGATGCTGCGTTTTGGTGCGTTTTTGGCCGCTAAAAACGCACAAAAACGCACCTGCGTCGAAAAAATGCATCAAAAAACGCATGCGTTTTTGCCGCGATTTGGTGCGTTTTTGGCTGCATTTTGCTGCGTTTTTGATCTCTGCGTTTTGCTGCGTTTTTCCAATGCATTGCATGGGGGGGAAACGCAGAAAAACGCAGGAAAGAACTGACATGTCCATTTTTTTTTTTTAACTCAAAAACGCAGGTAAAAAAAACAGATGTGTGCGGACAGCAAAAATGAAAACTCATAGACTTTGCTGGGGAAGCAAAGTCCTGCAGTTTTGAGGCCAAAAACGCACCCGAAAAACGCGCAAAAACGCCGCGAAAAACGCACTGTGCGCACATAGCCTTAATTCTCTCTCTGTAGCTGCTGCTCCAGTAATGCAGACTAATATGATTTTAAGTCTTATTTTACCAGCAGATTAGTTTTTCTGGACATGACATTAAAGGGGAAGTGCAGTGTTCAGACAGTCGATGTTAATATTTTTATGCCTTACGTCAATTTTTCTGGCTAACACGGTACCATAATATAATTTTTATTGTACATCAGCATTCAGACAAGAAGCTTGAAAGAAAACTACAGGGTTATTTCACAATGGGCAACCATGCAATGTATAACACGTATCATACCAGAAACATGGATAATTACCTTTTCCTGTCACGCTGTTACTTGCTATGTGACCCTTTAAGTTGCAGCAACAATGAGCAGACCTTCAGCAGCTACCAGCTACTATCATTATTCTATTCCTGTTTTTTTCATATTCCTTTGCTTTAGACGAGTAAGACTTCACCATCAGTGTATTTTATATCGAGCCCCTCAGCAATCTCTTCATAAGTGAAATGCAATTGTGCCGCCCTCATGTCAGCAGCCGGGTCCCTCGGATCCAGGTTCGCGGTGGCTCGAGGGGTGTCCGGACCCGGGGGGTCGTACGGCCGCTCAAATGAAGGGGGTATTTACAGGGGATTGTGTTAGAGTTCGTGACGCCACCATGGTATGTGGTAATGTGGAAAAGCACTTCTGCAGTTGGGAGTACCCGGGGGTGATAGAGTGGGGCAGTCAGGTGTTAGAACCCTCCACGGGTAGGGGGATTGCCTCGGGACTCGGTGATGGTGTCCAGGAAGTGCTGTGGGGTATGATGGGGTCGCTTGCGTACTCACTCAGTCCATCAAGCTGACACAGACAACTAAATAAACCAAAGTTCTGGATACCGCTGCCGCTGAGGGGAGCTAGTTCGGGTCCCGTCCCCAATGGTGCTGCCTGGTGATCCGTGACCTGCTTCCTGGCACTAAGTTTACTTCTCTGTTGGTTCCGGTAGTATGGAACTAGTCGGGTCCCGCTCCCCAGTATGGCTAACTGTGGGAGCTTGCTCTAAGGGTTCACGCTTGGGATTTTTTGGATACCGCTGCCGCTGAGGGGAGCTAGTTCGGGTCCCGTCCCCAATGGTGCTGCCTGGTGATCCGTGACCTGCTTCCTGGCACTAAGTTTACTTCTCTGTTGGTTCTGGTAGTATGGAACTAGTCGGGTCCCGCTCCCCAGTATGGCTAACTGTGGGAGCTTGCTCTAAGGGTTCACGCTTGGGATTTTCTGGACCGTTTTAGTGGAAAGTCCTATCCGTCTCGTTGCGCTAGTACCCCGATTTTGGAGTGGGTGGAGAGCGGATCTTGAAGGCTCCGTTCTCGTCGGGTAAATTGTCACATTGCATGAAGCTACTCCCTGACCTAGGGTCCACGTACCCCGTCGTGCCCTGGTTCCAGCCCGGTGATGGTACAAGGCCGCCGGCTGTCCTCCTCGACAGTTCCATGCCCCTTGTCTCGATCCCCTGTGACCAGGGGGCAAGCTCCTTTAGGGTCAGACCACCGTCTGCTACCTAGACAGTTCCTAGGAGCCCTGCTCCTGACCTCCTCTCTCCTTCACTTCCAAACTACTTCTCCTCCTCATGACAATCCTGACCTCTGGTGTGTCTGGTGGGTGTGGTGCAGAGTGTACCTAGGTTTTTAATCAGCTGATGTAGGTAACACCATATAGTTGGGGACCTATAACCAAGAAGGAAGTGGATATTGCATGGGAGGGCAGATTGTACAATACCCTGTGACGACCTGATAGTCCAGGGGCGTCACATTCCCCCTTGGTTGTTTATCTCGTCCTCGAGCTACAGGACATCAGAAGTTTTATTTATTTATTTCTTTTTTTAAAACTGCAAAAATGGAAAAAAAGGAACATATTTATTTACAAGATACTTCCCACATTAGGGAGGCTGGGTACTTCAAAGTTATGTAATTTAAAGTTCATCATTCCAACGATGGAACACTACTAGTTTAGTTAGTAGCGGAGGCTCAACCTGCTCCATTGCAGCCTCTTCCTGCAACAGTCCAGTCCCAATGTCCCAGATCCTATTAACATGCCACCCAAACATCTTGACCCACTGCTTACCTATTATGGGTCTGTGACCAGGTTAAGGTCCCAAGTGTTGTAATAGACGACTCTGGTGGGCACAGGAGGTGCTACTATTTACAAGAACACAAGTCTGTGTTCGTCACAACCAGTCTTATCACCATGGTCCATATTTATTACTATATATGTAACGAATAGTGATGAGCGAGTACTAAAAAGCTCGGGTGCTCGAAGCTCGGGCCGAGCCTCCCAAGATACTCGTGTACTCGGCCCGAGCAACGAGCCCAATGTTATCCTATGGGAGACCCGAGTATTTTTGTGAAATGACCCCCCGGCAGCATGTAGAAACCCTAAAAATGTCACAAAAGTCTCAGAAGAGTGCTCAAATGACATGGCAACAGCATGGGGAAGACCCCTTGAAGCATTTATCACTGAAAAGTCACAGCTGTGAACAATTTTGTCCGCGTTTTACGCCATTTTTAGGGACTCACCAGAAAACCTTCCAAAATGACCCCAAAATGATTTTTCATGGCGGAAATGTTAAGGGCACATACCCAATAGTGAGATAGAGCTGGTGTATGTTACTTTTTGAGATTAATACATGAAAGATTTTACGTGAAAACATTGTGTGGCACTCCGATGTCCCTGAGAAGAGACGTACATAAAGGCCTCTGAGTCTAATGTGCCCATTTTGAGGAAGTGAGTCTTTGTAGTATTTTCCTTTGCCAGGGCAGTCCAAAATTGTGAGGTTCACCAATGCCCCTGCATACAGACGTGCATGAGGGCCTGTAAACCTGAAGTGCCCATTGTAAGGAAGTGGGTCTATTGTAGTATAGCCCTTAGGCAGGGCAGCCAAAAATTGGGAGGCTCCACATTGTCCCTGGATAGAGACGTGCATGATGGCCTGTAAACCTGAAGTGCCCATTGTAAGGAAGTGGGTCTATTGTAGTATAGCCCTTAGGCAGGGCAGCCAAAAATTGGGAGGCTCCACGTTGTCCCTGGATAGAGACGTGCATGAGGGCCTGTAAACCTGAAGTGCCCATTGGAAGGAAGTGGGTCTATTGTAGTATAGCCCTTAGGCAGGGCAGCCAAAAATTGGGAGGCTCCACGTTGTCCCTGGGTAGAGACGTGCATGAGGGCCTCAAAACATTAAGTGTCCATTGTCAGGAAGTGGGTGTATTATAGTATAGCCCTTAGGCAGGGCAGCCAAAAATTGGGAGGCTCCACGTTGTCCCTGGGTAGAGACGTGCATGAGGGCCTCAAAACATTAAGTGTCCATTGTCAGGAAGTGGGTGTATTATAGTATAGCCCTTAGGCAGGGCAGCCAAAAATTGGGAGGCTCCACATTGTCCCTGGATAGAGACGTGCATGATGGCCTGTAAACCTGAAGTGCCCATTGTAAGGAAGTGGGTCTATTGTAGTATAGCCCTTAGGCAGGGCAGCCAAAAATTGGGAGGCTCCACGTTGTCCCTGGATAGAGACGTGCATGAGGGCCTGAAAACCTGAAGTGCCCATTGGAAGGAAGTGGGTCTATTGTAGTATAGCCCTTAGGCAGGGCAGCCAAAAATTGGGAGGCTCCACGTTGTCCCTGGGTAGAGACGTGCATGAGGGCCTCAAAACATTAAGTGTCCATTGTCAGGAAGTGGGTGTATTATAGTATAGCCCTTAGGCAGGGCAGCCAAAAATTGGGAGGCTCCACGTTGTCCCTGGGTAGAGACGTGCATGAGGGCCTCAAAACATTAAGTGTCCATTGTCAGGAAGTGGGTGTATTATAGTATAGCCCTTAGGCAGGGCAGCCAAAAATTGGGAGGCTCCACGTTGTCCCTGGGTAGAGACGTGCATGAGGGCCTCAAAACATTAAGTGTCCATTGTCAGGAAGTGGGTGTATTATAGTATAGCCCTTAGGCAGGGCAGCCAAAAATTGGGAGGCTCCACGTTGTCCCTGGGTAGAGACGTGCATGAGGGCCTCAAAACATTAAGTGTCCATTGTCAGGAAGTGGGTGTATTATAGTATAGCCCTTAGGCAGGGCAGCCAAAAATTGGGAGGCTCCACGTTGTCCCTGGGTAGAGACGTGCATGAGGGCCTCAAAACATTGTTCCCATTGCAAAGGAGCGGGTCTCCTGTCGTTGTAATGTCCATTCTGCAAAGAATGGGCGAAAAAATTTACCACTGGGGGTATACCTGAAACAAAGGCCTAAGTATTGCAATTTGTAACGGTCATCATCATGGTGGCGCATGAGGAGAAGGAGGAGCAGTCCAGCGATTATCCAAAGTCCAGAAGTGTGTACCCATGGGTGAGTGGAGGTACATGGCAAACTTTAAATTCCGCTCTCATTTGCTGGTGGTGTGGTGAAGTCTGGCCCAATCCAACCCTTGTTCATCTTGATCAGAGTCAGCCTGTCAGCATTTTCAGTTGACAGGCGGGTGCGTTTATCTGTAATGATTCCACCTGCGGCACTAAAAACACGCTCTGACAAAACGCTAGCAGCAGGGCAGGCCAGGACTTCCAAGGCGTAGAGAGCCAATTCATGCCACGTGTCCAGCTTGGATACCCAATAATTGTAAGGCACAGAGGAATGTCGGAGTACAGTTGTTCGATCTGCAAGGTACTCCTTCAGCATCTGGGCAAACTTAGGATTTCTTGTGGCACTACCCCGCACCTCAGGGGCTGTGGTACGTGAGGGGCTGAGAAAACTGTCCCACATCTTAAAGACTGTTCCCCTACCTCTGGCGGATTGGACTTGTGCCTCTCTCGGCTGTACGCCTCGGTTGTCCACTGATTCATGACCTATGCCGCTAGCGTTTTGTGAGGGGAATGCTTTGCCTACTTCCGTGACTATGGCCTTCCGGAACTGCTGCATTTTGGTTGACCTCTCCTCCACGGGAATAAGAGACAAAAAGTTCTCCTTGTAGCGTGGGTCTAACAGTGTTACCAACCAGTAATGATTGTCGGCCAAGATGTTCTTAACGCGAGGGTCACGAGACAGGCAGCTTACCATAAAGTCAGCCATGTGCGCCAGACTCTTAACAGCCAGGACTTCAGTAGCCTGACCAACAAGATGACTGAACATGCTGTCCTCCTCCTCCTCCTCCTCCTCATCTACCCTGTCCTCTGGCCAGCCACGCTGAACCGAGGATATGACTGGTGTGCATGTCATATCCTCAATTTGGCCGGAGAGTTGCTCCATGTCTTCATCCTCCTCCTCGTCATAGTCCTCCACTGCACGTTGTGATGAGACGAGGCTGGGCTGTGTGTTATCATCACCCACACCCACTACTGTTTCTTGCTGCAACTCATCGCGCTCCGCCTGCAATGCATCATGTTTGTTTTTCAGCAGAGACCGTTTTAGAAGGCAGAGTAGCGGTATGGTGACGCTAATAATGGCGTCATCACCACTCACCATCTTGGTGGAGTCCTCAAAGTTTTGGAGGATGGTACATAGGTCTGACATCCATCTCCACTCCTCAGGTGTTATGTGTGGAGTTTGACCCATTTCCCGACGGCTTAGGTGATGCAGGTACTCAACAACTGCCCTCTTCTGCTCACATATCCTGACCAACATGTGCAGAGTTGAAGTCCAACGCGTGGGGACATCACACACCAGTCTGTGAGCCGGAATATGCAAACTGCGCTGAAAGCCGGCAAGGCCGGCTGAAGCAGTAGGTGACTTTCGAAAATGTGCAGACAGGCGGCGAACTTTTACCAGCAGATCAGACAGCTCTGGGTATGACTTTAGAAACCGCTGAACCACGAGGTTGAGCACATGGGCCACGCATGGAACATGTGTCAGCTGGCCTCGCCTCAAAGCCGCCACCAGGTTCCGGCCATTGTCACACACGACCTTTCCTGGCTTTAGGTTCAGAGGTGTGAGCCAGTGATCTGCCTGCTGTATCAGAGCTGTCCACAGCTCTTCTGCATTGTGGGGTTTGTCACCTATGCAGATTAGCTTCAGCACAGCCTGTTGCCGCTTCGTCGAGGCAGTGCTGCAGTGCTTCCAGCTTGTGACTGGTGTGGAGGGTACAGTGGATGAGGATGCGCAGGAGGAGGAGGAGGCTGAAGAGCATGACATTCCGGAGCTGTAGAGTGTGGGTGAAACACTGACTGAGGTAGGGCCTGCAAACCTTGGTGTGGGAAGGACATGTTCCGTCCCTCGCTCAGACTGGGTCCCAGCTTCCACAATATTAACCCAGTGTGCCATCAACGAGATGTAGCGGCCTTGCCCACAAGCACTTGTCCACGTGTCTGTGGTTAGGTGGACCTTGGGTGAAACAGCGTTGTTCAGGGCACGTGTGATGTTTTGTGACACGTGGTTATGCAACGCGGGGACGGCACACCAGGAGAAATAGTGGCGGCTGGGGACCGAGTAACGTGGGACAGCTGCCGCCATCAGGTCACGGAATGCTTCTGTCTCCACCAGCCTAAAAGGCAACATTTCCAGCGCAAGCAGTCGCGAAATGTTAGCATTTAGAACTGTGGCATGTGGGGTGTTGGCAGTGTATTTGCGCCTGCGTTCAAAGGTTTGCTGAATGGATAACTGAACGCTGCGCTGGGACAAGGACGTGCTTGATGATGGTGTTCTTTCTGCGTAGGCAACTGCAGGTGCAGGAGTGGAGGAGGCTTGTTCGCAGGCAGCATGGACAGGGGATTGGCTCGCATGCACAACCAGCGAAGACGTAGCAGTGACATCAGCAAGCACTGCTCCTCGACTCTGTTGTACTTCCCACAAAGTCGGGTGCTTGGCTGACATGTGCCTGATCATGCTGGTGGTGGTCAGGCTGCTAGTTTTGGTACCCCTGCTGATGCTGGCACGGCAGGTGTTGCAAATGGCCTTTTTTGAATCATCTGGATCCAACTTAAAAAACTGCCAGACTCGGGAAGACCTAACATTTGTACAGGCACCTTGTGTCGTCGTGTTGTTCCGGGGAACGGTTGCCTGACTTCTGCCTGGGGCCACCACCCTGCTTCTTACTGCCTGTTGTGATGCTACGCCTCCCTCCCCCTGTGCACTGCTGTCCTCGCTCTGCATATCCTCCTGCCAGGTTGGGTCAGTTACTGGATCATCCACCACGTCGTCTTCCTCTTCCGCACCCTGCTCCTCCTCCTGACTTCCTGACAATTGTGTCTCATCATCGTCCACCACTTGTTGAGACACGTTGCCAACTTCGTGAGAACGTGGCTGCTCAAATATTTGGCCATCTGTACAGACGATCTCCTCATGACCCACTTCAATATGAGCTGGCGAGAGGCCAGAATGTGTGAATGGAAACGTGAACAGCTCTTCCGAGTGTCCAAGTGTGGGATCATTAATGTCCGAGGAGGACGTGTACTCAGCCTGGTGGTAGGAAGGAGGATCAGGTTCAGAAATGTGCGGTGCAGTATCACGGCTACTGACACTTGACCGTGTGGAAGACAGAGTGTTTGTGGTGGTGCCAATCTGACTGGAAGCATTATCTGCTATCCAACTAACAACCTGTTGACACTGGTCTTGGTTCAAGAGCGGTGTACTGCTGCGGTCCCCAAGAATTTGGGACAGGACGTGCGAGCGACTAGATGTGGCCCTTTGTTGTGGCGAAATTAGAGCTTGCCCACGACCTCGGCCTCTGCCTGCACCACCATCACGTCCACTTCCTTGTTCCTTGCCAATGCCCTTGCGCATTTTGCAATGCTGTGCACTGCTGACGTGTATATTCACTACTTGTGCGTTATATCAAAGTTTGTGGAAATTGCACACAAGTGCACCTGTACGCTGCCACCAACAGGCACACACGTGCGGTTTTAAAAACCAAGCACGGACGCAATAAGAACCTAACAGGTTTTTTTGGGGAGCGACAATTACAGACAAGTCAGACACTATCTGGACTGTTTTACACTGTGTACACCAGCCCCAGATATGATGAAGGCTGGTATACGGTCACCACTACCCTGCCTGCCTGCCTGCCTGTATACTGGTACAATAGTCCTGACAAGGACTCTTCTGGTCACTAGCCTGTATTCAGACCTGGCTATACCCTGCCTGTATATAGCAACAATAGTCCTGAGAAGGACTCTGCTACTGTACTCCGACCTGGCTATACCCTGCCTGCCTGTATACAACTAGAATAGTCCTGAGAAGGACTTTTGGTCACACTGTTTGCAGCCCTGCAACTGAAAAAACTATAAAGGGCCGCAAAGCTTTCCCTGAATCAGCGACACTCTCCCTGCACTGACTGTCTGGATAGCTGTGAGCAGAGCACAGCGCGCCGGCCGGTATAAAGGCTCGGTCACGCTGTGCAGGCCGGCCAATCACTGCAATTCCACAACTAACAGGGCTGTGGCATTGCAGTGGTCTGCCAGCCAATCCCTGCATGAGGGCTGGCTCTCAAAAGAGCGCCAACATGCAGAAATGAAGACCACGAGTACAGCACGAGTATCGCGAGATTACTTGGTCCCCGCCGAGCAGCCCGAGTACAGCGATACTCGTGCGAGTACCGAGTAGTTACAAGCATGCTCGCTCATCACTAGTAACGAAATCAATGTACTGGGTGTACACACTATAAAAGTCTTCTTGTTAATCAGGTAACCTCTTCTGTTCATTCAAACCTTGTTGATTAAGTACTTTATGTTCTAACGTTTTCTACATGAAAAATAACAAACTTAGGAAAATAATAAACGAAACACAGACATCTAACAGTTCTGCAATACCATTACACATTACACTACCGGGTCCCGTAGCCAAGCTTCCTTGCGGCTACTCACCACAGACGCCGGCACAAACCCTTCCTCCAGCATCATGTGCTTGGTCACCTCTAGGGCATACCAGCCCCGTTCTCCACAATGCCTTGTGTAGGTAACCAAATCTTCGGGCTCTAGGTTTTGCTCGGGGTGTCCCCTGGGGGGATGCGGTGCCAAATCCCGTTGGGATACAAACATCCCAGCTGTGAGGCCTGCCTCCCGAATGCACCCTCATCCCTGCACGGGGTCAAAACGATCCACCAGGCCACGGCACCGTGGCCCTCGGACGCGGGAAAAAGAGGTCCTCACCTGCTCTTTCTCCTCTCGGTTGTGGGTGGCAAGTTCCCATCGTTGCCGGTCTTGGGTTGCTACTTCCATCTGTAACTTCTGCTGATGTCATTCCCAGTAGGGGGCGTCGGCGTCCGGCCTCAGCTCCCTAGCTAGCTTAGGCTTTAGGTACACTCTGGCGGCCCCAACAGCCATTGGGATACCGCGCAGTAGTGGAACCGGCAGCTCTTCAGTCTCCACCTTCGCCATTGTTAAAGAAGGAACCGACTGCTCCGCAGCCGGGGTTGCAGAGTTCCAGTGCTCCGCCTCTAAGGATGGGCTCAGTGATGCGGCGGGTCTGGTCGAGCCGGTGTCGTGGTGACCGCTGTCGTGACCAGGTCGAGGGACGGAATCGGGGGTTCTGCAGCTACAAAAGCACAATTATTTTTCTTTTTTTTACAAACTTCTGATTTTTTTTATTACTTAGATAAAATTAAAACTATATATTTTTGATATCTATGAACTCGTACTGAGCTGAGGAATCATAGAATCAGGTCAGTTTTACCATATAGTCAACATGATAAATAATAATAAAAGAAACAATCGTGCAATTGCACATTTTTTTTGCAGTTTCACCACATTTGGAATTTTTCCTGTTTTCCAGTACAGTATGTGGCAAAATTAATGGTGTCATTCAGAAGTATAGCTTGTCCTCCAAACAACAATCCTCATATGGCTATATTGATGGAAAAATTAAAAGGTTATGGCTATTGGAATAAGGGGAGAAAAAAACAAGAAATCGTTAGGTGGCAAAGGGGTTAAAAGAGCATCCATTTTTTACACCAAAATAAAAAGGCCAATATTTCTGGGACCTTATGGTGCATTGAAAAAAAAAATTCTCATGGGAGCAGCAGGAATAAAATAACAGCAATAACTGGCTACTTTTGACCTGTTCATAGGTAATCTTTAACTTAATAAACTACAAACTATACTAACTCTTTTCCCTAGAAATTATACATCACTCTGCTTCTCCTAGACTAACACATGCTGCCCAAGCTCAAGTTCTGTTTAAAGATGCAAAAAGATTTTTTTTGTCGATATATAGATCATATGCTTTTGATAAAAGGAAAATAACTGTTTGAAAATAATCTAAAACTGACATCTTTATTGAAGAAAATCACAAGTACATAAAACTATAACTTCTCCTGACCAGAAAATAACTAATGATGTCAATTTTGGCTATTAAACAGATACTCTATATTTCTATAGACTGTTACTTAACTCGTGCTCACCACTATATAAATCAAACAAGTGTTATACAATGTTTATTGGATAACACTCTGCCTAGTGTTATATTATGGGGCAGTGCCGACCAGCACCTTTTTTTTTATTCTGCTTCAGCATGTGACAAAAAAAGCTGCATACTGTGATTTGCAGAGTATTTTGTATCACTCGCATCCATACAAGTGTATGGGTGCTTGTGCAACATTGGACTGCACTCTGATGACATCCAAGTGCAATCCGATATACACCATTACAGACAATGGAGAAGACAGAGAAATTAATTTCTCCCTCTTCTCTGCACCTTTGCTCTGATTCTCACATGAGAATTGGAGCACAGTGAAAGACATTTGGCGTGTGCTTGCAGCAAAGCCTGAGCTCAGTGTCATTAGCTTATCACATCTGATTCTTTCATATTGAATGCTATAATGCTATACACCAGTATGACCCCTTCCTAAGGCCCCTTTCACATTGCGCTCTGATCTCTGTTCAGTGGTCCCGTTGGGGCTTCCGTCCGAACTCACCACAAGAAAATTCTGGAGTATACTCTTACTGGAGGCGGACACCCAGATGAAGTCTACTATGTCTGGGTGTCTGCCTTCAATAGGCATTTACTCTTGAAAATGGTGCAAGACAAAGCACATGGTAATATTGTCTGCACCATCGGCCAATGCATCCAAAATTCATTTTGTGGGGGGTCAGACAGAAGCCCTGCGGAATCACTAAACGGAGATCAGAACGCAGTGTGAAAGCGGCCTAATAGGATTGCTTAATGTCCCGTATACTGCTATTCTTTATAATCGTACCTGAGCAAACATTTATTTGTAATACCAGTTACATTCTCTTGTTTCAGAAACCAAATCTGCTGCATTAAGTACCACATCTTCAGTGATCGACAAGACAACTCCTGATATAATTATTTCTGGATCTTTTACAAGTAGAGAAAACTATGACATCACAACTAGTGCAGGTTTAGGAAGAGTAACAAGCTCAAGCTTAGCCCAAACGCTTCAGTCTACAGGACAAACACCAAGCACTGGGCCAAGTTTTACTAAATCATCCCAAGAAATAACTGGAAGGTTAATAACAAATGCTTACAACTACACATCTACTACAATCTACCTTCCAAATGAAGCATCAACTGCTCAGTTTTCATCTCCTTTGCAAACAAGAGGATCGGCATTTAAAACAGAGTTTACTATTGACAAAGAGACATCTTCAACATATACGTCATCGGAAGACCAAAGCCAGATGGCTATCCAATCTGAAAGTAAAGCAGGATATAGCACTAACAGTAACCTACCTGCAATCACAAATGTATCTACTCTGTACCTTAATACATCAAATGTTGACACACAAAATGAACAGCAAAGTGTTGCTTTGGTATCCAGAAACGTACAAGATATCACAAGCAAAGTAACTGTATTTTTATCCTTTGCATATGCCATCAAGGAAAATATGACAAATTCTGAGCCTAAAAGTAGCAAACTAGGTTCATCATCAAACACTTTAATTCCTAAATTTTCCAATACTGCATCTTCAACATCTTTGTCAAAAACAATTGGAACCAGTAGAGATTCTACAATGATAGATATGACAACATTTTTTCAGAAAGAGTCTGCCATTGCTAAAAATTCAGATTCTGAAATGTCAAACCAAAAGATATTCACATATGGAACCGATGCACCATCAATTACTCCATCAGGGATCCTAAGACCATCTATGCTTTTAAGTCCAGACTCAACACTTCAGCAGACCACAACTGAAGACTCAGTTATATCTGATAGCACATCATTGAAATCAGAATCTGAAGTAAACTTATCAACTATCTCCGACACTTCAATCAGTGTATCTGCTAATGTAACTACATCTAAGGTAACAGAGATGATTTCTGACATGGTGACAAGTGATTCTACAGGTCTAACATCAGAAAGTCAAACCATTCCAGACAATGCAGCATCTGAAACTTTGTATCCTATCACTTCTGAGACGTCAAAAACAAAAGTGACTTTAGCGAGTGAACCTACGTCCTATTCATCCTATGTCTCTGCAACTCAAGATGAATCATCCTCTTCTGTACAATCAAATGAGACAAGTGGTTCATTATCAGGACGTCAGACTATAATGACCTCTTCAGAACAATATACAATTTCAACATTCACAGAATCTTCTAATACTTCTGAAAATCGTATCACTACTGTAAGATCAGACCAAACATCCACACAAGGTAAGCCATGGAGTAACCATTCTGTGGTGAGTACCTATGCAAATGAAGTAATATCGGAAATAAAAAAGGCATCCCCAGCAGTTGTTTCTGAAGTATCATTGTCATTACCAATGGATTCCACAGACACTTCTACTGTTTCATTCAGTGAGATACCTCTTCAAACCATGAGCAGCTCTTCTCAACCTTCTAGGACTGAGCAGTCTACAGACCAAGTACTGAAAACAGATCTTACATCCCAATTACCAACATCATCGCATGAGATTTCTATACTATCCACCAAGATTGAAGCAAATATGACTTCAGTAGACCTGATTATCTCAACAAATAAGGTTATATTTAGTACAGATTTAAGTGACCAGAATAATAATACTATAGCCACTGGATCTTCCATGAGTATTACAGGACTGTCCACATTTAATCCATATACCATTTCACGGTTAAGTATGGATACTTTAGCCACTTCTGAAAATGATATCGTATCCTTACCAACACTGGATATTTCAGTCCATTCACTGGACAGTGCTATTACATCTGTTTCTGAAAAACATGTCCGTGATAACCTTAGTAAAGTATCAAGCCTGAACCTAATTTCTACAGATGAAAATAGAGACACAGAAGCCCTGTACAATCAGGCTAGCAGTGACTTTACTGTCACAGAATCACATGCATCAATCTCTTTGAATAAAGAACACACACATGTAGCTCCACAACCTCTTGGAGAAAATACAGAACACGGTACTGTTATTGAATCATCAATGCCTGGGTCACTGGCTTCTACCAACCGGAGCATGGCATCAATGAGGACCATGAGAGTCACAAACAGCAACGATGCAGAAATATCAGAATATTTTACACCAATAAGCAACTTTAAGCCAGAAACTACAGAATACCTACCTTATACCACTTCTAAGCCAATTACATCTGGAGAGGAACCTTTTTTTATTTCTCACACAAAAATAATTACATTTCCAATACAGGAACAGTCAAATACAGACACAAAAATTACATATTCGGATGAAGAAAGGCCTACTGAACCAATCACCAATACTGATATTTCTACTGCATCCACCTCCTCAAGGACCAATGTTTTCAGCACATCTGTACAAAACCATCTTACATATGATGACATGGAAAGTGTAGCAACTGCAACAAGAAATGACATTCATTCTAACTATGTAGATAGTGATGCTCTGGGAACTTCTACCTCAAGCTATAACACAAAGGTTGATAGTCAATCTATAATAGCTAGATCAAATGCCTTAAGCTCTACTATAGAAAATGACCATGAGCCAAAAATATATTCTGATATCCAGAATACATATTCAGTAGATGGTCAAAGTGCATCTTATATCTATTCCCCTGTCAGCACAAAACTAAAAACTGATATTTCTTCTATCTCCTTCCCTAGAACCCATCAATTTCTCTCATCATCTTTAGCTGAGGGGAACATGCCTTCTATTACAGAAACAACATCATTGCCTTTTCTTAGCAAAGTGATTACGACATCAAGCATTTTAGGAGCAGATAGCACCACAAGTTTAGACATTAGTTATTCCCTTTTAACTCAAGACTCAAAAAATAAAACAATAGACTCAAATGAAAGTAAAGGCTCAAATATGTATCCCACTGAAAGGACAGCAGAAAGCATAACTACTACATCTGGATCAGGGATAATTGCATCTTCCTTCACAGACAATACCTCTGTTTCTTCAATACCTTCAACAAACCCAAGGATGGAAGAATTGGTCACTGTGACTGATTTATCAAATGAGACATCTAACATTGTAGCAATGCCTGTGACCATTACAGTCCGTAATGTGGATTTAGTGACTAGCAGTAACTTAAACGTTAAAGATCATACAACTTTAAACACATATAAAACAAACAATGCACATACTAGATCGGACGCATCACTGTTAACAACTAACTACCAAGAAAGTTACAACTTACGTAGTCAATTCACCACTGCAACCCCACATTTAGTAAGTTCAGCTAAAACATATCCTGAAGCAAAAAACGTAGAGGAAACAATGAATATGAGAACTAATGGAATTTATACAGAAGAAGCAATAAAAACCATTACAAGCTTTAGTGAAGCCTCAAGAGAAAATCCACATTCTACAAATCTCAATGCAAAAAGTGTAACACAGCCAGAAAAAGCAACAAATTTAAGGAGTGATGTTACATATATTGAAGAAACAAGAAAAACTCAACATTTTACACAATTAATAGATACAATAAATACAAGAGAAATAGTAAATCGTATGGACTATACAACACATGTAAAAGAAACAAACGTAACTTCAGGCATTATCTACTCAGAAGAAACAAGTAAGAAAGCAGTGGTTGCACATAGCCCAGAACCATTTCATAATTCAGACATTACCTCCTCAGAAGTTACTCAATCACAAACAACAGTAAATAGCAGGAATGATATCACACAGTCTAAAAAAATATCAAGTCAACCTCCTGAGGTCACATACTTTGAAGAAATATTAAGGGAAAGTCCAAATGTTACAGACTATGAATTAGTTCCTCCAGGATTGTATAGTACTGATTTACACGAAAAAACCAATACAAGGGCAGAGATTACCAGCTCAGAATTAACAAGCAAATATGCCTATGGGAAAAGCGTAAAACTAACAACAAATATAGCTGGCACACAGTCTAGTGAAACAGCAAGTGTAGGACCAAATATCCCATACTCAGAAGAAACATCAACTAAGGAACCCAGAATTACACAAAAAGAAACAATGAGTACTCATGGTATAATCTTGGGAATGACATCAAGTAATGGATCAAATTTTATATTAACTGAAGATGTAAGGAAAATTCAAGATTTCACACACACAGAAAAAAGCAATTCTAAATGGACAGATAATTTATTGTCAAGTGAAACACCTAATTTGTCATATACTGATTACTCACATAAAATCCCAAATGTTACATACCCAGAAGAAACAATGAGAAAAACTTCAGATGTTTTATATATAGAAGGAATATTGACCAATAGCTCAAATGTCACCCATTTAGATGCAGTTAGACGTGCATTGACATATAGTCCATATTCTGAAGAAATGATGGAACAGACAGATGTTCCAAAAGAAATAAGTTCAACACCAGATGTTACATTATTAGAAGACAGATCAAGTAGAGGCACAGGAATATCCAAATTCAGTCAATATGTCACTCAGACTGCAAAGATGTCAAATGAAATTCCTCGTATTACAAATTTAGAAGTAACAGATGATACAAATTCAGCTACAATTAGCATAACAGATTTCATATACTCAGAAAAAACAAGTGAAAAACTACCGATATCACAAAATCATACATTAAATCTACATCCAGGAATTACCAAGGAAGAGGAAAAGAGTAGTACATCTACGAATCCTACATCATTACAAGAAACAAGTAAACAAATAAAGAGCACACAATCTAAAAAGACAGAAAGTAAAACATCCAATGTAACAGGAAAACCTATTCTTACAAGCAAAGAGATCACAGTCAATAAAGAGTCGCATGTCATGTACTCAGAGTTAACAACAACTAGAAAGTCAGATGTCACAAATTCTGGAGATTCAAGGAGCATAACTACAGACTCCAACAGTAAAATATCTAAAAGTTCTGAGACTTTATCCCTAGCAGAAGCAACACTTAATAGTCTAGATGTCACCGACTTAAAAGGTACAAGTGTACGGATTAAACATATAAATACTACATACTCTGAAGAGGCAAGTGAAATGACAGATCATCCTCAATTTCAACAAACAAGCAAAATACAAGCTGTCACACAATCAGAAGAAACCTCAAGCATCAGTCAAGTTTTTATTACCGTACCTATGAGTGCAAGGTCAGGTGCCAAATCCTCAGTGTGGACAACAAGAAATAGGACAGATAGTACAGATGTAGATGAAACATCTGAAACTCCAGATGTTACATACCCATCAAGAGCATCAAATCATCTGGTTTCATACTCTGGACAAGCGGGAAGTACAGATGTTCAAAGCTCAAGCTCAATGCATGACGTCAGTCTATTAAAACAAACAAGTATTGTTCTCCCTTCAGCACAATTCTGGGAAGCAACAAGACAAGCGCATCAAGCTACACAATCACAAATAACAAGTGAAAGCAAAAATGTCACACAATCAGGAGAAACATCAAGAAAAGCGTCATATATTCCAGCTATAGATATTTCAATTAGTGCTAATCCAAATACAAATACTCATTTATCAGCAGGCATAACAGCCAGAAGACTGGATGTTTCATTGTCAGAGGAAACAAGTGCAAGGTCCGGTCCTATACAATTTCAAACCACAAGTAAAATAAAAAGTGTTACCAACCTAGAAGAAAATACCAGTGCCGGACTTGAATTTACATATTTATATGCAACAAGCCATCAGATAAACAGCACTCAATCTGGTGAAACAGCAAGTAAAACTGTAGACATTATATTCTCAGAAGAAACAAGTAATAATCCAAAGGTGGAAATAACAGAAACTACAATGAGTGCAAGGTCAAATGGTATATACTCAGACATTATAACAAGTAAAGTAGTACATGATATGCATTCTGAAGATACAGTGAGCAAAACTCCAGATGCCACATACTCAAGAGAAACTTCAAACAACAATCCTAATGTTACAACCAGAGCAACAACAGTGAGTACAAGGTCAGGTGGAAGTGTAGAAAATGAAGTGCCTGATGTTACACACTCCGCAGATACATTGAGCAAAACTCCAGAAGCCACATACTCAAGAGAAACATCAAACAGCAATCCTAATGTTACAACCATAGAAACAATAGTGAGTACAAGGTCAGGTGGAAGTGTAGACAGTGTAGTGCCTGATGTTACACACTCTGAAGATACAAGGAGCAGAAATCCAGATAACACATACTCTGAAGGAACGTCTAATAATAATGCTACAAATACAATAACAACCATCAGTACAAGGTCAGATGCCGTATACTTAGGAGACATAAGTGATGTGCCGGGTTTCACACACTCTGAAAATACAGTGAGCAAAACTTCAGAAGTCACGTTCTTTGAAGAAACTTCAAGTAATAATGTTAATCTTATAAACATAGAGACTGCAGTAAGTGGAAATGGAAGTGTGACAATTGACAAACTGGATGTTTCACACTCTAAGAATACAGTGAGTAAAGCTCCAGAAATCGAAAACTCTGAAGAAGCTTCAAGTAATAATCCTAAAGTACCAACCTTAGAAACAACAGTGAGTACGAGCTCAGATGGTATATACTTAGGAGCTATAACAAGTGAACAGCTAGATGTGAAATACTCTGGACATGCAGTGAGTAAAACACCAGACACCATGCACTCTGAAGAAACTTCATGTAACAATCCCATCAGTACAAATGTACAAACAATGAGTACGAAATCAGATGGAGGTGTAACAAGTGATGTGCCGCATGTTATGCATTCTGAATACACAGTAAATAAAACTCCAGCAGTCATATACTCAGGAGAATCCTCAAGTAACAATCCTAATGTTACATATATACAAACAGCAGTGAGCAATAGATCAGATGTGATATACCCAGGAGGTATACCAAGTAAAATACCGGATGGTACATCTTCTGAAGATACAGTGAGTGAAACCCCTGATGTCACACACTCAGAAGAAACTGCAGGTAACAATTCCAATGTTACACAAAAAGAAACAACAGTGAGTGCAAGGTCAAATGGTATATACTCAGCAGGCGTAATAAGGGATGTGCTGAATGTTACACACTCTGAAGATCCAGTGAACAAAACTCCAGATGGCACCTACTCAGGAGAAACGTCAAGTAACAAACCTAATATTGAAATCTTAGAAACAATGAGCACAACATCAAATGGTATATACTCTGGAGGTATAGCAAGTGAAATGCCAGATATTACACACTTTGCAGATGTGGTAAACAAAAATACAAATTACAGATACTTTGACGAAAAGTCAAGTAACAATCCTAATGTTACAAATGTAGAAACAGCAGGAGGCAAAAATTTAGAAGGAGATGTAAAAAGTGAAGTCCTGGAGGGTACACGTTCTGCAGATACAGTGAGCAAAACTCCAGATGTCACATACTCTGAAGAAACTTCAAGTAAGAATCTTAATGTTACAAATATAGATGCAACAGTAAGTGCAAATTCAGATGAGGGTGTATCAAGGAAAATACTGGACATTACATACTCTTCTGAGAATACAGTGAAACAAGCTTTAGAAATCGCCTACAGTGAAGAAATGCCAAGTAACATTCATAATGTTACTAATGTAGAAACAGCAGCAAGTAATAATTCGGATGGAGCTGTAAGAACGGACGTCCTGGATGTTACACACTCTGAAGATACAGTGAGCAAAATTTCAGAAGTCACAAGCTCTGAGGAAACTTCCAGTAACAATCCTAATGTTAAAAATATAGACTCAACTGTAACTGGAAAGTCAGATGGAGGGGTAACAGGGAAAATGCTGGATGTTATACACTCTGAGAATACAGTGTACAAAGCTCCAGAAATCACATACTCTGAAGAAGCTTCAAGTAATAATCCTAATACAGTAACCATTGAAACAACAGTGAATACAGCAGAAGATGGTATATACTCAGGAGGTATAGCAAGTGAAGTGCCAAACACTACGCACCTTGTAAATACAGTAAGAAAAAGCACAGATTTCAGATACTCAGGAGAAACTTCAAGTAACAATTCTAATGTTACAAATTTAGAAACAGTAAGTAAAAAGTTGGAAGATGTAAAAAGTGAAGTACTGGCTGGTACACGCTCCGCAGATCCAGTGAGCGAAACTGCAGATGTCACAAATGCTGAAGGAACTTCAAGTAACAATCTTAATACTACACATGTACAAACAACGGTGATTACCAGGTCAGACATGATGGATGTTACACACTCTGAAAATACAAGGAGCAAAACTCCAGATGGCACCTACTTAGGAGAAACATCAGGTAACAATCTTAATGTTACCCATATACAAACAACGGTGATTACCAGGTCAGACGGGATGGATGTTACACACTCTGAAAATACAAGGAACAAAACTCCAGATGGCACCTACTTAGGAGAAACATCAGGTAACAATCTTAATGTTACCCATATACAAACAATGGTAATTACCAGGTCAGATGTGCTGGGTGTTACACGCTCTGACGATACAATAAGCAAAACTCCAGATGGCACCTATTTAGGAGACATTTCAAGTAATAATCTTAATGTTACCCATATACAAACAACAATGATTACCAGGTCAGACGTGATGGATGTTACACACTCTGAAAATACAAGGAGCAAAATGCCAGATGGCACCTACTTAGAGGAAACTTCAAGTTACAATTTTAAGGCTTCACCTATACAAACAACAGTGATAACCAGGTCAGATATGATGGATGTTACACGCGCTGAAGATACCATAAGCAAAACTTCAGATGTTACCAACCTAGAAAAAAATTCAAGTAACAATTCAAGTGCAAAGTCGGAAAAAGATGAAGCTAGTGATATGCCAGATGTTATATACTTTAAGAATACGGTAAGCACAGCTTCAGATGTCATATACTCTGAAGAAATTTCAAGTAATAATCCTAATGTTCCAATTATAGGAACGACAATGAGTAGAACTTTTGGTGGTAAATATTCAGGAGTTATAACAAGTGAAGTGCTAAATGTTACACTCTCTGGAAAAACAGTAAGCAGAACTCCAGATATACTCCAGAACACATACTATGGAGACACTTTAAGTAATAAATCTAATGTTATAAATATACAAACAAGTGTGAGTACAAGGTCAAACGGTATGTACTCCGACAATATGTACTCCGGAGCCTTAACGAGTAATGGGCTGGATTTCAAATACTCTGAAAATACGTTGAGCAAAATTCCAAATAACACAAGCTCAGGGGAAATGTCAAGTAAAAATCCTAATGTGGCAAACATAATAATATTAGCAAGTACAATGTCAGATGAAAGTGTAACAAGTGAAGTATTGGATGTTACACACTTGGGGAATACAGGAAGAAAAGCTTTTGAAGTCTCAAATGCTGAAGGAACTTCAAGAAATAATATTAATTTTGCAATGATAGAAACAACAGTGAGTACAAAGTCTGATGGAGGTACAAGTGAAGTGTCAGATGTCACAAATTCTGAAGAAACTTCAAGTAACCATCCTAACGTTACAATTGTACAAACAACAAGTGCAAAGTTGGAAGGAGATGCAACAAGTAGTGTGCCAGATGTTACACACTCTGAAGACACAGTGAACAAAACTCCAGATGTCAGGTACTCTGAAGAAACTTCAAGTAATAATCCTAACGTAACAATTATACAAACAACCATGAGTACATGGCCCGATGATATATACTTAGGAGGCGTCACAATGGACATGCAGGATCTAACACAGTCTGAAAATCCAAAAACTTCAGAAAAACTGAGCAAAACTTCAGACGTCACATATTCAGAAAATACTTCAAGCAATGATCATAGTGTTACAAATATAGAAACAACAATGAGTACAAGGTCAGATGGAAGTGTAACTAGGGATTTATTGGATTTTACACATTTTGAAGATACAGTAAGTAAAACTCTAGACGGCACCTACTCAAAAAATAGGAATCCTAATGATAGAAGCATAGAAACAATTATGAGCACAATGTCAGAACAAGGGATAACAAGTAATTTACTAAATGTTACATACTTTAAAGATGCAATGAACAAAACTCCAGATGTGACAAACTCAGAAAAAACTTCAAGTAACAATCCTTTTGTTATAAACATAAAAACAATGTCCGATGGTACACACTCAGGAGGCAGACCAAGTGATATACCAAATTTCCCACAAAGTGAGGCTATAATGAGCAAAACCACAGATGTCACACACTCAAAAAAAAATGGCATTAACAATCCTAATGTTACAAATATTGAGCCCGAAGTGAGTACAAGGTCAGTTAGTATATACTCAGGACCCATGAAAAGTGATGTGCCGGAGTTCACACACTCAAAAGATACCGTGATCAAAACCTCAAACGTTGCATACTCAGGGGAAACTTCAAATAACAATGCTAATAATATGAAGACAGAAACAAATGTAACTACAAGGTTGGAACGCAGTATAACAAGTGATGTGCTGGATGTTATACACTCTGAAGTTACAGTGAACAAAGCTCCAGAGGACGCCAACTCAGGAGAAACTTCATGTAACAATACAAGATCAGATCATATAAACTCAGGAGTTATAACAAGTAAAGCTCCAGATGTTACACACTCTGGAGATACTCTAAGAGAAACTAAAAATGCTACATCCTCAGAAGAAATTTTAAGTATCAATCCTAATGTTACAAATCTGCAAACAACGCTCAGTACGTTGTCAGATGATATATACTCAGGAGGCTTAACAAGTGAAGAGTCAGAAGTTACACACCCTGAAAATACAGCCAGCAAACCTCCAGATGTCACATACTCCATAAGGAAAACATCTGTTAGGCAGGGGAATTTATTTTCTGGAGCAACAGCACTGCAAAGTCAAGAAAATACTGGTTCAGAACAAACAAGTGAAAAAGCATATGTATCTAATTTAGAGGATGTAAGTAAAATTACTTATATGACACCATTACAAGAAACAGTAAATAAGGAGAAACATACCACTAAATCAAAAGCAACTAGAAATACAGTTACAATCTCTGAAATATTACTGAGTGCAATGACAGGAATTACACCAATTATAAAAGCAGATATTACATACTCAGATGTAAAAAGTAAAACTCCAGAAGGAACAACCAGTGCAATGACTGGCTCAGATGGAACAACCAGTACAATGACTGGCTCAGAAGGAACAACCAGTACAATGACTGGCTCAGATGGAACAACCAGTACAATGACTGGCTCAGATACAACAACCAGTACAATGACTGACTCAGATAGAATAAACAGTACAATGACTGGCTCAAATGGAACAACCACTACAATGAGTGCCTCAGATGGAATAACTAAAACAATGACTTACTCAGATGGAACAACTAATACAATTACTGGCTTAGGTGAAACAACCATGACAATGACTGGCTCAGAAGGAACAACCACTACAATGACTGACTCAGATGGAACAACCAGTACAATGACTGACTCAGATGGAACAACTAAATGGGCATATATCACAATCGCTAAAGAAACACCAAGTAAACCTACAAAAATTGTAACCTCAGATGAAGCAAGTACAGTGCCAGAGGCCATACAGTTGGAAAAAATAACAATGAACTGGTTACATACTACACAATTTGCAGACACTACAACCAAAAAGCCACAAGTTACAAAATTTCAAACATCAAGTGAAACTCAAGATGTCACAAAATCAGAAAATACATCAGGTAATAGTACACCTGTTACAAATTTAGATTCATCAAATAGTGTATGGTCCAACATTATACATTCACAATCAATCACTCAAATTACAGAAACCAGAGATATAACCACTAAAAAGGCTGATGTTAAAATAGAGAACACAAGTAATGGCCAAAAAGTTGCACATTCTATAGAAACATCACCAAATTCAGAAAAAACATCATATGTTATATTTAGTAACGGTATACCTGTTACAGGTTCCTATGTTATAATAAGCACATATGGTACTCTTTCAGGAGAAATAAGGAAACCACAAACATATCCAGAAGAAGTGACAAATACAAAGCAAAATGTTACTAACGCACAAGAAACTATGACTGGGACAACAAACACTACACTTTCAAAAGCATCAACGATTAGTTTACCAAGGGTGACCCACTCAGTGGAAGAGACACACTCAGCAGATGCAATAGTAAAAGGTCAAGATGTAACATATTCAGATATAAAAAGTAAGCAGACAACTGATACACATGTCACAGTAAATACTAAGAGGCCAGAAGACGCAATCTCAGGACTTCCTAACAGCACTGTGATACCGTCCACCTACATGAAATCTGTGATGACAGAAGAGTCTTATGTAGTCCAATTTACCGCTTTAACACAGCAAGTATCTTCTAAAGAGACTCTTATCAACACTATAGTCAGTATTGCAACTAGTGACAAGATATATTCCAAAAATTATGTAAACAAATACACAACACAACTTCCAACTTTAGAAATAAGTACAAACAGTACATTTAATGTTCCCACATATCTTCTTCCGTCAACCACCAGCCAATTGGCCTTCCAGACCAGTGAACCTTTGCATAGTTTAACCAACTCATCAGTGGAGACAAGTTCATCATCTACAGCTTTCAGTCATACATCTCCACCTGTCTACGCGGTGACTACATCTGAAACATCCAATGTGACCACTAAAACTATAACAAGCTCTCCTCATAAAACTACACATAATCAAAAGGCTAATAACACACAGACAGATGCTCGAGTATCCAGTCCTACAAGTCTGAGAGAAACGGTGTCAACAGTTTCTGTTCATATTACAAATTACACAAGTGATAAATCTTCATCACATGGAACATCTATGAGAAGCAGTCCACCCAACTCTGGACCAGTGACCACTACGAGCATCAGAGGTAAGAGAATATGGGAAATTATTATTATTATTATTATTATTATTATTTATTTTTAGAGCACCATTGTTTCAGTTCAATGGCTATATTTTAGGTATCATTATAAATTAAATATGCCTTTAAATGGCTCTTTTGAAAATGAATAATGGCCTTTTTTTCTGAAAAAATAGACTGTGTGTTGTACTGCAGTCCAGCGCCATTCAGTTAAATGGATCAGAGTTGCAATACTAGACACAACCCATAGACATGCGGGGCACACTTATGGAAATAAGTAGACCTATTCTTCTATTCTCCGACAATTCCTTTAATAATGCCTCTCTATTTTATGTTCCAGCTGTTTCTTTGTTTGCCTATGGAGAAAGTGCTGGTGACATACCTTATGTCCAGAGAAGAACAGATTTCACCTCCCCTGTCTTCCAACCATTGATGAGATTTCCATTTGGGAACCAGCTTAGACATTTTCTTTATGTAAGCACATTCATATTAATGGCGATCTCTACCTAAATAACAGCTTTAATGTAAAGGCCCTGTCACACACAGAGATAAATCTGCGGCAGATCTGTGGTTGCAGTGAAATTGTGGACAATCAGTGCCAGGTTTGTGGCTGTGTACAAATGGAACAATATGTCCATGATTTCACTGCAACCACAGATCTGCCAAAGATTTATCTCTGTGTGTGACGGGGCATTAACACTTGGCAAAAACAATAGAGTTCATGGAGTCAGGGTCTGAAGGAAATCCATTTCGCCTCTTCAATTCCTTCATTCAGTGTGTCTTGCTCTTCCCCTCTCGCACTGTGCAAGTCATAGAAAGTGGGCATCGTTGATCAACACTTTCCTTTCTAACAGAAGTTTTGGCCTTGTGATCTATAGCTCGGATTAATCTCTTTAACTACTCTGGAAAAAATAAAGCTGCATTGTAATTAGTTATAGTTAACAAGACCAGGTTTTCATAGGTCTAGATTATAAGGGTAAACGGATGAGAAGTATTATGATGGGGCTGCCTCTAGGACTCAAGGCAATAGATTGGCTGATTATGGCTATTACCATGTACTAACAGAAGAAATGGTTATTCATTTTTCTAGTACACAGACAATGGACAGATCATCTTTCCAGTGTCCAGAAATACCAACTTCTCTTACACTAATCCACCCACCAATGGATTTACTGTGGATTATAATGTGGCTACAATTGCTGTTTTTTGGGATGATGCAGATTTCTCTAAAAACGTGGGAACCACTTACTACAAGGTAACAGCAGCATTGTTCTAGGTTGTTTTCAGTATGTGATAACTCCTTATAGATCTTTTCATATTATTGTTACATAAAATATTTGATGCCAGGGTCCATTATTGTATCTATTTCTTCCATTGTGGTACAATGGACTTGTACGTTATAAAATTTGAGGAATAATTTATAATAATCTGATGCATAATAGAGTGTAAAGGGCTTGTTACCTTCTTACATCATAAAGAATATTATAATAAAATGTTGAGCTATTACTAAAACTACAGGAGTACATAAAGAGCACCTCAGCAGAGGAAAGCTTTATATCAGAAGTAGAGGACATGATCAGGAGATATATGAACACGTCATACACGGCTCAGTGGACACTGAAGATCACCTGGGAGAATGTACCTGCGTATCCAGCAAAGGACAATGATTACCAGGTAAAAAATGTGTATGAATCCTATCCAGATGTTTGTAGTTCATGGTTATAAAAATTTGCTTCCTCAATATAAGTGATATTTATGTATGTATTTTACTCACTTATATAGCACCATCATATTTAAAAGCGCTTTACAGACATCATTATCACTGTCCCTATTGGGACTCACAATCTATATTGCCTATCTCTTAGCTCTCCAGAGTGTGGGAGGGAACCAGGGAACCCATAGCAAACCCACATAAATATGGGGAGACCAAACTCCTTGCACATGGTGTCCTTGGTGGCATTTAAACTCAGGACTCCAGTTTTGAAGGATTGCACTGATAACCAACGAGTCACTGTGCTGCCCTACCTTTTAATTTCATTTTAAAGCTTTACAGTATTTCACACTCTAAATAATATATATTTTTGGTTAAAAAGTCCACCGTTTACATAGATTCTCTTAGTAATGTGAATAACTATTCTATACGTTAACTTTGTTCAGACCAACACATACCAGGCAGTATTGACTACTGATGGGTTTGTTTCCTACATCCTGATGTTGTACAAAGAAGACAGTATGAACTGGGATGTGACAAATCGCCTTTCTGATGTGGTCATTGGATATTCTAGGTAACAAATAATATTATATAAAATTCTTTATCTATTGCTAACCAACTAAATTAAAAGGGTTTGCATCGTCACCTACAACTTTGTGCCATTTGTAGTCTTGTATATCAAAAGGAACCTGTCACCTCTGAAAACGCTATTTAAATACATACAGTCATGACCAAAAGTGTTGGCTCCCTTGAAATTGTTTAGAAAATAAAGTGTTTCTGCCAGAAAATTATTGCAATTACACATGTCTTGTCATACACGTCTATTTCCTATGTGTATTGAAACAACACAAAAAACGGAGAATATTGGACATAATTTCACACAAAACCCCAAAAATGGGCCAGACAAAATTGTTGGCACTTTTCCAAAATTGTGGGTAAACAACTTTATTTCAGCATGTGATACTGAATTCAAACTCCCTTCTGGCAAGTAACAGGTGTGGACAATATGAAAATCACACCTGAAACCAAATAAAAAATGGAAGAAGTTGATTCAATCTTTGCATTGTGTGTCTGTATGTGTCACAGCAAGCATTGAGAACAAAAAGAGAAGAGAACTGTATGAGGAATTGAGAACCAAAATTGTTGAAAAATATCTACAGTCTCAAGATTCAGGCTCAGACTACTTCAGTATCAGTGCAAATTATCAGTCAACATTTGAATGAAGGGAAATGCTATGGCAGGAGACCCAGGTGGACCCCACTGCTGACACATAGACATAAAAAAGCTAGTCTGCAGTATGCCAAAATGTACTTGAGTAAGCCAAAATCCATCTGGAAAAGTGTCTTGTGGACAGATGAGAGTATTTTGGTAAAGTACATCATTCTACCATTTACCAAAAAGAGAAAGAGGCCTACAAAGAAAAGAACACAGTACCTACAATCAAATATGATGGAGGTTCAAAGAGGTTTTGGAGTTGTCTTTCTGCCTCTGGCAATAGGTGCCTTGACTGTGTGCCAAACATCATGAAATCAGAAGATTACCAAAGGGATTGGGGTCGCAATGTAGTGCCCAGTTTCAGAGAGCTGGATTGCATCCTTTGTAATGGATATTGATCAGGACAATGACTTCAAACATACTTCAAGAAGCATCCAGAAATAGTTGAAGCAAAGCACTGGAGAGTTCTGAAGTGCAGCAATGAGTCAATGATCTAAATCACATTGAACACTTGGGGAGAGATCTTAAAATTGTTGGTAGATGACACCCTTCAAATATGAGAGACCTGGAGCAGTTTGCAAAAGAAGAGTGGGTCCAAGTTCCAATTGAGAGGTATAACAAGCTTGTTGATGGTTATATCAAGTGATTGATGGCAGCTATTTATTCCAAATGGGAGTGCAGTGAAATATTAAGTTGAGAGTGCCAACAATTTTGTTCTGCCTATATTGAGAATTTCTGTGAAATTATCTCAAATGTGCCTTTTTTTCTTAGTTTTTTAATAAAAAAAAAAATAAACATGTGTATAACAAAACGTGTAATTGTAATAATATTTTGGGAGAAATACTTCCTTTTCTGGAACAATTTTGAGGGTGCCAACACTTTCGGTCATGACTATATGTAGGGATAATTTGATGGTCATTATTGCTACAATGCTGTAATGGTTGCTCATCTGCCCTATCTTTGAAGTTCTGTGATATGTGTGTAGTATATTTTGATTAATTCCCAAAGTACTATTATTAGCTATGAATGGGTGTTACATGGTCTCAATAAATGTAATTACCTAATGTGTTTCGCTAAAAGAAGCAATGCTGAGGTTCTCCATGCACATGGACATTTTACAGAAAATCCAGGCCGATCATCATTTTAATATGCCAAAAAAAATTCTACAAGTTCTCTGATCTTTTTTTCTCTTTCTATTGCCTAGCGGAGAAGGCAATACTTTTTTAAAAAATGATGACATCATGAAAAGACCAGCGTATGAGAAATATCGTCCATCAAGCTTTGTTGGTTATAACTCTGGTAATGTGTCTGGCCTAATCTGTTTCCAGTAAACCTTTATATTACATGTTATTTTTTTTTATACTGTAGTAAATTCTGCTTATTTTTTTTATTGTAACTTAAAGCATAACCACTTGTTTTAATTTTCCTTTCGTCACGACAGCACCCACGAGAGAGGGATCCGCCCCCTTCAGGACAGGAAACCTACAGAGAAAAAGGGGCGGTCCCCCTCCCTCATCAGTTGGTTTCCTGTCCTGCAGGGATCGGAACCTACAGTACCTGGGTCCAGTTGAGTCCGTGCGGTCTCCAAGGGAACGGCGGAGCTCAGGATCCGGAAGCACGGTCGGTGGAGCTCCCCTCGTGGACTCCGTCCTCCGGTGCACCTCGTCCTCTTTCTCCTGGTCCGGCTTTGCCTCCAGAGATATGACGCCTGTAGCAGAGCGTGCTTCTACCGGAACGTGTGCGCGGCGGGGGGGGGCCCTGCCGCGTCGGCGCACGCTCCCTGCTGCAGTGACCCGGACGTGCTCAGGAGCGCTTCCGGGGGAGCGGCCGGGAAGGTTCCTGGTGAAGCCCGTGGTCCCCTCCATCCTGGCCGGACGCTGCGGGTGATGAGGAGTTGATATGGCGGTCGGGCCGGAGCCTCTCCCTGACGCGTGCCTGTGTCTTCACGGCTGCACGGCGTGTGCACGCGGGAGGGGGTGTCCTGGACCTGCCGCGTCCACGTTCTGTCTCCACGGCGGTAGCCCGGCAGTGCTCCTGCTTCTGCGGATCAAGGGGGCTCGGCTGTGGATCTCTGCCAGCCCTTCCCCCTGCCCTCCTGTCCGGGGTCGGTCCCCTTCTGGGACGGTCCCTCTGCCGTCAGCGTCCCACATGCTGTGGATTCCTGGCCGCCTCTGCTCTCTGTGGAAGGTGTCCTGGTGGTGTCTGCCCTGGGGTGTGCGCTGGGGTGCCCTCTTGGTCTGTGCTCAGTGGCCTCTGTGCCCTCCTGGCCTCTGTGAGCTCCTGGGCCCCTGTGGACTCCTGGCCCCTGTGGCCTCCTGGCCTCGGTGGACTCCTGGCCCCTGTGGCCTCCTGGCCTCTGTGGACTCCTGGCCCCTGTGGCCTCCTGGCCTCTGTGGCCTCCTGGCCCCTGTGGCCTCCTGACCTCTGTGGTCTCCTGTGGCCTCTGTGGTCTCCTGTGGCCTCTGTGGCCTTCTGTGGCCTCCTGTGGCCTCTGGGCCCCTGTGGACTCCTGGCCCCTGTGGACTCCTGGCCTCTGTGTCCTTCTGTCCCCTGTGGCTCTGTGCCTCTTGGCCCCTGTGGTCTCCTGGCCTCTGTGTCCTCCTGGCCTCTGTGTCCTCCTGGCCTCTGTGTCCTACTGGTCTCTGTGTCCTCCTGGCCTCTGTGTCCTCCTGGCCTCCGGGTCCTCCTGGCCTCTGTGGCCTCCGGGCCTCTTGGCTTCTGGGCCTCCGGGCCTCTTGGCTTCTGGGCCTCCGGGCCTCTTGGCTTCTGTGGCCTCCGGGCCTCTTGGCTTCTGTGGCCTCCGGGCCTCTTGGCTTCTGTGGCCTCCGGGCCTCTGGGCTTCTGTGGCCTCTGGGCCTCCTGGCTTCTGTGGCCTCCGGACCCCCTGGCTTCTGTGGCCTCCTGGCTTCTGTGTTCTCTGGGCCTTTTTGGCTTCTGTGGCCTCTGGGCCTCTTGGCTGCTGTGGCCTCTGGGCTTCTGTGGCTTCTGGGCCTCTTGGCTTCTGTGGCTTCTGGGCCTCTTGGCTTCTGTGGCCTCTGGGCCTCTTGGCTTCTGTGACCTCTGGGCCTCTTGGCTTCTGTGGCCTCTGGGCTTCTGTGGCCTCTGGCCTCCTGGCTTCTGTGGCCTCCTGGCTTCTGTGGCCTCCTGGGCCTCCTAGCTTCTGTGGCCTCTGGGCCTCCTGGCATCTGTGGCCTCTGGGCCTCCTGGCTTCTGTGGCCTCTGGGCCTCCTGGCTTCTGTGGCCTCTGTGCCTGTTGGCCTCTGTGCCGCTTGGCCTCTGTGCCGCTTGGCCTCTGTGCCTCTTGGTCTCTGTGCCTCTTGGCCTTGGTGCCTCCGGGCTTCTGTGCTTTGGGGCCTCGGTCCTCTGTGCCTCCTGGCCTCGTGCTTCTTGGCCTCGTGCTTCTTGGCCTCGTGCTTCTTGGCCTCGTGCTTCCTGGCCTCGTGCTCCAGGCCTCGTGATTCCTGGCCTTGTACTTCCTGGCCTCGTGCCTCTGTCCCTCTATGCCTCCTGACCTGGGGCCTCTGTGCCTCCTGACCTGGGGCCTCTGTGCCTCCTGGCCTCGGGCCTCTGTGCCTCCTGGCCTCGGGCCTCTGTGCCTCCGGGCCTCGGGACTCTGTGCCTCCTGGCCTCGAGCCTCGGTTCCTCCTGGCCTCGGGCCTCTGTTCCCTCTGGCCTCAGGCCTCTGTGCCTCCTGGCCTCGGGCCTCTGTGCCTCCTGGCCTCGGGCCTCTGTGCCTCCTGGCCTCGGACCTCTGTGCCTCCTGGCCTCGGGCCTCTGTGCCTCCTGGCCTCGGGCCTCTCTGCCTCCTGGCCTCGGGCTTCTCTCCCTCCTGGCCTTGGTGCCTCCTGCCTCGGTGCCTCCTGGCCTCGGGCCTCTGTGCCTTGTGCTTCCTGGCCGCGTGCCTCCGTTGCCTCCTGGTCTCGTGTCTCCGGCCTCTGTGCTTCCAGGTCTTGTGCTTCCTGGCCTCTGTGCTTCCAGGCCTCCTGGCCTCTGTGCTTCCTTGCCTCCTGACCTCCGGCCTTCCTGGTCTCTGGGCCTCCTGGCCTTTGTAGCCTCTGTGGCTTCTTGGCCTCTGTGGCTTCCTGGCCTCTGGACCTCCCGGCCTTGGGCCTCCGGGCCCTGTGCCTCTGTGCCTCCTGGCCTCCTGCTTCTGTGCCTCCTGGCCTCGGGCCTCTGTGCCTCCTGCCCTCTGTGTCTCCTGGCCTCCTGCCCTCTGTGCCTTCTGCCCTTTGTGCCTCTTGGCCTCTGTGCCTCTTGGCCTCTGTGTCTCTTGGCCTCTGTGCCTCTGGGCCTCTGTGTCTCCTGCCTCTGGGCCTCTGGGCCTCTTGGCCTCTGGCCGTCTGGGCCTCTGGGCTTCTGTGCCTCTGGGCTTCTGTGCCTCTAGGCTTCTGTGCCTCTGGGCTTCTGTGCCTCTGGGCTTCTGTGCCTCTGGGCTTGTGTGCCTCTGGCCCTCTGTGCCTCTGGCCCTCTGTGCCTCTGGCCCTCTGTGCCTCTGGCCCTCTGTGCATCTGGCGCTCTGTGCGTCTGTACTTCTTGGCCTCTGTGCCTCTTGGCCCTTGGGCCTCTTGGCCCCTGGGCCTCTGGGCCTCTTGGCCTCTGTGCCTCTTGGCCTTTGGACCGCGGGGGCCTGTGTTCTGGTCTTCCGCCTCTGCCGCCTTGCGCCTCCCTGGCCTTGCGCCGGGCCTGGCGCCTCGGGCTTCATGCTTCGCTTCTGGTGTTCCTTGCTGCTCCCTTCTGGCCCTGCCGTCCCTGGTTCTCTCTCCTGGGTGCTGTGCTTGTTCGGGGCCCCTAGGTTCTTCCGTCCCGGCTAGCCCTCCTGTCACGGAGTCCCTTCCTTCCCCCCACGTCGCGGGACTCCCCTTGCCGGTGTGTTTTTTGTCGGGGCGTTGCTGCCTTCCCGTCCTTGCTGCGCTGTAGGCCGCCAGTCCGCACCCAACCTTGTGGTCGGCTGTGGATGCTCTTCCTGCCCTCCCTTCCTACCTCCTCTTCTGCTGTCTTCCGTTGTCCTCTGTTCTGCCGTTCTCCTGTCGGGAAGGGTTATGGGTCTCTCAGTCGGTCCCCTACGGGGGCCTGTTTCTGCCCTAGGCGCCCTGTTTAAATCCCGTCTTGCGGGTTCTGCGGGGTTGTGCGCTTCCTTCCGGGTGGGGGCCGCTGCCGGCTGGTCCGTATACCGGCTCTCCTCCCTGGGGTCTTGCTCTAGGGTTGGGCGCCCTGCCCTTGCGCCCTTCGAGCCCCTCTCTGTCGTGTGCTCTTTCTCCCTTCCTTCATTTCGCGTCTTTGCTTGGGGGGGCGCTGCCCCCCCCCCCCCCGGGTCGCTCGGCGGCCCCTTGGCGGCTGGATGGGTCTTTTGTTTTTTTCTTTCAGGGTTCCGGCTGTGCTCCTCTGGTGTCGTGTCGTCCCTTGCCCCAATGGCTGTGGGCTACTGTTTCCCTCGCGTCTGTGGTGCGGCCTGTTCTCCTGTCCTCCTCGGTGACGGATCGTTCTCCTGGGAGGTGGCCTCCTCCTTGGTGGCTGTGGCGGATGTCTCCTCAACGGTTTTGTAAGGCTGTGACCTGGTCTTCTCCTTCCACTTTTCCGGGCTCTGCCGGCTGGCCTTTTGTTCTTCCACTGACCTTCCATTTGGCAGCTTGGCTCTTCACATGGTTATCCCGCCCTCAGTGTGTATTCTCTCTAAGTCTCTCGTGGGTGCTGTCGTGACGAAAGGAAAAGACTATATTACGTACCGGTAATGGGATTTTCCTGAGTCCACGACAGCACCCCTTTACACCCGTGCCCTTCCTTTGTTTGTTTTTTCTCATGCTTCGGTGTCCTGGGATTGGTCTGTTTTATTTATTAATTCTTTGGCGGTTCCTCTCCCGCTCTCTGCAACCAACTGATGAGGGAGGGGGACCGCCCCTTTTTATCTGTAGGTTTCCTGTCCTGAAGGGGGCGGATCCCTCTCTCGTGGGTGCTGTCGTGGACTCAGGAAAATCCCATTACCGGTACGTAATATAGTCTTTTTATTCCATAAATGAATAGTACACATGAAAATAAGTAACTGTGTAATGTATCTTATCAGGCAAATTTGCTTCTTTCTCTGCCAGAATTGATCAGCCATTATCAAAATTCTCCATGCTGAGGTAAAATCTGTATGCAGTGAAGACTTTCCTATTATTGAGATAGGAGATGGCGGTTGTTACTGAATAGATTTTATAATGATGGGAGGAGGGAGGAGCGAGCTACAGGCAGATGGAGGAGCTAGAGACATAGCTCTTTCCCTCCTTCTTCTATCTACATAGAATCCTATCAGTAACAGCTGTCCTCTCCTATCTCAGTAATATTCTTCACTGAATACAGATTTTACCTCAGAATTGAGAATTTTTGAAACGACGATGGCGCTTTAAGGCATACCAACATAATTATGTAATTATTTATTGATTATTTTTTTTTCCAAAGCTTGAAAAAAGACAGAGGTCAAACTTTCGTGATCAATTATACATTACCTATCCCTAGATTATTGATATTGATACCCCATAATGCCATTGGTTGTGTGAAATACATCTAGCCCTTTTATAAAGTATGAAAGTTTGCAATTACAACCTCTTGCAGTAGGGAATTTACCATTCTTGTTACACTAACTGTAAAGAACTCTTTCTTATTTAGTTGCCGGAATCACTATTCTTCCAGCATGCATAATAAATATCACCTACTTCTTTGTCAGGCCTCATTTCGACGTCTGTGTGCACGCATGGGTTGAAACCATTTTTTTCATACGTATAACACGTACCCTTTATGATGTTTAGTGGTGTTCACATGTCCGTTTTTTTCCTCAAGCACAGATAAAATGTCTGTGGGTCCCTGAAAAACATATACAGCACACAACTGGCATTATATAACATTTCAGTGGGTTGGAGATGTTTCATCATAATCTATTCATTCATTTATATAACCATACATGAAGAACACTGATGTTGCTGTCGCGGGCGGCAGGGCGCTGCGCTCGCTATCGCTCGGGTCCGGCGCTGCTGCTGCTGCTCGGTGGCTCGAGCGGTGGGCCGGATCCGGGGACTCGAGCGGTGCTCCTCGCCCGTGAGTGAAAAGGGAGTGGTTTGTTTGGGGATTTAGTCCGTGACGCCACCCACGGGTTGTGGTGAAGATGGGCACTACCGCTGCTGGTGACGGGGACCCGGGAGCGATGGTAGGGAGCAGCTGGGATGTTTGTTTTTCCCCCCTCCGTGGGTAGGGGTTGGTGGTCCCGGGGCCCGATGGTGTGACGGGGAGGCAGGGTTGGTGAGGTGCAGGGTTGCAGGGACAGCGTGGCGCGGTGCCGGACGGCATTGGTGTACTCACTCAGACAATCACTGACAAAGTCTCTGGTAAACCAAAACGGCCAGATGGACGGGTCCCGCAGCCAGCTGCAGTGTTGTTGTTGTGCTCTCCCCGGATGGCTGATGGTGGCTGTCTTTCCCTGCACCTTTAGAATGATGTTCTGACTTCTGTGGTTGCCCACCGGTAGTCCGCTGCCTGGCGTATAGGTGCCGTAGGAGCCCGTTTTGCCCACAGGCGCTGGCCCTTGGATCTCTAGCCTGTGGCGGTGGCTGTATATCCTCTCTGGGTGGACGGTTGCCTTCAATCAGGACTTGGTTGTTAGGAAACCCCTGGGGTTCCTGTCACATTCGGATTTGACTATTGACGGCGGCTCCAAGCCTGGTTGGGGTCCGATGGCCCTGCCTGTGTGCTTAGCTTCACTCCGTTCCCCGATCTGGTACCGGCGGGCCGACGCCCGACCCCGGCCCTTACGCTCTGCGAAGTTCCACCATCTCCTGCAGACGGCCACCACCATCTGCCAACCTTGCTGTCAGTGCCAGGGCTCCTACCCAGACACCTCAAGTGTTTACTCCTCTCACTTTCACCTCCAGGACTGAACTGTCACTTTTCCCGCCTCCAGGCCTGTGAACTCATCGGTGGGTGGGGCCAACTGCATGGCTCCGCCACACCTGGTGTGGACATCAGACCCTGGAGGGAGGCAACAAGGATTTTTGGTTGACTGTTGTTACTGTCTAGGGTGGAGGGGTGTGTATGTTGGTATGTATGTGACTACCTGGCTAGTCCAGGGCGTCACACTGCACTTATGATAAAAATGGACACACGGACGACATAATGATCCAATACACCGATGACAATGGTACAATTACACGGACGTGTGTATGAGGCCTTCAGTACATGGAAGGAGTGAATCATGTGGCACATCTTTTTTTTTTTTTTTTTTAAAAAAGCAGGAAAAACACGTGTAATTTCTTATTGTTTTGCATTCATTATCTTGCCGTCTTGTTCTAGATATGAAAGGTCTCTGGATATACCCACTGAATAGTAATGCTGTAAATAATAGTCGGATGCAATGTCTGAGTTGGTACTCTGCCGAACCAGTGCCATCCCAGTGGAATTCCAATTTACTGTCTTGTCCGTGCTTATACCAGCAAGGGCTAGCTGACTTCCGATACAGAAAAACTAAAGCAGGTAGGATAAGATACTATATTTAATATTGCTGATTGTATAACAAAATGATACACTAGAAAAATGCCAATCACAGCAGTAGCATCTATGCTTGTGCTTCCCATTTCCATTTTGAGAGTATGCCTTAAAGTTAATAGTGTAGTTAAATGTGTATATATGCATGCATTCTAGCTTAAAACAAAAAAAAAGGTAAAGAGGGATAGACTAAGCGACACTGTGGAGAAATTTTAGGCTCGACCTTAATTACTCCCTCCAGCAATACCAATGTGCTATTTCATTCTCCCCTATCCAGATAGAGAAAATGTTAGAAAGTGATAGAGAAGCCATTTATGGCTGTGGTTTTACTACTGCTAAACCCTTGCATTGTCCTGTTCCAATATAGGAACAGAGCAATACAAAACAGCTGGGGTTGAATTTTTAGTAGATGTACACCAGTGAACCCCAAGATAATGTCACGGCTAAGGATAGAAGCTATACCGGCCATAAAGGACAACACAGGAAGGGGGAAGGAATGTCTTAAAGCTAGGGAATGGGGGAAGTGGTGACCCCTGACTATGACCTGCAGCTCACCCTCACTGCCCTCACAGACCCTACACAACCTCTCCACAGCTCAGTCAGCAACAAACTATAAACCGCACCCAAATCTCCCCAGAGTGAACTTTATAAAGGGAGTCAGAGGCTGGCAACAGAGAGGAAAAACTGACAGATTCCCAGGGTCCTAGAGTCCACTGCTGCGGAAATAGGCAACTGTCAGATAACAACACATGCTGCTAATCTCTGGGATTTTCTTACACTCGGTACCACAGGATTGTCAGCTGGCCTTGATACATTTATGACAGACTGCCTCTAATTACCATAATGAGCTCCTTCAACTTTCCGTCCAAGTGACTATTATAATTCTCACCAAACACTCTGTTCCCTTAGGCCATCTCTTTAGTGCTCCTCTCTGCACTCAGTCCATCTCTTCAGCACTTCTCTTTGCCCTCAGGCTGCCTCCTCAGATCTTCTCTCATGCTGTCTCCTCTGTATTCCTCTCTGCCCTCAGGTTATCTCTCAGTGCTCCTCTCTGTATTCATGCACTTTCTGTCAAGGTTTCCATCATATTTCACACCTAACTTATTGTTCTTATAAGTCCACACTCAGGCTGTCTCTTCAGTGCTCCTCTCTGCCCATCTCCTCCGCGATCCTCTCAATCCCCTCAGAATTCCTCTCTCCTCTCAGACCATCTCTTCTGCATACATCTATACTCTAATACCATCTCCTCAGTGTTTCTCTCCAAAATAAGAATGGCAGAATTGTATTTTTGGTTACCACACCTTCCTAAGAAATTGCAATAAAAGTGATTTAACATTGTAAATTTCCCAAATTGATATCAATAAAACCATCAGTTCAACAAAGCATATGTAAGCCCTAACACAGCTCTAATGATGGAAAAATAAAAATGCAACAGGTCTGAAGACTTCACTGTGCTGCAGATACTCGAGACTACTAGTTCTATAGGCACAGCTGAAGTCAGGACATAGCTCTGATCGCCTGGGACAGTTGGACATCTCTGGTCTCACTGGATCTGAGATGGTTATGAGATATGCAAATCATTAAAAGAAATGTTCTATTCACTCACTGTTGGACACAGACAGAAAAGGGCACCTGTGTGAGTGTCGCGGGCGGCGGGGCGCTGCGCTCGCTAATGCTCAGGTCCGGCGCTGCTGCTTCTCGGTGGCTCGAGCAGTGGGCCGGATCCGGGGACTCGAGCGGTGCTCCTCGCCCGTGAGTGAAAGGGGTGGTTTGGTTTGGGGGTTTAGTCCGTGACACCACCCACGGGTTGTGGTGAGGTTGAGCACCACCGCTGCTGGTGACAGGGATCCCGGGAGCGATGGCAGGGAGCAGCTGGGATGTTGTTTTCCCCCTCCGTGGGTAGGGGTTGGTGGTCCCGGGGCCCGGTGAGGTGTCGGGAAGGCAGGGTTGGTGAGGTGCAGGGTCGCGGGGACAGCGCGGTGCCGGATGGCACTGGTGTACTCACTCAGCAACAGATGCACGCAAAGTCTCTGGTAAACCAAATGGCTGGATGGACGGGTCCCGCAGCCGGCTGATGTGGCTTCTCCCGGACAGTTAGCGGTGGCTGCCTTTCCCTGCACCTTTGTGTATGTTCGGTCCCGATGGCTTCCCAACGGTAACCCGCTCCCCGGCATGTATATGCACTGGAGGAGCCCTTTTGCCCGCAGGCTCTGGCCCCTGGGACTCTAGCTGTGGCGGTAGCTGTATTTCCTTCTACTGGTCGGACGGTTGCCTTCTCTTGGGTCTTGGCTGTTAGGAAACCCCTGGGGTTCCGGTCACTGATGGATTTGACCTCTTTAATGGCGACTCTAAGCCTGGTCAGGGTCCGCAGGCCCTGCCGGTGTGTGCTGGCTTCACTTCGCTCCCCGGTTTGGTACCGGCGGGCCACCGCCTGTCCCCGGTCCTACAGTTCCGCGTTGATCCGCCTCTCATGCAGATGGCCACCACCGTCTGCCAACCTTGCTCTTAGTGCCTGGGCCACACACCAGGGCACGGTCAGTTTACTCCTCCACTCCTTCACTCCTCTACTCCTAAACTCAACTGCTCTCCACTGCACTGAACTGATTTCCTTTTCCCGCCTCCAGGACTGTGAACTCCTCAGTGGGTGGGGCCAACCGCCTGGCTCCATCCCACCTGGCGTGGACATCAGCCCCTGGAGGGAGGCAGCAAGGATTTTGTGTCTGGCTGATGTGCCTGTCTCGGGGTCGGGGTGTGTGTTGTAGTACCTGTGACGACCTGGCTAGTCCAGGGCACCACATGAGAACAGTACATGGATCCTTTGCAGTCCAGTGGTTTGTAAATCAAAAATCCACCTAATTTTTAGGTGGAAATGCGCCCCCACACTTCTTGGACACCTTTGTAAATGCACGGGTTGCACCAATGATATGTCCACCCCTAAGTTCACTGATGAATCATGAATGTGGTTAGAGCTCCATTATCTTTCTCAGAAATTTAAAATTTCTTTCTTATACAGTATATAAAGATATAACAAATTTCTGAGACACTATGCATATTTTTGATAAATTTGGAGGAAATAAAGGCAAAATTAAGCCTCCAACAAAATTGACTTTTCCTAATTAATATAGTCTTCTCATAGAGTTTATCACATAATTCAATGTGCAAGCAGCCATTTCTGTAGGGCACATAGGTTGCTTACGCTATGTTCACATTATGTTTTAGTATAATTTCAATGGCTACATTAAGGCTTACGTTCAAAGCCCCACACGAAAGGATTTTGATGTATGCACTGTTGGGTCAATTAACTATAATGATGCAGATAGAGTTACATTTTGCTCTGTTGGACATAATTATCAGCCATGTACACTTACTGTGTTTCTCTGAAAATAAGTCCTACCCTGAAAATAAGCCCTAGCAGGAAATTTTGGCCTTCTCAGAGTAAGGCTTAAATATAATCCGTACTCAGAAAATAAGCCATAGTTGCAGTCAATAATGAAGTGTCCATGCAGCTAAAAAAAAGTTAAAGAATACTGCAGGACTCTTCATTATAGAAAGCACGCACACCCAAAAGAGAGAAGAAAGAATGCAGAAGACTCTGCAATCATAATCCCCGGATCTCGAACTGAAGGACTTGGGGTGGAGTACATCGACGACCTGGGGTGGAAAGCACACATACAGATACACACACATACACATTCAGTGATACCGTACTGCTCTGGGGACCCGAAACGCAGTGGAATGCATGCACCTGCAGCGGAACTTATGGAGGACCTTTATCAGAATACATGGAGGACCTGTGGTGTAACAGATCAATGCATTCCACTGCAGGTCCTCACTCTCCACTGCACTGCGTCCCAGGTCTCCCTGCTGGCTGGAAGCCATACGATATTACCCAATGTTGTGTGTGTTTGTGTGTGTGTGTGTGCGCGCGCGCAATCTGATGTGTGTGTGTACCGTATGTGTGTGTGCTTTTAATCTGATGCGTATGTGAGTTACAGCTGCAAAAAGGGAAGGACTGCTGTTGAGCAAACCTGCTGGAAGCACCCGCCAAGGATCGCAGAATGACCTTGAAGTGATGCAAACATTTTGGGTCTGGTAAGTATCATTATCCTGGGGGGTCTGCATTTTGTGTGGAGAAAACTTACTCCCAACCCGTGTCTCCCCTCTCCCCAGAAATAAGCCCTACCAAAAAATAAGCCCTAACACATTTTTCGTGGCAAAAAAATAATATAAGACAGTGTCTTATTTTTGGGGAAACACGGTAGTTACAAATGGCAGTAAGACATAATCTACGATATTCCTGCCAGCAGCAACTAGGCATATATGAACAAAAATGATGTCCAATACAGCACACTGTTACTCCGTCTGCCTCATCCTAGTCAATGACCTTGTTAACACATATATCCGAATTCCATTTTATGGAGGGTTTGAACATAAGGTAAAACATGATGTGAACATAGTCATAAGGGTTCTTTACATGCTGTGACATCGCTAGCGATTGCTAGCAATGTCGAGTGCGATAGCACCCGCCCCAGTTGTATGTGCGACATTTGGTGATCGCTGCCGTAGCGAACATTATTGCTACGGCAGCGTCACACGCACATACCTTGCCAGCGATGTCGCTGGGACCGCCGAACAATCCCTCCTTCAAGGGGGAGATGCGTTCGGTGTCACAGCGACGTCCCCGCTACGTCACTAAGCGGCCGTCCAATAGAAGCGGAGGGGCAGAGATGAGCGGGACGTAACATTCCGCCCACCTCCTTCCTTCCGCATTGCCGGTGGATGCAGGTAAGGAGATGTTTGTTGTTCCTGCGGTGTCACACATAGCGATGTGTGCTGCCGTAGGAATGACAAACAACATTGTACCTGTAGCAGCAACGATATTAAGGAAAGGAGCGACGTGTCAACGATCACCGTTTTTGGACGATTTTGCGATCGTTCATCGGCGCTCCTTGGTGTCACACGCTGCGATGTCGCTACCGGTGCCGGATGTGCATCACTAACGACGTGACCCCAACGATATATCAGTAGCGATGTCGCAGCGTGTAAAGTACCCTTTTCTCTTCACAGTGCAAACAACATACAACTGACTGAAGACCGTTTTATTAATAAAACACTAATACAAATTACCGTATTTTTCATTTTATAAGACGCACCGAATTATAAGACGCACCCCAAATTTAGAGATAAAAAAGGTAAAAAAAAATAAAAATGGAGTCTGTCTTATTTTCCGGTATTGTCTTACCAGAGGGGGGTAGCAGTGGTGGTGAAGTGCGGTCACAGGAGTCAGAGGTTGTGCTGGCAGCAGTGGCGGGTCCGTGGCAGCAGCAGCAGGTCAGTAGCGGCAGCGGTGGTGGGTCAGTGGTGTCAGCAGCGGTGGGTAAGTGGCGTCAGCAGTGGCGTGTCTGTGGCATCAGCAGTGGTAGCAGATCAGTAGCGGCAGCAGCGATGGTAGGTCAGTGGTGGAGTAGGCCGGTGTGGTGAGTGTCCCAGTCTGTCCACGGTAACGATTCAAATGATGACACCTGGAGCTGTGCATGCGCAGATGGAGCTCTCATCCAAAGGCTCCATCTGCGCATGCGCTGACTCCCGGAGCGGCGCATGCGCAGATGGAGCTCTCATCCAAGAGCTCCATCTGCACACATGCTGACTCCCGGCGCCATCATTTGAAATGCACAGAGTGGCAGCCAGCAGGCCGTCCTCCCAACCACTAGAGTTGAGCGCAGTTCGCGGTTCAAGGTTCTCCAGTTCTAAGCTCGAGTGATTTTTGGGGCTGTTCGAGATCGAACTAGAACTCGAGCTTTTTGCAAAAGCTCGATAGTTCTAGATATGTTCGAGAACGGTTCTAGCAGCAAAAAGCAGGGCTTTTTACAGCTACAGTGAGCAGGAGCCATCGCTGGCAGCCTGCCAGAAGCTGGTAAGCAAGATAAACATCGGGTATCCAAGCAAAGCGCTTTGGTTAGTAACCCGATGTTTATCTTAGTTACGTGCAGGAAGCCCAAACTTCCACGCTCAGCTCGCTCCGCCCCCTCCTGCCCACGGCATGTACACATACATACACACACACACACACACAAACCCCCCCCCCCCCGCTCGGCTTACCTGCGGTGATGAAGTCCCGCCATCCCGATCTCAGCGCTGTCACTGTCCTCCATGGCCGCCGCTTGTCACATCACCTCTCGCTTCCGACCCGAGACTGACTAGCGGTGACGTCACGGACCTCTCGCGATACTTGGTGTGAAGGCGCCGGTCATTGAACTCAGTGACAGGGGCTGTCAGTGTGCTGGAGATCAGCGCAGGTAATGTACCTCGCTGACAGCAGCACTTGTCACCCCCCTGCAGTGACCTGGGCTGACCCATTGATGTTAGCTCAGGTCACTGCACTGCTCTACCAGCCAATGGGGAACATCCTGCTCTTCATTGACTGGGACAGTGTGGATCGTCATGGCAACCCCTTGGATTACAGCAGACCTGGATTTGTTTTTCATTCTAATAAATTGGTTAAAGAGGGAATGTATTGGGGAGTGTTTTTTCAAATAAAAATGTGTTTGTCGTCTATTTTTTTTATTACTGACTGGGTTGGTGATGTCGGGTATCTGATAGGCGCCTGACCTCAGCAACCCCAGGGCTTGATGCCAGGTGACATTACACATCTGGTATTAACCCCATATATTACCCCGTTTGCCACCGCACCAGGGCGCGGGATGAGCTGGGGCGAAGCACCAGGATTAGCGCATCTAATATATGCGCCACTTCTGGGGCGGCTGCGGCCTGCTATTTTTAGGCTGGGGAGAGTCCAATAACCATGGACCTCCCTAGTCTGAGAATATCAGGCCCCAGCTGTCTTCTTTACCTTGGCTGGTGATCCAATTTTGGGGGACCCCTACGTGTTTTTTTTTTTTAATTATTTATTTAATTTAAAATAACAGCGTGGGGTGCCCTCAGTTTTGGATTACCAGCCAAGGTGAGGTTGCCAGCTGTGGTCTGCAGGCTGCAGCCGTCTGCTTTACCCTAGCTGGCTACAAAACTAGGGGGAACCCTACGTCATTTTTTTTTTTCATTTTTTTGGCTAAATACAAAGCTAAGCACCCCTTAGTGCCACATGAAAGGCACCAAAGGGTGCTCCACTTTTTCTCCATTTTTTCTCCACTTTTTCTACATTTTTTCTCCACTTTTTCTACATTTTTTTCTCCACTTTTTCTACATTTTTTTCTCCACTTTTTCTCCACTTTTTCTCCACTTTTTCTCCACTTTTTCTCCACTTTTTTTCCATTTTTTCTCCACTTTTTTCTCCACTTTTTCTCCACTTTTTCTCCACTTTTTCTCCACTTTTTTTCCATTTTTTTCTCCACTTTTTCTCCATTTTTTTCTCCACTTTTTCTCCACTTTTTCTCCACTTTTTTCCATTTTTTTCTCCACTTTTTCTCTACTTTTTCTACATTTTTTTCTCCACTTTTTCTCCGCTTATTCTCCACTTTTTCTCCACTTTTTCTCCACTTTTTCTCCATTTTTTTTCTTCACTTTTTCTCCAATTTTTCTCCACGTTTTCTCCACATTTTCTCCACTTTTTATCCACTTTTTCTCCACTTTTTCTCCACTTTTTCTCCACTTTTTCTCCATTTTTTTTCTCCACTTTTTCTCCACTTTTTTTCCATTTTTTTCTCCACTTTTTCTCCATTTTTTTTCTCCACTTTTTCTCCACTTTTGCTCCACTTTTTCTCCATTTTTTCTCCACTTTTTCTCCACTTTTTCTCCATTTTTACTCCACTTTTTCTCCACTTTTTTTCCATTTTTTTCTCCACTTTTTCTCCACTTTTTTTCCATTTTTTTCTCCACTTTTTCTCCACTTTTGCTCCACTTTTTCTCCATTTTTTCTCCACTTTTTCTCCACTTTTTCTCCACTTTTTCTCCACTTTTTCTCCACTTTTTTTCCATTTTTTTCTCCACTTTTTCTCCACTTTTTCTCCATTTTTTTTCTCCACTTTTTCTCCACTTTTTCTCCACTTTTTCTCCATTTTTTTCTCCACTTTTTCTCCACTTTTGCTCCACTTTTTCTCCATTTTTTCTCTACTTTTTCTCCACTTTTTCTCCACTTTTTCTCCACTTTTTCTCCACTTTTTTCCATTTTTTTCTCTACTTTTTCTCCACTTTTTCTCCACTTTTTCTCCACTTTTTCTCCACTTTTTCTCCACTTTTTCTCCACTTTTTTTCCATTTTTTTCTCCACTTTTTCTCCACTTTTTCTCCATTTTTTTTCTCCACTTTTTCTCCACTTTTTCTCCACTTTTTCTCCATTTTTTTCTCCACTTTTTCTCCACTTTTGCTCCACTTTTTCTCCATTTTTTCTCTACTTTTTCTCCACTTTTTCTCCACTTTTTCTCCACTTTTTCTCCACTTTTTTCCATTTTTTTCTCTACTTTTTCTCCACTTTTTCTCCACTTTTTCTCCACGTTTTCTCCACATTTTCTCCACTTTTTATCCACTTTTTCTCCACTTTTTCTCCACTTTTTCTCCACTTTTTCTCCATTTTTTTTCTCCACTTTTTCTCCACTTTTTTTCCATTTTTTTCTCCACTTTTTCTCCATTTTTTTTCTCCACTTTTTCTCCACTTTTGCTCCACTTTTTCTCCATTTTTTCTCCACTTTTTCTCCACTTTTTCTCCATTTTTACTCCACTTTTTCTCCACTTTTTTTCCATTTTTTTCTCCACTTTTTCTCCACTTTTTTTTCCATTTTTTTCTCCACTTTTTCTCCACTTTTGCTCCACTTTTTCTCCATTTTTTCTCCACTTTTTCTCCACTTTTTCTCCACTTTTTCTCCACTTTTTCTCCACTTTTTTTCCATTTTTTTCTCCACTTTTTCTCCACTTTTTCTCCATTTTTTTTCTCCACTTTTTCTCCACTTTTTCTCCACTTTTTCTCCATTTTTTTCTCCACTTTTTCTCCACTTTTGCTCCACTTTTTCTCCATTTTTTCTCTACTTTTTCTCCACTTTTTCTCCACTTTTTCTCCACTTTTTCTCCACTTTTTTCCATTTTTTTCTCTACTTTTTCTCCACTTTTTCTCCACTTTTTCTCCACTTTTTCTCCACTTTTTTCCATTTTTTTCTCCACTTTTTCTCCACTTTTTCTCCACTTTTTCTCCACTTTTTTTCCATTTTTTTCTCCACTTTTTCTCCACTTTTTCTCCATTTTTTTTCTCCACTTTTTCTCCACTTTTTCTCCACTTTTTCTCCATTTTTTTCTCCACTTTTTCTCCACTTTTGCTCCACTTTTTCTCCATTTTTTCTCTACTTTTTCTCCACTTTTTCTCCACTTTTTCTCCACTTTTTCTCCACTTTTTCTCCACTTTTTCTCCACTTTTTTCCATTTTTTTCTCTACTTTTTCTCCACTTTTTCTCCACTTTTTCTCCACTTTTTCTCCACTTTTTCTCCACTTTTTCTCCACTTTTTTCCATTTTTTTCTCCACTTTTTCTCCACTTATTCTCCACTTTTTCTCCACTTATGGAGAAAAAGTGGAGAAAAAGTGGAGAAAAAGTGGAGAAAAAAATGGAGAAAAAGTGGAGAAAAAGTGGAGAAAAAGTGGAGCAAAAGTGGAGAAAAAAATGGAGAAAAAGTGAAGAAAAAGTGGAGAAAAAAATGGAGAAAAAGTGGAGAATTTTTTTTTCCACTTTTTCTCCACTTATTCTCCACTTTTTCTCCACTTTTTCTCCACTTTTTCTCCATTTTTTCTCCACTTTTTTCCATTTTTTTCTCCACTTTTTCTCCACTTTTTCTCCACTTTTTTTCCATTTTTTTCTCCACTTTTTCTCTACTTTTTCTACATTTTTTTCTCCACTTTTTCTCCAATTTTTCTCCACTTTTTCTCCACATTTTATCCACTTTTTATCCACTTTTTATCCACTTTTTCTCCACTTTTTCTCCACTTTTTCTCCACTTTTTCTCCACTTTTTTTCCACTTTTTCTCCATTTTTTTTCTTCACTTTTTCTCCAATTTTTCTCCACTTTTTCTCCATATTTTATCCACTTTTTCTCCACTTTTTCTCCACTTTTTCTCCACTTTTTCTCCACTTTTTCTCCACTTTTTCTTCACTTTTTCTCCACTTTTTCTCCACTTTTTCTCCATTTTTTCTCCACTTTTTTCCATTTTTTTCTCCACTTTTTCTCCACTTTTTCTCCACTTTTTTTCCATTTTTTTCTCCACTTTTTCTCTACTTTTTCTACATTTTTTTCTCCACTTTTTCTCCAATTTTTCTCCACTTTTTCTCCACATTTTATCCACTTTTTATCCACTTTTTATCCACTTTTTCTCCACTTTTTCTCCACTTTTTTTCCACTTTTTCTCCATTTTTTTTCTTCACTTTTTCTCCAATTTTTCTCCACTTTTTCTCCACTTTTTCTCCACTTTTTCTCCACTTTTTCTCCACTTTTTCTCCACTTTTTCTCCACTTTTTCTCCACTTATTCTCCACTTTTTCTCCACTTTTTCTCCATTTTTTTCTCCACTTTTTCTTCACTTTTTCTCCACTTTTTCTCCACTTCTTTTTTACATTTTTTTCTCCACTTTTTCTCCATTTTTTTCTCCACTTTTTCTCCACTTTTTCTCCACTTATTCTCCACTTTTTCTCCACTTTTTCTCCACTTTTTCTCCACTTTTTTTCCATTTTTTTCTCCACTTTTTCTACATTTTTTTCTCCACTTTTTCTCCACTTTTTCTCCACTTTTTCTCCACTTTTTTCTCCACTTTTTCTCCACATTTTCTCCACTTTTTCCCCACTTTTTTCCATTTTTTTCTCCACTTTTTCTCCATTTTTTTCTCCACTTTTTCTCCACTTTTTCTCCACTTTTTTTCCATTTTTTTCTCCACTTTTTCTCTACTTTTTCTACATTTTTTTCTCCACTTTTTCTCCACTTATTCTCCACTTTTTCTCCACTTTTTCTCCACTTTTTCTCCATTTTTTCTCCACTTTTTTCCATTTTTTTCTCCACTTTTTCTCCACTTTTTCTCCACTTTTTATCCACTTTTTCTCCACTTTTTCTCCACCTTTTCTCCACTTTTTCTCCATTTTTTTTCTCCACTTTTTCTCCACTTTTTCTCCACTTTTTCTCCATTTTTTTTCTCCACTTTTTCTCCACTTTTTCTCCATTTTTTCGCCACTTTTTCTCCATTTTTTTTCTCCACTTTTTCTCCACTTTTTCTCCACTTTTTCTCCATTTTTTTCTCCACTTTTTCTTCACTTTTTCTCCACTTTTTCTCCACTTTTTCTCCACTTTTTTTTACATTTTATTCTCCACTTTTTCTCCATTTTTTTTCTCCACTTTTTCTCCACTTTTTCTCCACTTTTTTTCCATTTTTTTCTCCACTTTTTCTCCACTTTTTCTCCATTTTTTTCTCCACTTTTTCTCCACTTTTTCTCCACTTTTTCTCCACTTTTTTCCATTTTTTTCTCCACTTTTTCTCCATTTTTTTCTCCACTTTTTCTCCACTTTTTCTCCAATTTTTTTCCATTTTTTTCTCCACTTTTTCTCCACTTTTTCTCCACTTTTTCTCCACTTTTTTCCATTTTTTTCTCCACTTTTTCTCCATTTTTTTCTCCACTTTTTCTCCACTTTTTTTCCATTTTTTTCTCCACTTTTTCTCTACTTTTTCTACATTTTTTTTCTCCACTTTTTCTCCACTTTTTCTCCACTTTTTCTCCACTTTTTCTCCATTTTTTTCCCCACTTTTTCACCACTTTTGCTCCACTTTTTCTCCACTTTTTCTCCATTTTTTTCTCCACTTTTTCTCCATTTTTTTCTCCACTTTTTCTCCACTTTTTCTCCATTTTTTCGCCACTTTTTCTCCATTTTTTTCTCCACTTTTTCTCCACTTTTTCTCCACTTTTTCTCCATTTTTTTCTCCACTTTTTCTCCACTTTTTCTCCACTTTTTTCCATTTTTTTCTCCACTTTTTCTCCATTTTTTTCTCCACTTTTTCTCCACTTTTTCTCCACTTTTTTTTCCATTTTTTTCTCCACTTTTTCTCCACTTTTTCTCTACTTTTTCTACATTTTTTTCTCCACTTTTTCTCCACTTATTCTCCACTTTTTCTCCACTTTTTCTCCACTTTTTCTCCATTTTTTTTCTTCACTTTTTCTCCAATTTTTCTCCAATTCTTCTCCACTTTTTATCCACTTTTTATCCACTTTTTCTCCACTTTTTCTCCACTTTTTCTCCACTTTTTCTCCATTTTTTTCTCCACTTTTTCTCCATTTTTTTCTCCACTTTTTCTCCACTTTTTCTCCATTTTTTCGCCACTTTTTCTACATTTTTTTCTCCACTTTTTCTCCAATTTTTCTCCACTTTTTCTCCACTTTTTTCCATTTTTTTCTCCACTTTTTCTCCATTTTTTCTCCACTTTTTCTCCACTTTTTCTCCAATTTTTTTCCATTTTTTTCTCCACTTTTTCTCCACTTTTTCTCCACTTTTTCTCCACTTTTTTCCATTTTTTTCTCCACTTTTTCTCCATTTTTTTCTCCACTTTTTCTCCACTTTTTTTCCATTTTTTTCTCCACTTTTTCTCTACTTTTTCTACATTTTTTTCTCCACTTTTTCTCCACTTTTTCTCCACTTTTTTTCCATTTTTTTCTCCACTTTTTCTCCACTTTTTCTCCACTTTTTCTCCACTTTTTCTCCATTTTTTCTCCACTTTTTCTCCATTTTTTCTCCACTTTTTCTCCACTTTTTTCCATTTTTTTCTCCACTTTTTCTCCACTTTTTCTCCACTTTTTCTCCACTTTTTCTCGACTTTTTTTCCATTTTTTTCTCCACTTTTTCTCCACTTTTGCTCCACGTTTTCTCCACTTTTTCTCCATTTTTTTTTCTCCACTTTTTCTCCACTTTTTCTCCACTTTTTCTCCATTTTTTTCTCCACTTTTTCTCAACTTTTGCTCCACTTTTTCTCCATTTTTTCTCCACTTTTTCTCCACTTTTTCTCCACTTTTTCTCCACTTTTTCTCCACTTTTTTTCCATTTTTTTCTCCACTTTTTCTCCACTTTTGCTCCACTTTTTCTCCATTTTTTCTCCACTTTTTCTCCACTTTTTCTCCACTTTTTTCCATTTTTTTCTCCACTTTTTCTCCACTTTTTCTCCATTTTTTTATCCACTTTTTCTCCACTTTTGCTCCACTTTTTCTCCATTTTTTCTCCACTTTTTCTCCACTTTTTCTCCACTTTTTCTCCACTTTTTCTCCACTTTTTTTCCATTTTTTTCTCCACTTTTTCTCCACTTTTTCTCCACTTTTTCTCCATTTTTTCTCCACTTTTTCTCCACTTTTTCTCCACTTTTTTTCCATTTTTTTCTCCACTTTTTTTCCATTTTTTTCTCCACTTTTTCTCCACTTTTTCTCCACTTTTTCTCCACTTTTTCTCCACTTTTTTTCCATTTTTTTCTCCACTTTTTCTCCACTTTTTCTCCACTTTTTCTCCATTTTTTCTCCACTTTTTCTCCACTTTTTTTCCATTTTTTTCTCCACTTTTTTTCTCCACTTTTTTTCCATTTTTTTCTCCACTTTTTCTCCACTTATTCTCCACTTTTTCTCCACTTATGGAGAAAAAGTGGAGAAAAAGTGGAGAAAAAGTGGAGAAAAAGTGGAGAAAAAAATGGAGAAAAAGTGGAGAAAAAGTGGAGAAAAAGTGGAGAAAAAGTGGAGAAAAAAATGGAGAAAAAGTGGAGAAAAAGTGGAGAAAAAAATGGAGAAAAAGTGGAGAAAAAGTGGAGAAAAAAATGGAGAAAAAGTGGAGAATTTTTTTCTCCACTTTTTCTCCACTTATTCTCCACTTTTTCTCCACTTTTTCTCCACTTTTTTTCCACTTTTTTTCCATTTTTTTCTCCACTTTTTCTCCACTTTTTCTCCATTTTTTTTCTCCACTTTTTCTCCACTTTTTCTCCACTTTTTCTCCACTTTTTCTCCACTTTTGCTCCACTTTTGCTCCACTTTTTCTCCATTTTTTCTCCACTTTTTCTCCACTTTTTCTCCACTTTTTCTTCATTTTTTCTCCACTTTTTCTCCACTTTTTCTCCACTTTTTCTCCATTTTTTCTCCAATTTTTCTCCACTTTTTCTCCACTTTTTTCCATTTTTTTCTCCACTTTTTCTCCATTTTTTCTCCACTTTTTCTCCACTTTTTTCCATTTTTTTCTCCACTTTTTCTCCATTTTTTTCTCCACTTTTTCTCCACTTTTTCTCCACTTTTTTTCCATTTTTTTCTCCACTTTTTCTCCACTTTTTCTCCATTTTTTTTTCTCCACTTTTTCTCCACTTTTTCTCCACTTTTTCTCCATTTTTTTCTCCACTTTTTCTCAACTTTTGCTCCACTTTTTCTCCATTTTTTCTCCACTTTTTCTCCACTTTTTCTCCACTTTTTCTCCACTTTTTCTCCACTTTTTTTCCATTTTTTTCTCCACTTTTTCTCCACTTTTGCTCCACTTTTTCTCCATTTTTTCTCCACTTTTTCTCCACTTTTTCTCCACTTTTTTTCCATTTTTTTCTCCACTTTTTCTCCACTTTTTCTCCATTTTTTTATCCACTTTTTCTCCACTTTTGCTCCACTTTTTCTCCATTTTTTCTCCACTTTTTCTCCACTTTTTCTCCACTTTTTCTCCACTTTTTTTCCATTTTTTTCTCCACTTTTTCTCCACTTTTTCTCCACTTTTTCTCCATTTTTTCTCCACTTTTTCTCCACTTTTTCTCCACTTTTTCTCCACTTTTTCTCCATTTTTTTCTCCACTTTTTCTCCACTTTTTCTCCACTTTTTCTCCATTTTTTCTCCACTTTTTCTCCACTTTTTCTCCACTTTTTTTCCATTTTTTTCTCCACTTTTTTTCCATTTTTTTCTCCACTTTTTCTCCACTTATTCTCCACTTTTTCTCCACTTTTTCTCCACTTTTTCTCCACTTTTTCTCCACTTTTTCTCCACTTTTTTTCCATTTTTTTCTCCACTTTTTCTCCACTTTTTCTCCACTTTTTCTCCATTTTTTCTCCACTTTTTCTCCACTTTTTCTCCATTTTTTTCTCCACTTTTTTCTCCACTTTTTTTCCATTTTTTTCTCCACTTTTTCTCCACTTATTCTCCACTTTTTCTCCACTTATGGAGAAAAAGTGGAGAAAAAGTGGAGAAAAAGTGGAGAAAAAAATGGAGAAAAAGTGGAGAAAAAGTGGAGAAAAAGTGGAGAAAAAAATGGAGAAAAAGTGGAGAAAAAGTGGAGAAAAAAATGGAGAAAAAGTGGAGAAAAAGTGGAGAAAAAAATGAAGAAAAAGTGGAGAATTTTTTTCTCCACTTTTTCTCCACTTATTCTCCACTTTTTCTCCACTTTTTCTCCACTTTTTTTCCACTTTTTTTCCATTTTTTTCTCCACTTTTTCTCCACTTTTTCTCCATTTTTTTTCTCCACTTTTTCTCCACTTTTTCTCCACTTTTTCTCCACTTTTTCTCCACTTTTGCTCCACTTTTTCTCCATTTTTTCTCCACTTTTTCTCCACTTTTTCTCCACTTTTTCTTCATTTTTTCTCCACTTTTTCTCCACTTTTTCTCCACTTTTTCTCCATTTTTTCTCCACTTTTTCTCCACTTTTTCTCCACTTTTTCTCCATTTTTTTCTCCACTTTTTCTCCACTTTTTCTCCATTTTTTCTCTACTTTTTCTCCACTTTTTCTCCATTTTTTCTCTACTTTTTCTCCACTTTTTTTCCATTTTTTTTCTCCACTTTTTCTCCACTTTTTCTCCACTTTTTTTCCATTTTTTTCTCCACTTTTTCTCCACTTTTTCCTCACTTTTTCTCCACTTTTTTCCATTTTTTTCTCCACTTTTTCTCCACTTTTGCTCCACTTTTTCTCCACTTTTTCTCCACTTTTTCTCCACTTTTTCTCCACTTTTTTTCCATTTTTTTCTCCACTTTTTCTCCACTTTTTCTCCACTTTTTCTCCATTTTTTCTCTACTTTTTCTCCACTTTTTCTCCACTTTTTTCCATTTTTTTCTCCACTTTTTCTCCACTTATTCTCCACTTTTTCTCCACTTTTTCTCCACTTTTTCTCCACTTTTTCTCCACTTTTTCTCCACTTTTTTTCCATTTTTTTCTCCACTTTTTCTCCACTTTTTCTCCACTTTTTCTCCATTTTTTCTCCACTTTTTCTCCACTTTTTCTCCACTTTTTTTCCATTTTTTTCTCCACTTTTTTTCCATTTTTTTCTCCACTTTTTCTCCACTTATTCTCCACTTTTTCTCCACTTATGGAGAAAAAGTGGAGAAAAAGTGGAGAAAAAGTGGAGAAAAAGTGGAGAAAAAAATGGAGAAAAAGTGGAGAAAAAGTGGAGAAAAAGTGGAGAAAAAGTGGAGAAAAAAATGGAGAAAAAGTGGAGAAAAAGTGGAGAAAAAAATGGAGAAAAAGTGGAGAAAAAGTGGAGAAAAAAATGGAGAAAAAGTGGAGAATTTTTTTCTCCACTTTTTCTCCACTTATTCTCCACTTTTTCTCCACTTTTTCTCCACTTTTTTTCCACTTTTTTTCCATTTTTTTCTCCACTTTTTCTCCACTTTTTCTCCATTTTTTTTCTCCACTTTTTCTCCACTTTTTCTCCACTTTTTCTCCACTTTTTCTCCACTTTTTCTCCACTTTTGCTCCACTTTTTCTCCATTTTTTCTCCACTTTTTCTCCACTTTTTCTCCACTTTTTCTTCATTTTTTCTCCACTTTTTCTCCACTTTTTCTCCACTTTTTCTACATTTTTTCTCCACTTTTTCTCCACTTTTTCTCCACTTTTTCTCCATTTTTTTCTCCACTTTTTCTCCACTTTTTCTCCATTTTTTCTCTACTTTTTCTCCACTTTTTCTCCATTTTTTCTCTACTTTTTCTCCACTTTTTTTCCATTTTTTCTCCACTTTTGCTCCATTTTTCTCCACTTTTTCTCCACTTTTGCTCCACTTTTCTCCATTTTTTCTCCACTTTTTCTCCACTTTTTTTTCTCCACTTTTTCTCCATTTTTTTTCTCCACTTTTTCTCCACTTTTTCTCCACTTTTTCTCCATTTTTTTCTCCATTTTTTCTCCACTTTTTCTCCACTTTTTCTCCATTCTTTTTCTATGGTCGGTCTACCCATTAGCTCTGCCATGCACACTGTAGCTCTACACCTACTGCACATGTTACTTTATGATTAACTTCTCTTTCGTACCAGAGCTGTCTAAGTCTACTCTGACCCCATATTTGTCATTACTATATTGTCCTTGTACTGTATTATGACATTTGTATCATGTGTTTCATTTCTTGCTGTGTTGCAATTTTTTTGCTGCATCCCAATTGTACCTCTACATTGTTCGAGTTTATGTTATTGTTCTCTCACTCTTATGTGATACTGATTATTGTCATTTTTCATGATTACATGCAGATAAGTCCAATCTGACGAAGGCTCAGGCCGAAACGTCATTTGTAACTTGTTTTGGACAAAAACATATATGCTTATGAAAAATTTTTTTTTCTTAATACGGACCAATAAAGAGTGATTTTGCATTACTATCCGTTGTGACTTACTGACTTAGTCTGGGAGATTTAGAGTGCCGAGGTTACTCACTAATTTTATCTATTATTACCTCTGAGCACCTATATACCAGTGAGCAGAGCTTCCTCTACAGTAGTTCTCCTGATTAGGCATGCCCTTACCTCATGAGCAGGGCATTGCAGCTTTGGTAGCTACCATTACGACATGGACTCTGCTGCTGTGGACCCGGGGAGAGTAAGTGCAGATTCATTGCACCCACACTGCTCACATGAAGGGTCCGCACTCCTAGAAAATGGGGGATACGTTCCCTGAGTGTCTCCCCCCATATTCTAGACGGTCCAGAGTCGTCGTGGGACCCCTTTATTTTTTTTCTTACAATAAATTGGTGAAAGAGGAAATGTTTTGGGGACTGTTTTTTCAAATAAATTTCTTTTGTCGATTTTTTTTTTTTGTTAGTACTGACAGTTTATGATGTTGAGTATCTAATAGACGCCATGACATCACAAACTGCTGGGCTTGATCTCAGGTTACTCTACAGCTAGTATCAACCCGATTTATTACCCCGTTTGCCACTGCACCAGGGCACGGGATGAGCTGGGGTGAAGCGCCAGGATTGGCGCATCTAGTGGATGCGCCACGTCTGGGGTGCCTGCGGCCTGCTATTTTTAGGCTGTGAAGGCCCAATAACTATGGACCTTCCCACCCTGAGAATACCAGACCACAGCTGTCCGCTTTACCTTGGCTGGTGATCCAATTTGGGGGGGACCCTACTTTTATTGTGTAATTATTAATTTTTATACAATAATTATAAAAAAGAGCCTGAGGGGACCTCCACATTGGATCCCCAACCACGGTAAAGCTGCCAGCTGTGGTTTTCAGGCTACAGCCGTCTGCTTTACCCTAGCTGGCTATCAAAAATGGGGGGACCCAACGCCATTTTTTTTTTAACTATTTTTTAAATAGAAAAAATTAATGTGCTTCCCTGTATTTTGATTGCCAACCAAGGTAACGGCAGGCAGATGGGGGTGGCAACCCATAGCTGTCTGCTTTATCTGCTCTGAGAATCAAAAATACCGCGGAGCGCTACGTCATTTTTTTAAAGATTTATTTTTACAGCACTGTGATGTCCAGCAATCAAAATACAGGGAAGCCCATTTTATTTTTAGTTATTTAAATAAATAATTAAAAAAAATATATATGGGCTCCCGCTGCATTTTTTGTATTGCTAGCTAAGGGTAATCCAAGCAGCTACTGGCTGCTAACCCCCACTGCTTGGTGTTACCTTCACTGGCAATGGAAAATCCAGGGAAGCATTTTTTATTTTTTTTGCCAAAAAACTACAAAAAAAGGACGTGAGCTTCGCCATATTTTTGTATGCTAGCCAGGTATAGCAGGCAGGTGCTGGAAGAGTTGGATACAGCGCCAGAATATGGCGCTTCTATGAAAATGCCATTTGCAGACTGCAATTCGCAGCAGTGGGGCCCAGAAAGCTCAGGCCAACCTGTGCTGCGGATTCCAATCCCCAGCTGCCTAGTTGTACCTGGCTGGACACAAAAATGGGGCGAAGCCTACTTCATTTGTTTTCTAATTATTTCATGAAATTCATGAAATAATAAAAAAAGAGCTTCCCTTTATTTTTGGTTCCCAGCCGGGTACAAATAGGCAACTGGGGGTTGGGGGCAGCCGTACCTGCCTGCTGTACCTGGCTAGCATACAAAAATATGGCGAAGCCCACATAATTTTTTCAAGGGGCAAAAAACTTCTGCATACAGTCCTGGATGGAGTATGCTGAGCCTTGTAGTTCTGCAGCTGCTGTCTATCTGTATGGAGAAGAGCAGACAGCAGCTGCAGAACTACAAGGCTCAGCATACTCCATCCAGGACTGTATGCAGAATTTTTTTGCCCACCAAAAAAATGACGTGGGCTTCGCCATATTTTTGTATGCTAGCCAGGTACAGCAGGCAGCCACGGGCTGCCTCCAACCCCCAGTTGCCTATTTGTACCCGGCTGGGAACCAAAAATATAGGGAAGCCCGTTTTTTTTAATTATTTCACTTATTTCATGAAATAATTAAAAAACAAATGACGTGGGCTTCGCCCCATTTTTGTGTCCAGCCGGGTACAACTAGGCAGCTGGGGATTGGAATCCGCAGCACAGGTTAGCCCGAGGTTTCTGGGCGCCTCTGCTGCGGATTTCAGTCCGCAGCCGTCCCAGAAAATGGCGCTCTCATAGAAGCGCCATCATCTGGCGCTGTATCCAACTCTTCCAACAGCCCTGGAGCCGGGTGGCTTGTTGGGTAATCATGATTTAATACTGGCTTTGTTTTACTAGCCAGTATTAAGCCAGAGATTCTTAATGTCAGGCACGTTTGACCCGGCCATTAAGAATCTCCAATAAAGGGTTAAAAAAAGACACCACACAGAGAAAAAATACTTTAATAGAAATAAATACACAGACACATTAGAGACTCCATCTTTATTACCCCCTGTCAGCCCTCCACGATCCTGCTCTTCTGTCTTCTTTCTTTCTAGTGTAGTAGTAGTGACGATTGTAGTGAGGATGAGGTGCACCAGCCCATCATGGGCTGGGGAACCTCATCCTCAGTACAATCCTCACTACAATCGGGAAGCAGTGTGCAGCCTTCACTCCGTGAGTGATCACTGCTGGCTGTCAGCGGTAACAGCGGTAACGCTGACAGACGCGTTACCATAGCAACGGTGCTCTCGGAGCCGCGGTTAGCGGTGACGTCACCGCTAACTGCGTTGCTATGGCAACGGTGATCTCCGTTAATGACCGGCTGTGTCAGCCGGTCCCTAACGGAATGGGGAGTCGACCGTGTGCTAGAGCATGTCGCCGGTACACGGCGATACACATATGTGCACCGTGTACCGGAGCGATGCACTCGCAGGTCCTACATGACGTGTCATAGTCATGTGACCAGTCTGTAGCCAATGAGATAATAGCCACGTGACTGGTCACATGGCTATTTTGACGTCACGATAGGTCCTGCATCTCTGCTGGCAGTGCAGGTCACTGGGAGGATTCAGCGATCATCGGATGGAATAGCGGCAGGAGACAGAGTGCAGAAGGGATCGCGAGGACCGGTAAGTGTTATGGCAATGTTTATTAACTGTTTGTGTACATTTATAATGCATTTTTATGTGTTTGTGATTGCCTCCCATTATAGCCTATACGTTCGAGTTCGGTTCGTCGAACGTTCGACGAACCGAACTCGAACGGGACCCCCGTTCGGCGAGCCGACCTCGAGCCGAACCGGGACCGGTTCACTCATCTCTACCAACCACCCACACTAAGAGGCAGCCGACCTCCAGGACAGAGACGCAGTCGGCACCTACAGGCACCCGGCTGCCCGCATGCAGCCACAGGCACCCGCTGCCCGCACGCAGCCACAGGCACCCGGCCGCCCGATCACACCCGGTCGCCGCACAGACAGCCCCCCGGTAATCTATATTCGGATTTTAAGACGCACCCCTCATTTTCCTCCCAAATTTTTGCGAGGAAAAGTGCATCTTATAATCCAAAAAATGTGGTATATACACAGATAAATTACCTCCAGTTGTTCAAGCATGATCATAATGCATTAGTTTGGACAGCAGCTACAGAAATAGAATTATCTATTGTACTTTTCAATGTAGATTTCTTCTTTAAAATGATTTGGACTGAAAGATTATTGGATGATAAGTAGGGATGAGCAGACCCATGGAAATTCGGTTCGGGACCTGGACTTAACCCAACCCAGAATCCCATATAAGTCAAAAAGGACCTGAACTTTGGTGCTGTAAAATGGCTTTAAAAGGGTCACAGTGAGGGCTAGGGGGGCTGCAAAAGGAAGCAAAATGGGGGTCAGAGTACGACAATTGCCCTGGAAGCAAAAGTGGATAGGGAATAAATAAATAAAATTATGTGGGCCCAGGGATTAGTAATGGATAGGCATCTATCAGACACTTCCATTATTAACCCAGCAAGTGTAGAGTTAAAAAACAGACACACTTCTCATATAGGAGTGCTCAGACCTGACACCCATAATGTGGTGGTGCACCATCACACCATTGGAAAAAATAAAAATGGATTCAAAATGTCCAATTTAAAAATGGCCGCCATGGTCACCACCCATCTTGAAATGTTTCCCCCCTCCCATATACTAATGAGCCACAAACAGGAAGTTGATATCACCAACCATTCCCATTTTATTTAGGTGTATCCATATAAATGGCCCACCCTGAATAAAACAGTAATAATTCACTGACATGACAAGAATCTGCATAACTTATCATATGCTAAATAGTTGCAAGTCAAATTTATATATGAGATAGCCAAGATGATGGTCTATAAAATGAAGGTAGTCTAACGTTTAAAGATGTAGTGGATGGTGAGATATGGAGCCTAGAAGTCAAACGTTCAAAACATTGTTACCTTGAAAAAGTATTGTTCCCTTGTGAACTTTTCCACATTTTTTCATATTACACCTAAAAACATAAACGTAATTATTTTGTTGGAAGTGTGAAGTGTAAAGCAAATGATACGTCATTTCTAAATGTTTTAAAAATATAAATCTGAAAATTGTGAGGTGCAGTTTTATTCAGCCCTTTGTAGTCTGATACCCTGAAGTAAAATTGTAAGTGACCCATTGCCTCCAGAAATCACCTAAATAGAAAATTAAGTAAATCCATGTGTGATTTAGTCTCACTAGAACTACAGCTATTGTGTGATAGCTAATGATCTCAAAAAAACTTTCAAGGCTATCAAACAGCATCATGAAAACCAAACAGCACTCCAGACAGGTCCAGGACAAAGTTGTGGAGAAGAGTAAAGCAAGGATAAGTTATAAAGAGCACTTTTGAATGTATCTTCCAAAAATGGAAGTAGTTTGAAACCAAGACATAGCTATCCACATAAACTGACATCCCAAGCAAAGAGGGCAATATTAGAGAAGCAGCCAAGAGACCCATGGTCACTAAGAAGGGGCTGCAGAGATCCACAGCTCAGGTTAGAGAATCTGTCTACAGGACATATACTAGAAGTACTCGTTAAAACTGGCCTTTATGGAAGAGTGGCTAGGTGAAAGCCATTTATAAAAGCATGTCAAAAGAAGTTCCGTTTTCAGTATGTAAAAAGCCATGTCAGAGACACAGCTATCATGTGGAAGAAGGTGCTCTGGTCATATGATGTCAAAGTAGATCTTTTTTTATCCTACATGCAAAATACTGTGTAAAAGAAAATTAACTATGAACATCCCCCCAAAATTACCATCCCCACAGTCAAACATGGTGGTGTCAGCATCATGCAGTGGAGATGCTTTGCTTCAGCATAGACAGTGAAGCAGGTCAGAGTTGATAGGGATATAGATGGAGCTAAATACAGGGCAATCGTAGAGGGAAACCTGTTAGAAACTGCAAAAGACTTGAGACTGGGGCACAGGTTCACCTTCTAGCAGGAAAATGAGCCAAACATACTGCCAGCAGAGCTACAATGGAATTCTTTGGATCAAAGCATATCCAAGTGTTTAAACTGCCCAGTCAAGTTCTAGAGCTAAATCCCATTGAGAATCTGTGGCAAGACCTGAAAATTGTTGTTCAGAAACGTCTCCATCCAATTTCACTGAGCTTAAGCTATTCTGCAATGAAGAGGCAACAATGTCATCCATTAGATATGCAAAGCTGGTAGAGACGTACGCCAAAATACTTGCATCACTAACTGCATCGATTGTTAATCCTACAAAGTATTGACTCAGAAGTAGAGATGAGCGAACCGGTCGCGGTTCGGCTCGAGGTCGGTTCGCCGAACGGAGGTCCCGTTCGAGTTCGGTTCGTCGAACGTTCGACGAACCGAACTCGAACTGCATAGGAAACAATGGCAGGCAATCACAAACACATAAAAACACCTAGAAAACACCCTCAAAGGTGTCCAAAAGGTGACAAACAACTCACAACACAACACAAACATATGGGAAAGTGACAAGGACAAATTCTCATGTGAAAACAAAACAGCGTTACGAGGAAAAAGAGGATGAGACACAGATATAGGCATGGCATGCCCTTCTAAAATCATGTAAAACACCGCAAGGTGACTCCAAGCGGAGTCTCTCTTTTTTTCCAAAAATTGGGCCACACAGACACCTTATCAGTGGCAGCACTTGTGCCCTAGTTGCAAACAGGATGTTTTGATTTGCATCAAGCACATTAAAAAATACGCCATACTTAACCGTCCCCAGGATGACACCGGGGTAGGTAGCAAAGTCTTTCCTGATCCCAGCTCTGTTCATCTTGGATCATTTTTAAAAAACACAGCAAGCAAGGGTTACTCCAAGCGGAGTCTCCCTTTTTTTCCAAAAATTGGGCCCCACACACACCCACCCATTCAGTGGCAGCAGTTATGCCCTAGTTGTACACTTCACAGCTAGATTTGCATCAAGCACATTCAAAAATACGCCATAATTAACCGTCCCTAGCATGACACCGGGGTAGGTAGCTAAGTCTTTCCTGATCCCAGCTCTGTTCATCTTGGATCATTTTTAAAAAACACAGCAAGCAAGGGTTACTCCAAGCGGAGTCTCCCTTTTTTCCAAAAATTGGGCCACACAGACACCCACCCATTCAGTAGCAGCACTTGTGCCCCAGTTGTACACTTCACAGCTAGATTTGCATCAAGCACATTCAAAAATACGCCATACTTAACCGTCCCCAGGATGACACCGGGGTAGGTAGCAAAGTCTTTCCTGATCCCAGCTCTGTTCATCTTGGCTTCTTTTAAAAACAATGTAAGCAAGGGTTACTCCAAGCGGAGTCTTCCTTTTTTCCAAAAATTGTGCCCCACACACACCCACCCCTTCAGTGGCAGCAGTTGTGCCCTAGTTGTACACTTCACAGCTAGATTTGCATCAATCACATTCAAAAATATGCTATTCTTAACCGTCCCCAGGATGACACCGGGGTAGGTAGCAAAGTCTTTCCTGATCCCAGCTCTGTTCATCTTGGATCATTTTTAAAAAACACAGCAAGCAAGGGTTACTCCAAGCGGAGTCTCCCTTTTTTTCCAAAAATTGGGCCCCACACACACCTACCCATTCAGTGGCAGCACTTGTGCCCTAGTTTTACACTTCCCAGCTAGATTTGCATCAAGCACATTCAAAAATACGCTATTCTTAACTGTCCCCAGGATGACACCGGGGTAGGTAGCAAAGTATTTCCTGATACCAGCTCTGTTCATCTTAGATCATTTTTAAAAAACACAGCAAGCAAGGGTTACTCCAAGCGGAGTCTCCCTTTTTTTCCAAAAATTGGGCCACACAGACACCTTATCAGTGGCAGCACTTGTGCCCTAGTTGCAAACAGGATGTTTTGATTTGCATCAAGCACATTAAAAAATACGCCATACTTAACCGTCCCCAGGATGACATCGGGGTAGGTAGCAAAGTCTTTCCTGATCCCAGCTCTGTTCATCTTGGATCATTTTTAAAAAACACAGCAAGCAAGGGTTACTCAAAGCGGAGTCTCCCTTTTTTTCCAAAAATTGGGCCCCACACACACCCACCCATTCAGTGGCAGCAGTTATGCCCTAGTTGTACACTTCACAGCTAGATTTGCATCAAGCACATTAAAAAATACGCTATTCTTAACCGTCCCCAGGATGACACCGGGGTAGGTAGCAAAGTCTTTCCTGATACCAGCTCTGTTCATCTTGGATCATTTTTAAAAAACACAGCAAGCAAGGGTTACTCCAAGCGGAGTCTCCCTTTTTTCCAAAAATTGGGCCCCACACACTCCCACCCCTTCAGTGGCAGCACTTGTGCCCTAGTTTCAAACAGGATGTTTTGATTTGCATCAAGCACATTCCAAATCCACAAGCATTTACTCTCCCCAGGATGACACAGGGGTAGTAAATTCCTGGTGGATCCATGACTTGTTCATTTTGATGAACGTTAGTCTGTCCACATTGTCACTGGACAGACGCGTGCGCTTATCTGTCAGCACACACCCAGCAGCACTGAAGACACGTTCAGAGACAACGCTGGCAGCTGGAAAAGACAAAATCTCCAAGGCGTAACTGGAGAGCTCTGGCCATTTTTCTAGATTTGAAGCCCAAAAGGAGCAAGGCTCCATTTGCAAAGTCATGGCATCCATGTTAATTTGGAGATACTCCTGTATTATCCTCTCCAGCCGTTGACTATGTGTCAGACTTGTTGTCTCTGGTGGCCTTGCAAAGGAGGGTCTAAAAAAATTATGAAAAGATTCCATAAAATTGCTGTTACCAGCACCAGATACAGTCCTACTGGTACTGGTAGACTGTTGATGATGACGAGACCGTCCCATGTTTGTCAAGTTACAACTGGGAGAATCACTCCCTGCACCTGCACGGTTGTTTGGTGGAAAAGCCGAGCTAAGATCGAGTAACAGCTTCTGCTGATACTCCTGCGTACGTGCGTCCCTTTCTATGGCTGGAATTATGTCACAAAATTTGGACTTGTACCGGGGATCTAATAGTGTGGCAATCCAGTAGTTATCATCACTTCAATTTTGACAATACGAGGGTCACGTTGGAGGTAGTGCAACAAGAAGGCACTCATGTGTCTTGCGCAGCCATGCGGACCAAGTCCACGCTGTGTTTGTGGCATAGAGGTGCTAACCGTTCTTTCTTCCTCTGACATCTCCCCCCAACCTCTTTCAACTGAAATGTGACCAAGGTCTCCCTCATCTGCTGAGTCTTCCATGTCCATGGACAGTTCGTCCTCCATTTCTTCATGTTCTCCTGCACCTTCCTCAACATTTCGCCTGCTACTATGCGCCCTTGTTGATCCCTGTCCCCCATGGTCCCATGCCTGCTGCGTTGGTGATGATGAACGTCTGGACCTTGGTGATGTTGTTGTCCCTTGCGCATATGAATCCTCCTGTAGTTCCTCCCCTTCCTGTTGTCCCACCCCGTGACTCCGAATAGTGTTTAACGTGTGCTCCAGCATGTAAATGACTGGAATTGTCATGCTGATAATGGCATTGTCAGCGCTAAACATATTCGTCGCCATGTCGAAACTGTGCAGAAGGGTGCATAGGACCTTGATCTGAGACCACTCCATCAGGGTGATCTGCCCCACCTCTGCATCTCGTTGGCCCAGGCTATACGTCATGACGTATTGCACCAGGGCTCGGCGGTGCTGCCACAGTCGCTGTAACATGTGGAGAGTCGAATTCCAGTGTGTCGCCACATCGCATTTCAGGCGATGAACCGGCAGGTCGAAAGACTTCTGGAGAGATGCAAGTCACTCAGCTGCGGCGGTTGAACGGCGGAAGTGAGCAGACAGTTTTCGTGCCCTGGTCAGAAAGCCATCTAGGCCGGGATAGTGTCTTAAGAATTGCTGGACAACAAGGTTCAACACGTGAGCCATACAAGGCACGTGTGTCACCTTGCCCAGGCGAAGGGCCGCACCCAGGTTTGCAGCATTGTCGCACACGGCCTTACCAGGCTGCAGGTTGAGTGGAGACAACCATTTATTAAACTCTGACCGCAGAGCTGACCCCAACTCCTCAGCTGTGTGACTCCTATTCCCAAGACATGTCAAGCTAAAGATCGCCTGATGCCGTTGCGCTCTGCTGCCAGCATAGTAATGAGGGGTGCGTGATTCCTTCTGCGCAGTGAGAACGCTGGTGGCCTGACCAGGCAGGCTTGGGGCGGAGGTGGAGGACCCAGATGAGGTGGAGGAGGCAGAAGCAGTGGTGGAACTTGGACAGACAGAGGATTGACACACAAGTCGTGGGGACGGCAAGACTTGTGCAGCAGACCCTTCACCATCTATCACCATAGTTACCCAGTGCCCAGTCAGCGACATGTAACGTCCCTGTCCATGCTTACTGGTCCAAGTATCGGTGGTGAAATGCACCCGTTCACACACAGAGTTTCTCAAGGAAGCGGTGATGTTGTGTGCGACATGCTGGTGTAGCGCGGGCACACCTTTCTTATTGAAGTAGTGGCGAATAGGCATCTGGTACTGGGGCACAGCGACAGACATAAGGTCTCTAAAATCCTGTGTGTCCACTAGGTGGAAAGGCAGCATTTCGGTAGCCAAGAGCTTACAGAGGGATAGAGTCAACCTCTTAGCTTTGTCATGGGTCGCTGCAAATGGCCTTTTATTTGACCACATCTGAGGGACAGAGATCTGGCTGCTGTGTGTAGACGGTGTTGAGTAGGGTGTCCCTGGAAAAATGCAGGTTTGTGAGGAAAGTGCAGGCGGAGACATGATGTTGCCTTCATCCAACGTTAGTGCTATCGATGTCTGAGAGAGCTGTACACACTCACTTGTTTCCCCTTCCAAACCAACTGACGACCTACCAAGCAAAGTGCCTGTTGCGGTTACAGTGGTGGAAGTTGTGCGTGGAAAACCAGGTGTGACAGCTGTCCCCACAGTCCTAGAAGATGAAGAGCGCACGGATGCACTGGAAGGGGCAGGCCGTGGATGGTTCGCTCCGCTAGGCCGCATTGCAGCACAGTGAGCTTCCCACCGGGACCTATGATATTTATTCATGTGACGATTCATGGAAGAAGTTGTCAAACTGCTGAGGTTTTGACCTCTACTAACAGACTCACGACAAATTTTACACATCACATAATTTGGGCGATCTTTTTCTATGTCAAAAAAGGACCAGGCTAGGCAAGGCTTAGAGGGCATGCGACCTGCTGAGCCACCCCGACTAGTGCTCAGAGGCAGAGTGGTGGCTGACGATGCAGTTGTAGACGTGCTACCAGTGCTCCGACTCTGTCCAGGAAGGCGCAAGGTAACTTCGTCGTCGGTTGCATCCTCCTCCACCGTCTCTGTTGACCTCCTCGAGTGCCTGACTGGGGGTTGACAGTAGGTGGGATCTAGAACTTGATCATCAATTGTTGTGTTTGCACTCCCCTCCCCCTCAGACCGAGCCTCTTCTTGCCCTGACCGAATATTTAAGTTGTCATCCCAATCGGGTATCTGCGTCTCATCTTCATCAGTATGTTCCTCATTGTCTATAACCACAGGTGTTACAGTTTGTGACAAAGGGTCAACATTATGCTCAGAAACTTGGTCCTCACGGCCTGAATCAGAGTCAAAAAGGTTCTGGGCATCACTGCAGACCATTTCCTGGTCTGTACTCACTGTAGCTTGGGAGCAGACCTCTGATTCCCATGCTATAGTGTGACTGAACAGCTCTGCAGACTCAGCCATCTCAGTTCCACCATACTGTACAGGGCTGATGGAGACTTCAGAGCTGGGAGAAAGCAAGTTTGATTGGGATGACAACTCAGAGGACTGGTGTTTTTTGGATGCGGTACTTGAAGTGGCTGAGAGGGCACTTGTTGGACCACTTGAGATCCATTCAAGCATTTTCCTTTTTTGGCCATCCTTTTGCAACCTGTGTTCCTGTTGTTCGTGTCCGTAAAAAAGGGAGCACATCGGATTGTCCACGGTAAGTAGTAGACATCTTACTTTTGCTGGTAGATGGTCTATCTTCAGCAGATGATCATGAAGCTTTGCCACCTTCCCCATGGACAAACCCTTTTTTTCCTTTTCCAGCACGCCTCTTCCCCTTTCCACCAGCATCTGTCATTTTGCCACTCATGTTGATTGCGACAAGATTGTGCACTGAAAATGTGGTAGTAAAAATTGAGAGGTGGTGTAGATTGCAGCGGTGGTCTAGCTTTATTAACAGCAGAATAATAAAGAATAAATATCCCTGATAATGCAACTACGGCCCTTAAACTGGCAGCATAAATTGCTAGTATAATGGCTTAGTTATAATGAGTTGGAGTGTGCAATGCAGGCAGAGGTGCTGCAAATATCTGTGCACTAGTGGGACTATACAGAAGTCCAATAGCCACGTTTAGGATGACACTAGGTACACTCAGTGTTTGCTAGTATAATGGCTTAGTTATAATGAGTTGGAGTGTGCAATGCAGGCAGAGGTGCTGCAAATATCTGTGCACTAGTGGGACTATACAGAAGTCCAAAAGCCACGTTTAGGATGACACTAGGTACACTCAGTGTTTGCTAGTATAATAAGCAAGAAGGCCTGCGGAGACACCATCACATGTTTCTCAACGCTGGCAGGTTACTAGCCAGGTCTTTCACCGGGAAGGAACAACCACGGGAAGGGCAGTCTCCAGTCAAGGAGACCACCTATGCCAAACATGGTATCCATCCACAGACAGCCGTTTCGGGGTATTTGCCCCTCATCAGTGTGGAGTAGGAATCTGGCTAGTGGGAGCATTGCCTAGTAAAAGACTATATGAGCAAGGATGGTTGACCTTAGGGAGATCAACATCCACCACTGCGGAGACACCATCACGTGTTTCTCAACGCAGTGATTCTAGAGCAATGCCCCCTGGGAAATATTCAAAGCAAGAAGGCCTGCGGAGACACCATCACATGTTTCTCAACGCTGGCAGGTTACTAGCCAGGTCTTTCACCGGGAAGGAACAACCACGGGAAGGGCAGTCTCCAGTCAAGGAGACCACCTATGCCAAACATGGTATCCATCCACAGACAGCCGTTTCGGAGTATTTGCCCCTCATCAGTGTGGAGTAGGAATCTGGCTAGTGGGAGCATTGCCTAGTAAAAGACTATATGAGCAAGGATGGTTGACCTTAGGGAGATCAACATCCACCACTGCGGAGACACCATCACGTGTTTCTCAACGCAGTGATTCTAGAGCAATGCCCCCTGGGAAATATTCAAAGCAAGAAGGCCTGCGGAGACACCATCACATGTTTCTCAACGCTGGCAGGTTACTAGCCAGGTCTTTCACCGGGAAGGAACAACCACGGGAAGGGCAGTCTCCAGTCAAGGAGACCACCTATGCCAAACATGGTATCCATCCACAGACAGCCGTTGCGGGGTATTTGCCCCTCATCAGTGTGGAGTAGGAATCTGGCTAGTGGGAGCATTGCCTAGTAAAAGACTATATGAGCAAGGATGGTTGACCTTAGGGAGATCAACATCCACCACTGCGGAGACACCATCACGTGTTTCTCAACACAGTGATTCTAGAGCAATGCCCCCTGGGAAATATTCAAAGCAAGAAGGCCTGCGGAGACACCATCACATGTTTCTCAATGCTGGCAGGTTACTAGCCAGGTCTTTCACCGGGAAGGAACAACCACAGGAAGGGCAGTCTCCAGTCAAGGAGACCACCTATGCCAAACATGGTATCCATCCACAGACAGCCGTTTCGGGGTATTTGCCCCTCATCAGTGTGGAGTAGGAATCTGGCTAGTGGGAGCATTGCCTAGTAAAAGACTATATGAGCAAGGATGGTTGACCTTAGGGAGATCAACATCCACCACTGCGGAGACACCATCACGTGTTTCTCAACGCAGTGATTCTAGAGCAATGCCCCCTGGGAAATATTCAAAGCAAGAAGGCCTGCGGAGACACCATCACATGTTTCTCAACGCTGGCAGGTTACTAGCCAGGTCTTTCACTGGGAAGGAACAACCACGGGAAGGGCAGTCTCCAGTCAAGGAGACCACCTATGCCAAACATGGTATCCATCCACAGACAGCCGTTTCGGGGTATTTGCCCCTCATCAGTGTGGAGTAGGAATCTGGCTAGTGGGAGCATTGCCTAGTAAAAGACTATATGAGCAAGGATGGTTGACCTTAGGGAGATCAACATCCACCACTGCGGAGACACCATCACGTGTTTCTCAACGCAGTGATTCTAGAGCAATGCCCCCTGGAAAATATTCAAAGCAAGAAGGCCTGCGGAGACACCATCACATGTTTCTCAACGCTGGCAGATTACTAGCCAGGTCTTTCACCGGGAAGGAACAACCACGGAAAGGGCAGTCTCCAGTCAAGGAGACCACCTATGCCAAACATGGTATCCATCCACAGACAGCCGTTTCGGGGTATTTGCCCCTCATCAGTGTGGAGTAGGAATCTGGCTAGTGGGAGCATTGCCTAGTAAAAGACTATATATAAGGCTTTGAATATTTCCCAGGGGGCATTGCTCTAGAATCACTGCGTTGAGAAACACGTGATGGTGTCTCCGCAGTGGTGGATGTTGATCTCCCTAAGGTCAACCATCCTTGCTCATATAGTCTTTTAGTAGGCAATGCTCCCACTAGCCAGATTCCTACTCCACACTGATGAGGGGCAAATACCCCGAAACGGCTGTCTGTGGATGGATACCATGTTTGGCATAGGTGGTCTCCTTGACTGGAGACTGCCCTTCCCGTGGTTGTTCCTTCCCGGTGAAAGACCTGGCTAGTAACCTGCCAGCGTTGAGAAACATGTGATGGTGTCTCCGCAGGCCTTCTTGCTTTGAATATTTCCCAGGGGGCATTGCTCTAGAATCACTGCGTTGAGAAACACGTGATGGTGTCTCCGCAGTGGTGGATGTTGATCTCCCTAAGGTCAACCATCCTTGCTCATATAGTCTTTTACTAGGCAATGCTCCCACTAGCCAGATTCCTACTCCACACTGATGAGGGGCAAATACCCCGAAACGGCTGTCTGTGGATGGATACCATGTTTGGCATAGGTGGTCTCCTTGACTGGAGACTGCCCTTCCCGTGGTTGTTCCTTTCCGGTGAAAGACCTGGCTAGTAACCTGCCAGCGTTGAGAAACATGTGATGGTGTCTCCGCAGGACTTCTTGCTTTGAATATTTCCCAGGGGGCATTGCTCTAGAATCACTGCGTTGAGAAACACGTGATGGTGTCTCCGCAGTGGTGGATGTTGATCTCCCTAAGGTCAACCATCCTTGCTCATATAGTCTTTTACTAGGCAATGCTCCCACTAGCCAGATTCCTACTCCACACTGATGAGGGGCAAATACCCCGAAACGGCTGTCTGTGGATGGATACCATGTTTGGCATAGGTGGTCTCCTTGACTGGAGACTGCCCTTCCCGTGGTTGTTCCTTCCCGGTGAAAGACCTGGCTAGTAACCTGCCAGCGTTGAGAAACATGTGATGGTGTCTCCGCAGGCCTTCTTGCTTTGAATATTTCCCAGGGGGCATTGCTCTAGAATCACTGCGTTGAGAAACACGTGATGGTGTCTCCGCAGTGGTGGATGTTGATCTCCCTAAGGTCAACCATCCTTGCTCATATAGTCTTTTACTAGGCAATGCTCCCACTAGCCAGATTCCTACTCCACACTGATGAGGGGCAAATACCCCGAAACGGCTGTCTGTGGATGGATACCATGTTTGGCATAGGTGGTCTCCTTGACTCGAGACTGCCCTTCCCGTGGTTGTTCCTTCCCGGTGAAAGACCTGGCTAGTAACCTGCCAGCGTTGAGAAACATGTGATGGTGTCTCCGCAGGCCTTCTTGCTTTGAATTTTTCCCAGGGGGCATTGCTCTAGAATCACTGCGTTGAGAAACACGTGATGGTGTCTCCGCAGTGGTGGATGTTGATCTCCCTAAGGTCAACCATCCTTGCCCATATAGTCTTTTACTAGGCAATGCTCCCACTAGCCAGATTCCTACTCCACACTGATGAGGGGCAAATACCCCGAAACGGCTGTCTGTGGATGGATACCATGTTTGGCATAGGTGGTCTCCTTGACTGGAGACTGCCCTTCCCGTGGTTGTTCCTTCCCGGTGAAAGACCTGGCTAGTAACCTGCCAGCGTTGAGAAACATGTGATGGTGTCTCCGCAGGCCTTCTTGCTTTGAATATTTCCCAGGGGGCATTGCTCTAGAATCACTGCGTTGAGAAACACGTGATGGTGTCTCCGCAGTGGTGGATGTTGATCTCCCTAAGGTCAACCATCCTTGCTCATATAGTCTTTTACTAGGCAATGCTCCCACTAGCCAGATTCCTACTCCACACTGATGAGGGGCAAATACCCCGAAACGGCTGTCTGTGGATGGATACCATGTTTGGCATAGGTGGTCTCCTTGACTGGAGACTGCCCTTCCCGTGGTTGTTCCTTCCCGGTGAAAGACCTGGCTAGTAACCTGCCAGCGTTGAGAAACATGTGATGGTGTCTCCGCAGGCCTTCTTGCTTTGAATATTTCCCAGGGGGCATTGCTCTAGAATCACTGCGTTGAGAAACACGTGATGGTGTCTCCGCAGTGGTGGATGTTGATCTCCCTAAGGTCAACCATCCTTGCTCATATAGTCTTTTACTAGGCAATGCTCCCACTAGCCAGATTCCTACTCCACACTGATGAGGGGCAAATACCCCGAAACGGCTGTCTGTGGATGGATACCATGTTTGGCATAGGTGGTCTCCTTGACTGGAGACTGCCCTTCCCGTGGTTGTTCCTTCCCGGTGAAAGACCTGGCTAGTAACCTGCCAGCGTTGAGAAACATGTGATGGTGTCTCCGCAGGCCTTCTTGCTTTGAATATTTCCCAGGGGGCATTGCTCTAGAATCACTGCGTTGAGAAACACGTGATGGTGTCTCCGCAGTGGTGGATGTTGATCTCCCTAAGGTCAACCATCCTTGCTCATATAGTCTTTTACTAGGCAATGCTCCCACTAGCCAGATTCCTACTCCACACTGATGAGGGGCAAATACCCCGAAACGGCTGTCTGTGGATGGATACCATGTTTGGCATAGGTGGTCTCCTTGACTGGAGACTGCCCTTCCCGTGGTTGTTCCTTCCCGGTGAAAGACCTGGCTAGTAACCTGCCAGCATTGAGAAACATGTGATGGTGTCTCCGCAGGCCTTCTTGCTTTGAATATTTCCCAGGGGGCATTGCTCTAGAATCACTGCGTTGAGAAACACGTGATGGTGTCTCCGCAGTGGTGGATGTTGATCTCCCTAAGGTCAACCATCCTTGCTCATATAGTCTTTTGCTAGTATAATGGCTTAGTTATAATGAGTTTGAGTGTGCAATGCAGGCAGAGGTGCTGCAAATATCTGTGCACTAGTGGGACTATACAGAAGTCCAATAGCCACGTTTAGGATGACACTAAGTTCACTCAGTGTTTGCTAGTATAATGGCTTAGCTACAATGAGTTGGAGTGTGCAATGCAGGCAGACGTGCTGCAAATATCTGTGCACTAGTGGGACTATACAGAAGTCCAACAGCCACGTTTAGGATGACACTAGGTACACTCAGTGTTTGCTAGTATAATGGCTTAGTAACTATCAGTTGGAGTGTGCAATGCAGGCAGACGTGCTGCAAATATCTGTGCACTAGTGGGACTATACAGAAGTCCAATAGCCACGTTTAGGATGACACTAGGTACACTCAGTGTTTGCTAGTATAATGGCTTAGTTATAATGAGTTGGAGTGTGCAATGCAGGCAGAGGTGCTGCAAATATCTGTGCACTAGTGGGACTATACAGAAGTCCAACAGCCACGTTTAGGATGACACTAGGTACACTCAGTGTTTGCTAGTATAATGGCTTAGTTATAATGAGTTGGAGTGTGCAATGCAGGCAGACGTGCTGCAAATATCTGTGCACTAGTGGGACTATACAGAAGTCCAATAGCCACGTTTAGGATGACACTAGGTACACTCAGTGTTTGTTAGTATAATGGCTTAGTTATAATGAGTTGGAGTGTGCAATGCAGGCAAAGGTGCTGCAAATATCTGTGCACTAGTGGGACTATACAGAAGTCCAATAGCCACGTTTAGGATGACACTAGGTACACTCAGTGTTTGCTAGTATAATGGCTTAGTTATAATGAGTTGGAGTGTGCAGAGGACAGGAGGGTACAGTGCCAGGGTTGTGGGGCTCTGGGTAGAGGAATGGAAGCCTGCCTTTCTATTCCCTCCTAATGGGGAAATGCAGCGAGGAAATCCCTGACCTTAGCTACACAGACGCTGTCTCTGTTTTCAGGACCTGTCACCTATGGCTCTGACCCTGCCGGTACGAGCCCTTAAAAGGACTGATAGAAAGTGCTATCCCTAAGCTGTCCAGCGCTGTGTATGGAGTGCATACAGCAGTATCGGCGATAGGACTCAGGACGGAGCTGTGCCAGTGATGTCTGACACCAAGGACGCAGAAGAGATAATGGCGTCCGGACGGGCAGATACTCGTTTTTATAATGCAGGGACATGTGACATGGACATCCTATCACACATGCCGTTGCTTCTTTGGCTAAAAGTCCACTTAGCTGTGTGTGTGTCTGAGATTGGCTGACATGCTGGCCCTCCCCACTACATGCGCGCGCTTAGGGAAGGAAGACAAGGAAAAAAAAAAAAAGGGCGAATACAGCAGTGATCTGAATGCGCTGTTCCCGCACACTATACACTGAAATTTCATAATAGTGTGAGTCACAGAGTGACTTACACTATTACAGCGGAAAGCCAGCTGGGAATTAGCTGTTTTTTTGCTGCTAGAACCGTTCTTGAACGTATCTAGAACTATCGAGCTTTTGCAAAAAAAGCTCGAGTTCTAGTTCGATCTAGAACAGGCCCCAAAATCACTCGAGCCGCGAACTGGAGAACCACGAACCTAGAACCGCGCTCAACTCTACTCAGGAGCCTGAATAGAAATGCCTGTGACAATTTTCCAATTTATATTTTTAAAATATTTAGAAAACCATGTATTATTTCCTCTACACCTCACAAGTACTTGCTACTTTGTGTTGGCATATCACATAAAGTCCCAATAAAATACATTTAAACTTGTGGGTGTAAGGTGAAAAAATGTGGAAAAGTTCACAGGGTGTGAATACTTCTACAAGACACTGCATATTTATATCTGAAGCCAGAATGTTTACATATTTAATCCTTTTTATGGTTTCAGCTCAATCTTCCACAATAAGCATGCTCCGACCAACATTCCCCAGCAGTTTTGAAGCTGGTGTGAGGTGTTTGTACAACTCGAAAAAACAGTTTTTAGAAGGTTTTCAGGAACGAAAATGGACGTTTGCATTTACTGTGCCTGGTAAGAACCTTCTTTATCTTTAATACTATTATTTATTACAGTACAGCTATTTTTGAAGTAAACTTTTCACGCTTTAGATATTTGTTGTACTGCTATTTAGAGGAGGTGAAGACTGTTGCTTCCTCTGGTATTCCGTACATTTTTGGATGAACACTAAACAATATATTTTCACATATAACAATATGCCCCTAGCCTAGTTCTTCCTTAGATCCTGTCATCCTACTGTCCAGTTACAGAAAGTGTATGAACAAACTGTTTAAAAGTTAACACACTTTTCATTGCTTAAACTATACATGGTGCATGATTATATCTACTGAGCTAGAAAAAATTGACCAAGGACCACAAAAATTGTAACCCATCTTTTAAAAAATAATGTTTCCTAATTCCAAACACTGCTTGATTCTCCGGATTCTGTGTGATTATCTGAATATCTCAAAATGTATAAATTGATTCTCCCATCCCTCTAAAAGTGTAAGTGAAAATAAATTCTAATTTTGCGCTGACTCCTTCAAACCTGAATCATTTAATTCTACGACTTCTGCCCCCTAATTGTATAATAATAGGCTTGTTAGCTTGTTTTTATTATAATTAGGTATTTTCACTTCACATTCTCATCTTGTACTTTAGATGGAGAAATTCAGGCCCAAGAATGGTGCTGCAATCAAGTTGATGACCCTCAGTTCTGTGAAATGTACAAAGAAAAAAGACCGGCAGTTAATTGCTGGCATTACAATCCATTGTTTTCAGGTGAGAAAACTCTTGGTACTAGAAATTAGTGAATTGGTTGAACGGTCTCACATTTAAAGAAAAAATCAGATTCTCCTGAATTTTTAGGATTCACTTTGAGTGAAATCAGCAAAATGGTAGCCAGACGAAAAAAGGGATGAAAAAAAATATACACCTCACCTCTCACCTGTACCATTGTGGAAGCCCCCATCTTCTCCAAGCAGCTGTTTTTGAAATGGCAACATCCTCTTTAGTTATTCTGGCAGCTTAACTGAGCATTGAGGTTTTCAGCGCTGAGGAGGACTTTGATGTCACACAACATGAGTGATGTTGTGACGTGTCACAACAAGTTGCTGTTTAGGCTTTGGATAGTGGAAGTCATGATGTACCAATGGGTGCCACAACTTCTCCATATGTGTTGTGATGTAAGAGGTCTTCTGAGCACCCAAAGCCTCAGTATCAAGTGAACAATTTAAGAGCTGAAGAAGATATCATGTTCACTGTGTCAGAGAAAGCTGATTGGTGTGCCAGGCAGGTTAGCATTAAGATACATAGACCTCATAATCATATTGATGATTTCTTAGAATTTTAGGTAGAATACAATAAAAAATAGTACAAATAAATCTTTAGCCATCTGACCACTAACCAAATACTTTCATTGTTCTCACTATTGCACCGTGGATGTGGTGGCTAGCACCTCAGAAACTCAGTCCATGCTATTATTCATGGCACAGATGGTCTTTCCTTAAGGCCGCTTTACATGCTACGGGATCACGGAATTTGTGACGCACATCCGGTCGCGTTAGCTGTGTCATTGCGTGTGACACCTATGAGCGATTTTAAATCGTCGCAGAAACGTGCAAAATCACTAATCGGTGACATGCCCCGCTACTCCCAATTATCGTTGCTGCTGCAGGTACGATGTTGTTCGTCGTTCCTGCGGCAGCACACATCGCTATGTGTGACACCGCAGGAACGAGGAACCTCACCTTAGGCCAGAGTCACACTTGCGAGTGCCTTGCGTGTAACTCGTGCTAGTCCCTCATTGAATCACCTGGCACAGACCCACACTCTCCAGACAGGAGCGTCTCAGCTGCATAGACATACATGCAACCGAGCCGCTCCTGTTAGGAGAGTGTGAGTCCGTGCCAGGTGATTCAATGAGAGACTCGCGTGAGTTACATGCAAAGCACTCGCAAGTGTGACTCTAGCCTTACCTGTGGCCGCCCGCAATGAGGAAGGAAGGAGGTGGGCGGGATGAAATACTTCATGTTCTGGAACAAGTTCAAGGGTGCCAACATTTTCTGCCATGGCTGTATCTTTTACGGTTGTTTTACTTTCTGCCACTGTCATCTTTAACAGGATGGATGTTTGGAGATCCTCACATTACGACTCTTGATGGATTAAACTACACATTCAATGGGCTTGGAGATTTCATCCTTCTAAATGCATCAAACTCAGAAATGTCTTTAGTTTTACAAGGTCGTACAGTGGAGACTGAAGCAGCAAATGCCACCAACTTCCAGGCCTTCGCCATGCAATACACATCAAGCAATACTAGGATTAAAGTGAGTCTTAGATCATTTGTAGGGTCTAGTATGCTGGTCCTGGATTTTTCAGATATAACATATACATACTGTACATGACATTTAAACATTTGTATTTACAAAAAGCGCATATCAGGTAACTAGAGCATGGCAAGTAAATATAGTCACTGGCAAAGATGCATTATATAAAATATGTGACCAAAGAAAATTATGATTCTTCATGATTCTCCGCCTCTCCTAAAAGCTAAGGGCCTCAAAGGGCCACCTTCAATACTCATGTTAGCATAAGAAATATTAGTATGCTCAATATTGCAGTCACTTCCCATTATTTCACAGTGTGCTTGTGTAAAGGTCCAGAATTAGTCTAAATGGGTTTCATCTGTAGTTGTAAATTCCTAATTACACTATGCTATTCAACTGCCTTACTGAAAGTGCAACTAAAAGAATAAAAAGGATTAAAAGGAATTTTATTCCTCCCAGAAGCCACCATCTTTCAGGCTTCGAAGTGTACCCAAAGCGTCTTCAGTCATCACTAAGTACACAGTAAGCGGAGGCTGTAAGCACACACTGGCCCTTTGATTGACAGCTCACCCTGCAGTGCATCTGTGTACAATAAGCTGTCAATCAAAGTGCAGCGGCATGCTTACAGCTACCTCTCACAGTACCATCATAACTGTAACCTGGCAGCTTCAAGGAGAAATAAAGTTAATTTTCTCTTAATAGCTGCATGTTCAGTAAGGTGTTTTATTTACAGGACTTTTATATACTTCTACATGGTGATTAGACCACTAATAAAAATATAAAGACTTTTTTCCACATTTGCATTTTTGCTGTATTTTTTCCAACACATTTTTTACCATGAGAAAATGTAGCATTTGAGATCTCTCAAATCACATGCATATGCTGCTTATTTTTTCTTTGCAGGTTTGAACCTTTAAAGCATCTTTTAGATCTGCAAAATATCAATTGTTTCAGCGTTGCTGCAGTGTTTTTCATCCATTCAAATGAATGAAAAAAAATGCACAGAAAAATGGGTGAAGAATGCAAACAAAAATATAAAAAAATGTGCGTCTTTATCACAGTGTTTTTTCTGCCAAGACACTGGTTTTTGATGCCGAAAAATCTACTACAAATATTGAAAATGTGCGCATAGCCTAATGGACTAATCCTTTTGTGTTACACATTAAACCCACTCTGTTATTTACATTGGTGTCCGGCCTATGTCTTCAGTGTCTTTAGCACCTCTAAAGGTGATTTTATGGCAATAAATAACTGCCGATTCATAAATATTTGCCAATTGACGGTTGTTTAATAGCCTCTTTATACAGCCAGACTGTACTTCAGGGGTGCACTGAATGATCAGTAACAGATAGCTACTGCATTTCCAAAGTGTACACAATAATATATATATGTGATATGAGTATGTCCATTATATTGAGCTACAGTTATTTTTTCATTGTGTGTATCTATCACGAATCTCCTATCTTTCTTAGTTTGGAGAAATATATCATACATGGGATTTTACTCATCAAACAATAAAACCATTGAATATAAAACCTTAGATTATTAATGCACCCTGATATAAATGCACCAACTTGTCTTTCCACTATGCCATACTATCCATCTCTCCACCATACCCTTCCAACCTATGAGCACCATATCATATTAAATTGTGCCCCAGTTCAATATTATGCATTTGGTAAATATGTTTCTGTACGTTTTAGAAAAACATCACTGCAGTTTTGATGCATTTTTCAGCCAAAACCAGAAGTGGATCCAGAAGGAATAGGAAATATGGAAGGATTTATACTTCCCCTTCCTGCTGGATCTACTGTTGGTTTGGAAAGGGCCATTTTCTAAAAAATGAAGCTGCCCAAAAGAGATCTTGCTTACTTTTTCTAAATGAAAAATCTTTTATTTGCACTGAAAATTTATAATCAGTCGTTATCTACTAGCTCCTTTCTATCTTAATTTCAGAATTTATGTAATATTTATATACATTACTCTTAATTTACTATTTTTCTGCCCAATAATTTCCAAAAAAAAAGGACCTGTCACTAGGTCAGAAATGTAGCATTTTTGCTTATTGTATTCCTGCTGCTCCCCTTAGTATGCCAATGTTTTGGGGTTTTTTTTACCCATCATACATTTCCATAGATATGTGCCTTTTTATGCAGTTCTAATTTTTATGGTCATTACGAAAAGGGTGTGGCTCACAGGATACTCTGGGGGTGTGTCTTCAGACTACTTTGCATAATTATCTTGTGAGCCCCTCCCCTTTCATAAACACCATAAGAATCACCACTAAACAAAAAAAGCTTAAAATTAAAATATTAAAAGCAGAATAAAATAAAATAAGACCAATAACTCCACCCTTTTGACCTGGTGACAAGTCGCCTGTAATCCTCCCACAATAAAATTTGATGCTCTTTTGGGCCAGTAACACTGCTCAGCTTGGTAATATCTACAAATATAGATGTTTTTCTTTGTGAAGAATTTTTAATCATTATTAAACAAATAAAAAGACAATATGAAATCAATACTTAAAGATCTTTATGGGGACATGATTTTTGGCACTTATTACTGTATTATATATGTATATATATATATATATATATATATATATATATATATATATATATATATGCATTATAGGTTCTTGTTGCCCTTCTTCCTCACAGACTGCACAGCTCTACTGTCCACAAAGTGGCCACTGGTGAAGAAGACTGACCAGACTTGCCATAAGCCTATTCTAATAGAAATACAGCGTCCCTATATGCAATGCTCTTCACTTGGTTGAGGCTGATGGACAGGTCTTTCATAAAGTCTTTCATTTTGTGCAATCTGTGAGGAAATGTGCATTAAGAAGTGCAGGTGGAGGACCTGGAATACTTATCTACTAGAAAGTTCAGCATAATCAGGTCCCCGACATATTTCTTAAAATAAAGATAAAGTGGACAACCCTTTTAAGATACTTCAATGTAGGCATGTTCCGTTAGTGACAATGTTCCCATTGTCTTTCTCATTGTTTGTTTTTGCTGTAACTGAACAGAAAAACAGTATCATGAAAAAGTGACCATGGCCGCTAAAGCTTAGCATTGGGTTCACAATTAACAATCATATTCTATGTGTTTTCTTTTCTTTCAGGTGGAGTGTTATGTAAGCAATGATATTATAAGTACTTATGTCAATGGTGAAGTGGTCACCTTCAGTTACTCAGAAGGTAAAAACCTAGAAATGTACAATAGATCACAGCAAAGAACAATCCTGGGTTCACACTTACTAATATTCTCTCATTTTAGATATGAATGCACAGATTAATAACAGTAACCCGGGTGTGTTCCTACGAAACGATGACTCCATTACTGCAACCTTTGGAGGTCTTTTATCAGTATCAGTCTCGGCTTACTCTGGAATAATGAATGCAATAATCAGCCTTCCAAGCCAGTTCTTAAACAAGACCCAAGGCTTGCTTGGTGAGTATACTTCCTGAAGTGCCTAAAGTCACTCTACTTACATAAAGTATATATTCCTAATTGCAATGTATCACATTCTACAAATGTAGGATATTGTGCTCTAAGCTTCTGAAGTTGCCAGAAAAGGTAGCAAAATAAACAATGCTATGTCTTCCTACAGGTTTATGGAACTGGGATATGAGTGATGACCTTATGATGCCAAATGGTTCCCATATTTCTCCTAAGAGTACAGAAGAAGAGATCTTTAATTATGGGAAGACATGTAAGTGCTTAAAAAAGTTAAAGGGGTAATCCGACAATGCTCAAATACTGTACATACTGGACCATAAGGTAGGTTTTTGGTGTTATGTCTACAGATATCTGCCAAATCGTGAGCTCGGAGAGGAGTGCAATAACTGCGCATGCGCACAAGTCAGTAGATGTGACTTCATCTCATTTCCTAATGCGGGATTAGATCTGGATTACCCATTGAAAGGGAATGTGTTAGGGGATTTAGGCCCTCAGACCCAGATGGTAACAGCTGATAATGGTGCACTTCCAAATTCTTTAGCAATTCAAAGTAATGTAGATGCTTCCATGAATATTTAAACTGATTGATCCCGCTAGTTGTTAGATTGATGTCACACAGGACAGATACATCATCACTGGCCAGCAGTAAGTGACAAACAAGGTGTAATGGTCCTTTCTTCATCCGTGCAATACGCAAGAAGTAAGGGCCATGGCAAGTGTCTTGTGATAACATAACTGTCCTCTGTAACCTCAATCAATCCAGAAGGGAGACAAGCTCATAACTTAATTTTCTAGACTTTCTACAGGTCAGTTTGATGTGGTGCACTGACTGACTGTCATACATAACTGACAAGATTATAGAAGTTAATTTTTATCAAGCTATTACCATCCTGTATTTGTGGCCCAAATCTTCATGACGGGTTCACTTTAAGAAAAACATACTGTCACACTTGTAGCACAGGGAACGTTAGATCCTAAGTAGATGAAACATCACTAATACTAGTTGTGATTTTAAACCTAAATTTATCTCTTTTATAGTTTAAATTTATTTTCAGATAAATAAATGTACTTATGGTATACACCAAGCAAATCAGGACTGGCTGTCACTCTAGTTTATATTTACAGGTCTCCATGGTCATTACAATTAAATGGGTCATCTCATGATGGCTTTTTAGGATCATGCAGCCTCTTGGTTTATTGGAGAGTGGTTCACTCCTGATTTATTACCAGATGGCACCAGCATGGCTGCTTCTTTGGCTTAATCTGTGTGTTTTCCACTGTTTCAGTAAATGATGCTGTGAAAGAGAGAGCGCAATAGGATCTTACCCGGTAGGGAAATGAGACACAAAAGGATCACGGTACACTCACCTTCTCAGGTTGTGAGAGTTACAACACCTATGTCACACACTCAGTAATAGTATCCGCTGCAACCCCGACATGTAGAGTAAGTATTAGGATGTAGATAGAAAATGAGTATATACCGCGCTGATACTCAATAGTATATTAATACAATTCCTTTATTGTTCATACAGGTCTATACGTTTCAGAGACATCCGTCTCCTTTCTCAGGACATCAAAGGAACAATACATCTTTGTTGTATTGTTCCTTTGTTGTCCTGAAGAAGGAGACGGATGTCTCTGAAATGCGTAGACCTTTATTAACAATAAAGGAATTGTATTAATATACCATTGAGTATCAGCATGGCATATACACAATTTCTATGTCCTACAACTTTTTCCACTGTTTCAAGCAGAGATAGCTTTGCCTCTTTAACATTGGATGAGCACAAGTCACAGAAAGCTGTATCTTGTCATACAGACAAAATTAGAGAAGGGCTTACAAGCTCCATAGCAAATAGCTTGTGTGAGCACTGCTACCACTGATAGACTGTAACAGTGGCAGGTAATCTAGACAACATGCTATACTCAAGAGAATTAAAAAATAATCTTTCTATAGAACAAATAATTTTAATAAGAGTTAAACCATAAAGTTGATTGTTTTTATAAGCTATTTGCCCTTTTACCCATAGAAAAACTTGAGAATAAATGCTATAAATCATATATGCGATTTCAGTAAACTTTTCAGAATAACCAGTTATGTGCGTTCATGAGCAATAGCACCAGCTTTGTCCATTAAATGACGCAGCCTGCATTTTTTTACCAGTTTTCCTAAGTTTTTGCTCTGTCTCTAACTTTATGTACAAGTGGGCAGAGATTAGCTGCTATAATTTTTTCCATACACAGCACACTCAGTGAGATGAATTCCTGCTTCTCTGTGTAGCTCCCAGAGAGAAAAAGCAGCTGCATGGAGGACATCATACAGCAGTACTGCACTGTGTAGCTGACAATCCAGCTCTGGGATAAGATTAAACACATATAATGCTGCAGGTTTCTTATATCTGTGTTTCTCTATCTACAGTTAGGTCCAGAAATATTTGGACAGTGACACAATTTTCGCGAGTTGGGCTCTGCATGCCACCACATTGGATTTGAAATGAAACCTCTACAACAGAATTCAAGTGCAGATTGTAGCGTTTATTTTGAAGGTTTGAACAAAAATATCTGATAAAAATTGTAGGAATTGTACACATTTCTTTACAAACACTCCACATTTTAGGAGGTCAAAAGTAATTGGACAAATAAACCAAACCCAAACAAAATATTTTTATTTTCAATATTTTGTTGCGAATCCTTTGGAGGCAATCACTGCCTTAAGTCTGGAACCCATGGACATCACCAATCGCTGGGTTTCCTCCTTGTTAATGCTTTGCCAGGCCTTTACAGCCGCAGCCTTCAGGTCTTGCTTGTTTGTGGGTCTTTCCGTCTTAAGTCTGGATTTGAGCAAGTGAAATGCATGCTCAATTGGGTTAAGATCTGGTGATTGACTTGGCCATTGCAGAATGTTCCACTTTTTTGCACTCATGAACTCCTGAGTAGCTTTGGCTGTATGCTTGGGGTCATTGTCCATCTGTACTATGAAGCGCCGTCCGATCAACTTTGCGGCATTTGGCAGAATCTTGGCTGAAAGTATATCCCGGTACACTTCAGAATTCATCCGGCTACTCTTGTCTGCTGTTATGTCATCAATAAACACAAGTGACCCAGTGCCATTGAAAGCCATGCATGCCCATGCCATCACGTTGCCTCCACCATGTTTTACAGAGGATGTGGTGTGCCTTGGATCATGTGCCGTTCCCTTTCTTCTCCAAACTTTTTTCTTCCCATCATTCTGGTACAGGTTGATCTTTGTCTCATCTGTCCATAGAATACTTTTCCAGAACTGAGCTGGCTTCATGAGGTGTTTTTCAGCAAATTTAACTCTGGCCTGTCTATTTTTGGAATTGATGAATGGTTTGCATCTAGATGTGAACCCTTTGTATTTACTTTCATGGAGTCTTCTCTTTACTGTTGACTTAGAGACAGATACACCTACTTCACTGAGAGTGTTCTGGACTTCAGTTGATGTTGTGAACGGGTTCTTCTTCACCAAAGAAAGTATGCGGCGATCATCCACCACTGTTGTCATCCGTGGACGCCCAGGTCTTTTTGAGTTCCCAAGCTCACCAGTCAATTCCTTTTTTCTCAGAATGTACCCGACTGTTGATTTTGCTACTCCAAGCATGTCTGCTATCTCTCTGATGGATTTTTTCTTTTTTTTCAGCCTCAGGATGTTCTGCTTCACCTCAATTGAGAGTTCCTTAGACCGCATGCTGTCTGGTCACAGCAACAGCTTCCAAATGCAAAACCATACACCTGTAATCAACCCCAGACCTTTTAACTACTTCATTGATTACAGGTTAACGAGGGAGACGCCTTCAGAGTTAATTGCAGCCCTTAGAGTCCTTTGTCCAATTACTTTTGGTCCCTTGAAAAAGAGGAGGCTATGCATTACAGAGCTATGATTCCTAAACCCTTTCTCCGATTTGGATGTGAAAACTCTCATATTGCAGCTGGGAGTGTGCACTTTCAGCCCATATTATATATATATAATTGTATTTCTGAACATGTTTTTGTAAACAGCTAAAATAACAAAACTTGTGTCACTGTCCAAATATTTCTGGACCTAACTGTATCTATCTATCTATCTATCTCTGTTTCACCCTCTCTCTCACCTCTCCTCCTTACACTCCCTGACAGACGTTCTGTCGCTTATCCATGTTATGTAAATAAAAACTTTTAACCTGACTTTAAATTCATCCATTGGTTTTATAAATTACTCTTTTGAAAGCTGAAACACTCCCAAATTTGGTTTAAGTTATGAAAATAAAGCTGCTGAAATATTGATCAGTTAATGAACACAGAAAGGTCAGATTTTGGCAAGACAAAAGTTTTGTCGCCTTGTCATATAATGAACCGAATCCTAGTTTACATCCTCACCTGTGCTCACTACATGATCAGTTAATTAGTGGGTGTGTATAAAAAGAAACCCAGCACCCCAGACCTGCACTTGAATTGCAACTTGACCTCTGACAACATGCCAAAAATCCACCCTGCAACCAAAGCTTTGATTATCAAGAGGCTAAAGACCAGATCCACTGCAGAGGTAGCTGGCATCTTTAATGTGTCTCAGCATCAAGTACAAAGAATTAAAAAAAATTTGGAGAGACTGGAGATGTTTTTGACAAGCCCAGGTCCGGCAGACCCAGCAAGACAACTGCTCAGGAGGAACATTTGTTGGTTAGAAAATCCAAAGCCAGCCCCTCTTCCACTGCAACAGAGCTCCAACAGGCCTGGTCACCTCAAGTCCCTGTGTCAACTAGAACAGTTTGTAGGATTCTGTCTCAAAATGGCCTCCATGGTCGAATCAGTGCCCAGAAGCCAGCACTAAACAAAAGGCAATTAAAAAAATGTGTGGCATTGGCCAAGTCCCACAGCCTGATAAACAGATGGACGCTGGAAATGTGGCAGAAGGTGGATTTCTCTGATGAATATTCAGATGAATTACACCACAGCCACCGCAAATACTGCAGGAGACCTACTGGAGCCCGTATGGATCCAAAATACACCCATAAAATAGTTAAGTTTGGTGGTGGAAAGATCATGGTCTGGAGTTACATTCAGTATGGGAGTTTGCAAAATATTTGAAAGGTGGAATGCAATATCAATAGCCTAAAATATCAAGAAGTATTAGCTACCTCTTACATTCCCAATTATAAGAGGGGTCAGATTCTGCAGCAGGATGGTGCTCCATCTCATACATCCATCTCTAGAACAAAGTTCCTCCTGGCAAAGAAGATCAAGGTGCTCAAGGACTGGCCAGCCCAGTCACCAGACATGAACATCATTGAGCATGTTTGGGGTAGGATGAAAGAGGAAGCTTGGAAGACAAAACCAAAGAATCTAGATGAACTCTGGGAGGCATGTAAGACTGAATTCTTTGCTATTCCTGATGACGTCATCAATAAATTGTATGAATCATTGTTGAACCGCATGGATGTAGTCCTTCAAGCTCATGGAAGTCACACAAAATACTAAATATGGCTCTAATAGCACCACAACGTCATTCACCAATGTTATGCAACATATCTTTGTATTAGAAGTAATTTGTTTGAATTTCACATTACTTTCTGTGGGCGACAAAACTTTTGTCTTGCAAAATCTGACCTTTCTGTGTTCATTAAATGATCAATATTTCAGCTTTGCAACAACTTTATTTTCATAACTTAAACCAAATTTGGGAGGGTTTCAGCTTTTAAAAGAGTAATATATAAAATCAACGGATGATTTTAAAGTCAGGTTATAAGCTTTTATTTACATAACATGGATAAGCGTCAGAACTTCTGTCAGGGAGTGTATAGACTTTATTTTGAAGCTATAATCTGATACCTCAGGAGGCGGGGGGAGAGGAATTGGTTTCTAAGGGGAATAAGAAGAACACTTCTCTAATACAATGTATTCTGTAATATTTATTTGCTTGTACTATAGATTTATGCCAAGTCTGCTGAAAGAATAGTGACAATTTAATGAGAGTACATATTAATATATGGACATTGAATTGTATAAATGTTCATCATTTAATTTTATCTAATTTCAATACATTGTAACTATGATTGAGCTTTCACTTCTAAATAACATGCATAGATACAATGTGTAATGTGGAAATGTATATCTGGCTGCCGTCACACCAGCCTATTCAGGAACAGGTTTGATACATTTTGTACTATATACAGCATTTGCTTATCTCTATATTCTACTAACCTGTTGCCCTTGCAGGATACTCATTGTTTTATATTAACACATTGTAGTCCATCTTACTAGCTGTGCAATTTGGCACATGCTTCACAATAGCCTTGCTTTTGGTATTTTTTCTGCTATTGCGCTGTTACCATGTTTGTTTGATTTATCCATGCTAATCTGTATCGCATGTATTGTCTGATTGCATCGTTTGGCCTTCCATCCACACTTACTATAGGGATGGCTTTGGATGTATATTGGTGGATACATTTTTGTCAATTTTTTAAATGTTGTTAATGAATTTAGTCTTTTTTGTCCTTTTTGGTCTTTATTTCTCAATAAATATTTGCTACTTTTCTATTCATATTATTTTTCTGACTCATTATTTTTTTGGGTGGGGATCTTGTATATGACCACATCTTGTTCTTTGTATTCATGGCAAGTTTCCAAGCCAATTATTTTTGATTGAAGTGTAAAGAATTATTGCCATGCAAATGAGTAATACAATTAATAAGGTTATTCTGAAGAAGCAATGTCTGTTTGTTGGATTATTCTATACATTGTCTTATCTGTGTTTGTTACTTTCTACTTTTCATATGTAACAGGGGAGGTCACTGAGGATACAATATTTACTTTCAACTATCCAAGGCCAAAACCAAGCAGTTTTACGCCAATATTTTTCATTGACCTAAGATCATCAAATAAAAAAAGGTTCCTCAAAATATCATCTATATGTGTGAACAACACCCAATGCATTTATGATGCTCTCAGCACTGGAAATATGACAATTGGATTATTATCCCAGAAAGTGGTCACTGGCTTCCAAATCTTAAATGCTACTCTCAGTAAGTGACGTAAAAAGTTATAAATGAGTCATTAAATTATGGAATTTACAGTATAAACCTCTGAACACTAATTATGCAGTCACTGGAAATTCATCAATGTCAGATATGACAAAAGGGTACAATTACGAATAGTTTTGCACAAATGTAATTTATTTTAATTAGGCTGCTTTCACACATCCGGTTTTTGCTGAGCGGCACAATACGGCGCTTTGCAGAAAAAACGCAACCGTTTTTTTTGCCGCCAGTTGCGTTTTTTTCTGCATAGACATGCATTAGCGACGTATTGTGCCGCATGGCCTTGCGTTGCGTCCTTTTTTTGCCAGATGCGGCATATTGAGCCCATGCGGCGGCCGGATGTAACGTTGCCTGGCACATTTTTTTGTGCGGAGAAAAAAACGCATCGCGCCGGATCTGGCGCGATGCGGCACGATTTACAATGCAAGCCTATGAACGCCGGATGTGGCGTCCTGCGGCAAAAACCGCATCCGGCCGCCTGATGCTTTTTTTTTTGCACTGCGCATGCTCAATATCAAGCCGTATCCGTCAAAAACCGGACGGGCCACATGGAAAAACTAATGAAATGGATCCGTTTTTTTCGTTGCATCCGTTGCATAGGTTTTTGAGCTGGATTGAGCCACACTGCAAAAAACGGATGTGTGAAAGCAGCCTAAACATGTCATTCATGTGTCACTCCAATGTGTCAATTTTTATGGGACATTCTTAAAGGGAACCAAGCAGCAGGATTTTCATACATAAAGTAAAGCCCATGCTATACTGGCGCTAGGATACTGAATGTAAGCATGGCTTTACTTCTGAGATTGGATGTTTTATTTTGAATTATGTGCAAGTAAATTTACAGCAATCCACTGCTATTTCATTGACAGGTGCATCAGAGGTGGGAATATGTATGTGGGTGGGTTCTTGCTATCCATTCTTGCCCCTGTCTGCCTGACCTTCCTACCCCTGTCACTGTCAGACATTAATTCTAGTGTAGGCAGACAGACAGGGGCAGGAATAGATAGCAAGACCTGACCCACATATTCCTGCCCCTTTTGCACCTTTCAATCAAATAGCAGTGCATTGCTGGAACTTTAGGTCATGTGCTCATGGGAGATCGTACCTGCGGACTTTTCTGCAGGTATTTCCGCAGGTTCACGCAGCAACTCCCTGGAGTCCGCAGCTATCCATTGCTGCGGTATTTCTGCGGATTTGTTGCAGTAAACCTGCGGAAACAGTGCGGATTTCATGCGGAATTCCTGTGGAATTTCCGGTCTCTATCTCCATAGTGGAAAGGCAGGAATTCCGCAGATAATTCCGCATGAATAATTGACATGCAGTTACATGCGGCTGCTGGAAATCCGCAGCATTTTCCTCAACCACAAATACCGCAGCATTGATACAGCACTCCCTAAATCCCATAGGATAACATGGGGAGTGTCTGTACTTGCGTAAACCTGCGGAGTTATCTGGAAATCTAGAAAATTTGTGCATTTTCCGCAGCAAAATCTGCAGTTACTTTCTCCCATGGGCACATGGGCTTATTTCCACATATTTCTGGAAGAAAACATCCAATCTCTGAACAAAAGCTATGCTTACATTCAGCATCCTAGCACCAGTATAGCACTGGCTTTACTTATATATGAAAATCCTGCTGGTTGGTTCTCTTTGAAGATCTTTGCCATCTGCTCACCACTTTAGGAAATCAGCTTTACTTTAATTATTGCCATTCCAGAAACTATGATAAATAAGCAGACTAATGGCAGGGCCATATCTTATGCTTTTGCTTTCAGATTTGATGCCTCCTAAGATTATAGGAGACAGCTATATTCAAGCATTTAGGATGGAGACAGTCCAGAAGCTCTATAAGGCTGATGGAGAAGGAGTTACATTTACTACACATACATCAGTGAATCTTAATGTAACAGGTTGGTAGAGTAAAGATGTTGATGAGCTACAAGAAGTAGATGTCAAAAGGGATACAATGGTATTCCCATCTTTGATGCCAATTTGTCTTTAAATCATTTTTGTAATTGGATCTAATTAAAATGTTGGACTGTTCAGGCTGCTTTACACGTTACAATTAATTGTGCAATGACATTTGCGATCGAACCCGCCCCCATCGTTTGTGCGGCACGGGCAATTTCTTGCCCATGTCACACAATGCTGTAACCCCCCTTCACATGTACTTACCTTCCAAACGACCTCACTGTGGGCGGTGAACATCCTCCTCCTGAAGGGGAAGGGATGTGCGGCATCACAGCGACATCACACAGCGGCCGGCCAATAGAAGCGGAGGGGAAGAGATGAGAGGGACGTAACATCCCGCTCACCTCCTTCCTTCCGCATTGCCGGCGGCCGCAGGTAAGCTGCAGTTTATCGTTCCCAGGGTGTCACACGGAGCGATGTGTGATGCCTCGGGAACAATGAACAACTGGACGTTCAATTTTTAGAAAATGAGCGACGTGTCAACGATGAACGAGAAGGTGAGTATTTCTGCTCATTCATAGCTGTCACATGCTACGATATCACTAACGATACCAGATGTGTGTCACTTACGACGTGACCCCGCCGACATCTCATTAGATATATCATAGCGTGTAAAGCCCGCTTTAGACTTCTACAGCCTTTATGTATCATAGTACATAGGTCGCTGTCAAATTAGTTAAAGGGTTACTCCCATTTCCAAGATCCTCTCCCAATATGAAGTAGATGTATAATAAGAATATTAGCAAATAACTCGAATTAGAAATGTAGTATAGTTCTCCTGATATAGCCATGTGTCTTATCTCTTCATGTGCAGGGCATTGCAGCTTAGCTATCCATGGTGAAGACCACAAGCAACTAACTGTCAATTCATGAGTAGATGTAACCATGGATACTTAACCTGCAATGCCCTGCACATGAGGTAAGCAGCATAGCTAATCAGGAGAACTATGCTACATTTCTAATTGCAGGTATTTCTTAGTATTCTTAATATTACAACTACTACATATTAGGATAGGATCTTTTAGATGGGAATATTCCTTAAACTTTTAATTCATCGGTGAATTTTTAACCCGTATCTTGCTTTTTCTGAACTATTCTTTACTGATTCATCACCGCATCAAAGTTAAAATCATGTAATAGTAAAATATCATGTCCATCACCTATTGTACGTGCAATCTAACGCAAAGAATGACAATAACTTCTCTCATTGCTATGTGCTAACCACGTCATCCATATTTTGGTATTTTTTAGAGGCTGGACTCGTGACCTGGGCCCCTTCTAATATTGATGGCTTTACTTTCCAGTTGGAGGCCATTGATTCACATAATCTATCCAGTATTTTCTTTATAAAGTTCATTGTATGCAACTGTCAGGTCAGCAGCGAGTGCAACTACTCGGAGATCACACGAGTCAACAGCAGTTCTCTCTATGTAAGTGTCATGTATTTGTACTTCTTATATACAGTGCATTGAGGGGCAATATATAATATCAACTGAATGGTGATGTTTTATGTACAAACTAGATGGCAAGCTGCAATTGTATAGATAATTACACTGGGATCTTCTGCCAAGAACACATAAACCCTTGCAGTCAAGGTTGCTACAGAAATGTAAGCTGTGATCCAAGCAAGGGCTGTGGATTGTGCCCTCTGGGTCTTTCTGGAGATGGACTTCATTGTTCAGGTAAAAAGCACTAAATAGGCAAAAAATATATATCACTAACATTATATATAACATTTAATAGATGAATATTACTTTCCCCGGTAAGAGAATTACCGTGTTTGTCAGTTACAAGACACTCCTTACTGTAAGACGCACCTCAGGTTTAGACAGGAGAAAAAAAGAAAAACATATTTCCTACAAATTAAAACTTTCCTGGTGGTATAAAGAAATGGGGGGTCATTATCACTCATTGTAATGCACTTAAGTGTAATAAGGAGACAATGAGATTTATAGTCAGTGTTTCTATGTAATGTGTATTACCGTATTTTTCGGACTATAAGATGCGCCAGACCATAAGACGCACCCTGGTTTTAGAGGAGGAAAACAGGAAAAAAAATGTAAGCAAAGAATGTGGTCATGCCACACTGTTATGGGGCGAGGATCTGCTACTGACACTGTTATGGGGGTAATGTTCCCAAATTCTCTACTAAGGTACCCCATCCTGGTAATGATCCTCCTTCCTTGTATATGAACCCCATCCTTATATATACTGTATATATCCCTCATCCTGGTATAGCCCCCATCTTGATATATACCCTCATCCTGCTACATACCCCCATCCTGCTAAATACCCCCATCCTGCTAAATACCACCATCCTGCTATATACCCCCATCCTGCTATATACCCCCATCCTGCTATATACCCCCATCCTGCTAAATACCCCTATCCTGCTATATACTCCCATCCTGCTCATCATATATCCCCATCCTGCTATATACCCCCATCCTGCTCTTAATATACCCCCATCTTGCTATATACCCCATCCTGCTATATACCTCCATCCTGCTATATACCCCCATCCTGGTATATACCACCATCCTGCTCATAATATACCCCAATCCTAGTATATGCCCTCATCCTGCTATATACCCCATCCTGCTATATGGCCTGTATCCTATGGCACAAAAAAAATAAACGTTTATACTCACCTTTCCTCACTCCCTGCAGCATCGATCATCTTCCTCTCTGTGTCAGCAGCAGCGCCGCTGACTTGTATGGAGCCGATCCCTGCAGCATCGCAATGTCCTCCTGTCTGCTGGCTCGCTGATGTGTGTGGGAGTGGTGCGCATAGCAATGATGTCATCCCTGTGCTCACCACTCTCTACACAGATCAGCTGGCCGACAGACAGGAGGACATCGCGATGCTGCAGGGGAACGGTGAGTATACCATAATTATTCACTACCCCCACTCTGATGATGATGTGCGAGGGGCAGTGAATATAGCCGCACATGATCACTCCAGGCTGTAGTTGCCAGGGGTGACCACGCGGCCGGCTGTTTACTATGCGCGCACCCCCTGCCCATCATTCCGCCCACCTGTCAGCGCCGGCTTCAGCGCTGAGAGATGATAGGCGGGAGGTTACGTGCATATGAAATGAGCGGGCCCAATTGGTCATGGCAGGCACTGCTACAGCCTGCTCATGCCACCCCGCTCCACCGCAGCACCCTCATTCCCCGCAGCCCAACATTCATACTATAAGACGCACCCCCCACTTTCCCCCAACATTTGGGAGAAAAAAGTGCGTATTATAGTCCGAAAAATACGGTATACAAATATAGCTATATAGAATGCACATTATGTACACTTTCCGCAGCGCACACATATACACAACAGTATTGCATGCACAGTAAACGCACACTCAGCTCTGCTGTATATACACAGCCATTCTACATACACACAAACACACAGCTGTTACATACCTACACAGCTCTACACACAGATTTGCTATATACACACACAGCTGTACTACATATACAAACAGCTCTCTTAAATAGATACAAAGGTCTGCTGCACAGACACAACTCTCCTACACACACACACACAGACACAGTTCTCCTATATACACATTCAGCTCACCTATATACACACATATTTCTGATACATACACACATAGGTCTGCTACATAAAAACACAGCTTTCCTACACACAGACACACACACTCACATGCATGCGTACACACAGACACACACATAAACACACACACACACACACACACACACATACACACAAATACCCATATATTTATTCACATACAGACTGAAAAATGCTCAAAGTAGGAGTGAAAAAAAATGCTGCAAAGTAAGAATGCTATAGAGGTATTAATAGTCAATTTTTAATTAATTAACAAAATGTAAAGTAAATAACAAAAGAGAACTGTAAAAAAAACAGTTGGTTCATTCAGATGTCTTGAAAAACTAACTGCTAGTGATGGGCGCACCCGGACAGTAAATGTATGTATCTGCGTGGGTTCAAAAGAACCCAAGTACTGTCCAAGGCCCGGAGTTCTCAGGGAATTCTGGGTAATGATCCAGGTCCGGCCACCCGGGTAATAAATAAAAAAACAAAGGAAAAAAAAAGCAAGTGCTTTATACTTACTGGTCTCCGTGCAGCTAACTCTGCTTCCATGTTGTTCATTCTACTTCCGAGGCCAGTCATTATCTTTAGGCATATGCACTGCTTTCCCTGCTCACCGGCAGTCCCGGCATCTCTGATTGATTGCAGTCAGACAGCGCCCCCAGCCTGTGTGACAGCGTGTCTGACTGCAACTAATCAGAGACACTGTGTCTGCATCCTGATTGGTGTAAAAATAAAAAAATAAAAAAATTGGCTTAAGGTCCACCCATATTATGATATCCAGCACATATCAAGCATACGGCTACAGGCTGTAGCCCCAGCTGTGTGCTTATCTTCGCTGTGTATCAAAATAAGAGGGACAGCATGCAGCTTTTTTTTTGTCAATTAATTAAATAAATAATTTTTAAAAATTAGCATGCGATCCCCCTAATTTTGATACCCAGCCATTATAAAGCTGACAGTTGGGGGCTGGTATTCTCAAGCTGGGGAGGACACATGGTTATTGGGCCCCCCTCAGCCTAAAAATAGCATCTTGCGGCCACCCACGATTCTCGCATCTATTAGATTCGACAATCCCAGAACTTTAACCGACTCATCCCAATTGCCCTAGTGCAGTGGAAATCAGGGTAATAAAGGGTAAATGACAGCTTACAGCTGCAACTAAGCCCTAGATTACTAGTGGAAGACATCTATGAGATTAATCTGAAAGTGAAAAGAAATAAATCACAAAAAAGAAAAAAATCTTTATTCGAAATAAAATACGAAAAAAACCACACTCTTTCTCACCTTTATTAACCCACAAAACACCCAGTTCCGAAATAATTCACATGAGGTCTGACAACGATTACAGCTCTGCAACATAGCTGACGGCAAAGCATGCAGGCATAGAACATGACCAAATGCTGTGGGCTGCAGGCAAAGACTGAGCCGCAGCAATGAGCGGTGATGTCACTTAGTTTATCTGTGGTCATAGCTGGAGATTCCCACAGTACCCAGCTTTGACCACAGATAAACTGACCTCAGGTGGCCTCATTTGTCACTGAGTTCACAGATCTGCATCTCCTGGCAGAAAACCGCTGTGCAAATTTGTTTCTGAAATGCCTTGGTGATTTCAGCACCAAATTTGCACCTCCTGACAGAAAAGCACTCCAAAACGGCCTCCAAACTAGTTTTGTTCATATTTTGACAAGAGATGCAGATTTGTTGCTGAAATTTATACACTATATTTCTGTACAAAATCTGCATCTCCTGACAAAAAAAATGCATGAAAACTGCATCATAACACATAATAACGATGGTTTTGATACTGTTTCAGTGTGGTTTTCTGTAAGGAGGTGCAAATTTGGTGCTGAAATCTGGTGCAGTTATTTCAGCACCAAATTTGCACCTCCTGACAGAAAACTTCAGTTTTCTGGCAGGAGATGCAGGTGTGTGAACTCAGTGACCTCACCTGAGGTTTAGTCACTGAGTATAATGATGTCATCTGAGGCCAGTTACAGATTATTAATGGGGGTCTCATGGATGAGTCCCATTAATAATCTATGGCTTAGTAGCAACTGTGAGCTGTCATTAACCCCTCGTTAGCCCGATTGCAACCGCACCACGGTAATACAGATGAACTGGGTAAAATTCTGGGATTGTTGCATCTAACGGATGCAATAATCCTGGGTGTCTGCAGGCTGCTACTTTTAGGCTGAGGTGGGCCCAATAACCATGGGTTCTCCCCAGCCTGAGAATACCAGTCCCTAGTTGTTGGCTTTATCTTGGCTGAGTATCAAAATTGGAGTTAACTAAATACCTATCTTTTAAATTATGTAATTAATTGAAAAAAAAAGCTGCATGATGTCCCTCTTATTTTGATACAGAGCCACGATGAATGCACAGCTGGGGGCTGCTGCCTGTAGCTGTATGGTTTATCTGTGTTGGGTATCATAATATGGGGGGACCCTTTGCCAATGTCTTTCTATATTTATATTTAAATTATAAAGATGCACACAGCGCCTGTGATTGAAAGCAATCTAAAAAAAGACTGTTGAACACCCAACCTTTCTATTGTAAATAGGTGCAAACTGAACATGAAACATAGTAGCAAAAAGGAGACAGTTGCACTCTGTAGTTCTAAGATACTGTATGTGGAACAATGAATATGGCAACATAAACATGCATTACTGCTATGAAAAACATGTAAAAATTGAGATAGTTGGCACACAAAAATGGCCAGTTGATGTGAGCCCAATAGCCAATGGCAAGGCGATCTCTCTTTATTGGGTCTCTAATCAAATTAATGCCTTTCTTTGGGTTAAAAAACCTACAATTTAGGGGCGGACATGAACCTGTAAATGAAGAATTAAGATAGCGTAAGGCTGAAAAGCAGGAGTGCTGAATCAGAAGGCATGACTCTGTATTCTAAGAAAAAGACTGATGGCCCATCCTACCTTTCTTATGTGAACAGGTGCAAACTGAACATGAAACATGGTAACACAAAAGGAGAGAATTGCACTCTATAGTGCTAATCTATGTTTAAAAATGAATAAGGGAATAAAGACCTGCATTACTGCTTTGAAAAACATATAGAAATTGAGATGCTTTGCACACAAAAATGGCTAGTGATTTTGTGATTTAAAACAGTAAGACACAGACTGCCAGGACCCAACCACCACCTTTTCCCCCCTAAAAAGACACCACACCGTTCTTTATAAGTTAAATTGCTTTTATTTTCACTTATTCACTTTTGGAGAGGCATAGGGAAAAACACTCTCATCTTTTACTTTGGCATAAATTTTTGGTCGCTGCTTTCAAATTAGGCATTACCAGCCAACACCACGGGGTTTTGGGAAATTTTCCGCCACCGGTCGTCTGGTGCGGGTATTTCACCACCATTTTTCCTACCCCTTCCGCTGCTGCGACTTAACCAGAAACACTCCACAAAACTCATAAAACCAAGGGGAGGGAGGGTGGGAAACAGGTCCGGGTCCAGGAACAGAGAGACCGGAAGCTGGGCAGCGCCGTGACATATATCTGGGAGGCGGGGCAAGAGCAGGTCATACCACAGGAGTGGGGGTATCTGATGAGTGTCTTTTTAGGGGGAGAACCTCCTAAAAATTAGCATAGAGGGCCTGCAGTCAGGTGGCAGTATCTCAAATTTTGGCTGCAGTGCCCCTCAGACTGCCAGGACCCAACCACCACCTTTTCCCCCCTAGAAAGACACCACACCGTTCTTTATAAGTTAAATTGCTTTTATTTTCACTTATTCACTTTTGGAGAGGCATAGGGAAAAACACTCTCATCTTTTACTTTGGCATAAATTTTTGGTCGCAGCTTTCAAATTAGGCATTACCAGCCAACACCACGGGGTTTTGGGAAATTTTCCGCCACCGGCCGTCCGGTGCGGGTATTTCACCACCATTTTTCCTACCCCTTCCGCCAAGGAGCAGCACAGCGCTAGCAAGCTGCGACCCCCCCAAAACCACAGAACCTGAGCCATCTCCTCACCATTCTCACTGCCAAACCTCCGAAACAGCATCATTTAAGATGTTCTCGCTCCCTCATGGGGACAGCAAAGTTAATACCTTCCAGCTGGCGGTACCACACCAACACATTTTTTTTTTTTTTTTTATATTTTACAGAATCAACTTAGGTAGGCACTGGTTTCCCGTGCGCCAAGGACAGCTCCGTAACACATCCTTCCTTAGATACGTTCCAATATGAGCTGAAAATCACCTCTGGCTGGCCCATCTTCCATTAGGAAAATAACAGGGAAAGTTGTACATCTCCGACCGGATGAGGGTACGGAGCGGAGCGCAGCTAGGTGGCAGGGGACCAGATCTGTGACGCCTACTTGGGTCGCCAAGTCAACTGTGGAGGGCGGCTCACCAATCCTGAACACCTCAGGTAGCGCACTCAGCTCAACCAGCTCCCGGCAACTTCTCCAATCACATCCAGGTCAATGGAAACCAAGGACCAACCACCAGGGCGAGGATCAGCTTTTCCCGCTGCCCGAAAAGTATGGGCATGACCTAAGCTCGAACCCTAGGCCGACTTACATCTGAAAAGGAAAACATTGTCAGAAAGGAAAAAGTCTCGAAACCAGCAAAATTGTCTTAACCAGCAGACCCCCTTCCCCTTGGGGTTGATTTGGCAAAAACTCGCGTTTTTTTTTTTTATTAATACACAAATCTGGAACGTATGTAATGTTACGCTAGCCTATATGACAGTCAGTAGCCTCTTGCGCTTCTACTAGTGGCGGTTTATAAAACAAACTCTGTACGGACGTCCCTCAAAATGCATTTGCGTTGCCAACCCCATCCCATTGAAACCACGCTCATACACACTTGCCCCAAAGCTTCAGCAGCACCCCAGTTCTGGGGGGAAAGGGAGGGGTGTTTACATCCCAGGTACTGCAGCTGGCGCACCCACAATAAACAAGCATCACCAAGTTACCGCCAAGAAATTGTCCGCCAAATATGGGAAAAATTCTTCCTGGTTAAAAGATGCTCCCCGTCACCCCTGTTCGTCTAAGGGCTATCACTAACACCTTAGGCATACCAACCAGGGGTGGGGGAAAAAGATCCCAAAACTGTGAGGGAAGACAGGCTTGGCTAGATAGACCTAGGCCTTTCTTCAGCCTGTGTGACTAAGCTTTAAGAGCAAAAACACAATGGGCGTAACCACCCAGCCCGGTACCTTATTAGGTCGACAAACAGCCAGGAGTATTAGGCCTCCTGACATCCACCCACCTGCCGCTAATCCACTACCCATTCCATACCGTGGGTCCCACTAGGCCTTGGTCGCGCAGGTCCAGTTCCGCAACTGAAAAATTGCAAGGCAAAACCCCGTACCAGTTTGCTCACAACAGGAAAAAACGGTACCTGTTGGTGAAGTAGAATCACTAAATACTGCCGGTTATATATTAGCAAGGAATCGCTTGAAAATCATCATGCTTTTCACTCGCCTGGTAAACCCCACTCGCTGCATACCTTACTATAGGCCCATCATGTCTGTGTTGTAACGAGAGGCCGGGTCATCGGCCTCCTTTCAATGGGAGTACCACTACGAATTTAAGGAATCAAAACCTTTGGACCTGCCAGCGGACGGAGTTAACGAGGATACCTGGGATTGGAAAAGCAATAGGGAGTAAACAATGCTATCACGGCAACTGGATACCTGGTATGACTTTAACCTTTCGTTGACATGCGCATTCTAAAAACCGAAAAGCCTAAACAGCCCACTACTGATGAGGGAAGTTGTAAACAGGTGGTTAGACGTTTTTTCCCCCCGGGCTTGGTAAACCAACTGATAATACCACTTTTTTTTTTTACAAAAAACCATTGTGCTGAAAACAAACCCAAACAGCCAGACCTGCTGCTGTTAAATACACCCCCCAGCGATTCAGCCGTTACTGCTCTTGAAGCGAATGTAGCCGTTGAAGCTTAAAGAAAAATTCAGCTACACAATCAGTTCCTCCTTTTCAGGTGCCTGATTCCATGTAGCGGAAAATAAAGTTTAATCTTACCGCACCTAGGGTTGGATCAATGTACCGATACCAGGTAACGTGACCCTGCCGCTTAGTCCTACAAAGCCTAGGAAAGGCGCCTTGGAAACAATGACAGCAATAGAAATGACCTTACCCGCAAAGTTGAAGTTCATACCTATGGATCCGCAGGGGCCGAAAGATAAACCTCCATACGATGGGTAATAGCCGATAAACGCTATTTCCATGCGGCAAAACCTTCCAAAACAAAAGTCAAACCCAAAGGGAGGGGCTTTTTTTATATTTTTTTTTTTTTTTTTTTTAAAAATTCATAATAGGTGCTTCAAATAATGAAGCTACTTGGCACCCTCTATAGTCTAGTATTAGAATGATTGCTGTCTACTAACACATGGGAAAGCACTTGTCAGTAGTGCACACCTGAGACCTAAACTAAAATTGTGTATTTTTTTTTTTTTTTGAGGCTATTTATGTGGACATAATTGCCCAGGAAATATTAGTGGGCATAATTATGCAATTACATAAAGATGCCAATTTTCGCATCTCACATGTTCATTTTCATCTGTTAAACTGAAACTCCAACAAACACGAAAATGCACAGAAATACACTTTGCTATTACCATAAAGTTATCAGTGACGAACATAGCTTACGCCTTGTTAACTACAACCCTAAGTTAGAATGTATACCAAGGAGGGGTGATCTCCTGTGAGCCCAACATTTTGTAACCCTCCTATAAATCACTTGACAGGCCACATCTAAAATCTGGGATTCTGGGATCCAGTTTTGATTCGACTTTTTTTTTTTTTTTTTTTGTTTGTTTGTTATCAAAAAGGCGGTGGGTGGACATTCTGAGATTAGTTGGTTCAAGGAGACAACTAGATTATTGCAAGGAATGGAGGAGGAGATCTCATTTTATGCATAAATCGTGTGTGGTCACTATAAAGGACTGGAACATTACTTCCTCCTACCGCAGCTAAATGGGAAGGGTTCTTTACAGTAAGAGCAATCAGACTGCGGAATGCCGACCACAAGAGGTAGTAAAGGCAGCTACTATAGCGCCTATTACGGCGGGTGTATGATTTCCTCAGTACACCTATAGTGTCGGTCACACATAACTTAATTACAGAATGTTGAATAGGGAGGAAAACCTGTTGCCTGGTGACATCACGTGACCCCCCCCAGGGCGCTTATTCCACCCCACAATCCCACGTAATGGTACTTGCCACATTGTGCAGGATAAAAGGGGGCGGCCGGACTCCGGATGTTCCTGCCCAATTCCAACAGCACTCCGCTGTCCAGGCCAATGTACACTCAGATGCTCATCATCCCGCCGTGGGACCGCCCCGGGGCTTAGTCTGAAGAAAAAGGGGGTCTAAATCTACATGTGACTCATGACGCCCGGGGCCCCAACGCCCGTGCATATCCCCAGGTGAAGGGGACAGAGTCCGATCCAAGCCGCTACCCACAGAAGGGGAGGTGGGGGATTGTTCAAGTGAGTGAGGGTTGTTCATCCTAAGGTGTCATGCCGACCCCTAAAGGGGAGGGGGGTGAAAATCACTGGCACTAGTGGAAGAGGTGGGGTATCAGCAGGTGGAGGCTATGCCACCTGCTGCAACTTCTCCCTGCAATACTGCAAATGCACATGTCTCAGCTTACCTCCCCCCCACCCTGCACAGTTGAAGTGAGGCCTGACCACACCCCTTAATTCACCCCACTAGCCGGGATACCCAGATGACCCCTAGCTCCTTCATGACTAGCAGCTTTTTTTCTTTTTTTTTATTTATAATTTATTTATTTAATTTTTTTTTTATTTATAATTTATTTATTTAATTTATTTATTTATATATTTTTTTTTATTTTTTTTTATAATTTATTTATTTAATTTATTTATTTTTTTTTTTTTTTTTAACTTGTCTGGGGATACCAATAGGGGATGGGTGGATTCTGCTGACTTCTGCAGTCAGCACATACACCAATGCAGCACCTCCAATCTGAGCTGCATCAGAGGCTGCGCCCATCCGCAGCCTGCCCCCGCAATCTCCCCGTTCCCCTGTACAGGCTGTGACAGGGCAGCGGTGACAGGGCGGTGGAGGGAGCAGGGGCACGGGGTTTGTTATTCCTACAAGGCCGGCGGGTCCCCCGCTGCAGCGCTTCCACCTGCGCTGTATCAGGGACCGCGCCGGCTCACAGCCTGCACCCGCACCCCCCGCTGGCGGTGGCAGGGCGGCGGGTGGGCGGCGGCATAAGCAAAGAGCGCTTTTGTGCTCTTTTTCAAACCGAGGGGTGGGCTCCAGCTGACCGGCGGGCAGGTAGTTCACTCAGGACACCGCTCGCCGGCACACCTAGCTGGAGCCTCAGCAGGGAGGAAGCCGCTCACAACTAACAGTGCTGTGAGTAGGACGCTTCCTTCCCTGCTGATGGGGGATTTGTGACAGACGGCGAGCACAGGCAGGGTATTTCCCTGAGAACACCGCTTGCCGGCACATGTCACCTGTGCCTCAGCAGGGAGGGAGCCGCTCACAGCTAAAGCGCCGTGGGCAAAACTCTTCCCTCCCTGCTGATAGCTCTCTTACCGTCTCCCAAAGCGGGTATACGCCACCGGCCGCCCAAACAGGTCCGGGTCCAGGAACAGAGAGACCGGAAGCTGGGCAGCACCGTGACATATATCTGGGAGATGGGGCAAGAGCAGGTCATACCACAGGAGCGGGGGTATCTGGTGAGTGTCTTTTTAGGGGGAGAACCTCCTAAAAATTAGCATAGAGGGCCTGCAGTCAGGTGGCAGCATCTCAAATTTTGGCTGCAGTGCCCCTCACTCTCACACAGGGAGGGGGGCGCGTCTGACTGCAACCAATCAGAGACACTGGGACTGCCGGTGGATGGAGAAAGCAGTGTATATGTATGGAAGACAATGAGCAGCCCCATAAGTAGCAATACAGCCATGTGGGAGACTGGTAAGTATAACGTGCTTGCTCTAATTCCCCTATATCTTCTACCACCAGTTTAAAGTGCTGGATTCTAGTCCTCATAGACTTATATGGGGACCAGTGTCCGGGCAGATATTCAGGATCAATTCCAGGCCGAAACAGTTTTTTTTTTTAAACCCAGTTCGACCCGCCAATCCTGGGTATCTGTGAGTCTGCCCATGGCTAGTAGTGTTATATAAAGAGGCAGCAGCATCGAGAGGGAGAAGGGTGAATGTAAATCAAGGTGTATTAGATTTTTCCCAAGGAGTGTAAGTTTGTGGAGTGGTAGTTGAGTGTTAGGTGATGAGTTGGAAAAGAACATAAGTAGGTTCTGGTCAGACAGGGAGAAAAGTGAGTTTGAAAGGTTAGATATCGAACAGAGGCGGGTAAAGGTGAGGTCTAGCATGTGGCCATCTATCTTCTTCAGTATAAAGCGTAACAAGGATTCTTCAAAGTAATGATATGGCCGCCCCAGGGTCCTCATCTCAACATCATCAAGTCTGTGTGGGATACATGAAGAGACAGAAGTATGCGCACAAGAGACATCCACAGAAGATCTGTGGTTAGTTCTCCAAGATGTTTGGAACAACTTTCCTGCCTTCAAAAACTGTGTACAAGTGTATGAAGAAGAATTGATGGCTTGATGCTGAAGTCAAAAGGTGGTCACCCCAAATATTGATTTGATTTTAGTTTTCTCTTTTATTCATTCACCCCTGAATTTTGTTAAAGGTGTTGTTCTGTCCAAATCCACAATTCTGTAGTCACTTAATTGAATACAAAAATTAGAATCCTCCATGAGCATATAGTCAAATTCTGGCCATCAATCTGCATATCGCAAACTCGTAACCATTTGATCACCATTCCTAGCTCTGTGATCAGCGAATCCTCACAGTGCACGCATGTGCGATGTGTGGATTCAGAAGTCTCCAGTCACAGTAAATTAATTTTTAAGCTGATGATGACTTTTTTGCTAACGTCTAAAAATGAGAATAAGTCTAAAAATCAAAAGCACACCATTACATTAAGCACCAGTAAAGTATCATCTTTCCTGGAAAACTGGGTTTTACTAAAAGGGTTTTCAACTTTTAACTTTTTTGAGTCCATAGATATGCTCTGATAAAAATAACAAAATCAAACGTACTTGCCCGTGATTGCACAAGTACTGCCTCCCTGCTGCTGCCCTAGGTTTTTGTTCAAATGGCTACAACTGTGACACTTGTCTCCGTGGTCTGGTGAATACTATCTCAGCATTACCACTGAGTCCAGTGATTGGATGCTTTTGTTAGGAATTGTAATATCACCACAGCAGCTACGTCAAGAAATAAAAACAGGGCTTCCTTGAAGAGACATTGCAGAAGTAGCAAGGGGTGAGAGCCCTTTCACACTGTGTTTTCTCCTACGTTCAGTGGCCATGTCAGGCCTTACTTAAGAATCCCCGAAAAACGATATTTCAGCAAATGCGGCAACGGTGCCATTAGCTACAACAATGCAGATGGAATCACTGTGTGCTCTGTTGTGCATCACTTTTAACTGAATATGCCTATTGGAGGTGGACACCAAGACCAAGACATAAGGGTACTTTACACGCTGCGATATCGCTATCGATATCGCTAGCGAGCATACCCGCCCCCGTCGGTTGTGCGACACGGGCAAATCGCTGCCCGTGGCGCACAACATCGCTAACACCCGTCACATGGACTTACCTTCCCTGCGACGTCAATCTGGCCGGCGATCCGCCTGCTTTCTAAGGGGGTGGTTCGTGCGGTGTCACAGCGACGTCACACGGCAGCCGTCCAATAGCAGAGGAGGGGTGTAGATAAGCGGGACGCAACATCCCACCCACCTTCTTCCTTCCTCATTGCTGTTGGACGCAGGTAAGGAGATGATCGTCGCTCCTGCGGTGTCACACATAGCGATGTGTGCTGCCGCAGGAACGAGGAACAACCTCACTACTTACGAGGCGATTTTTGGTAAATAAACGACCTCTCATATACCAACGATTTTTGTCTCTTTTGCGATTGTTTAAGGTTGCTCCTGCCTGTCACACGCTGCGATGTCGCTAACGGCACTGGATGTGCGTCATAAACACCGTGACCCCGACGATATATATCGTTAGCGATTTCGCAGAGTGTAAATGGCCCTTTAGTCTATTACATCTAGTTGTTTACCTCTAATAGTCGTACATGGCCAAAAATGGTGAATGACAGAGCTCACAGTGACTCAGTCTGCAACATTATAGTCAATGGCCCTGTTGGCGCATACACCCAAATCCCATTTTACAGGGTGTTTGGCTATAAGCCCTGACGGGACCACTGAATGGAAGAGAAAATGCAGTGTGAAAGGGCCGTAAGTCCAATTTTGTAACTTTTTATTACAGAATGCATAAAGGAAACTCCCTTTAAGTATCATGCTGGCATTTTGGGAAAATGAATTATTACATTGAGGCTATACTAGCACTTTCTGGGAATCTGCAGGTTTTTGCTACCTCATCTGAGAGCAGCATGATATAGGCATGAATCCAACTATTTATCACTTAGTTTACTGAGTGCTACAGTTGTGACACAATCAGAGTTTTTAGATTTAGCAATGCAGCAGAGCTCAGAAAGCTAACCCTGCCCACACCAGGATCTCTTTATGTAAAGCCTATAGACAGTGAGGTGCTAATCAGACCTGGAGGGGGAGTGGTTGGACTAGTGTAGTCTGAAGAAACTCACCAGAAATAAGCCACCACCCAATCTGGTCAAAATGGCAGTAGCACTCACAGGGTGCAGCCGGCCCACCATGATAAAGGTATAGGTAACACAGGTGCGGAATACCGATGTAACAGCCACTCTCGACATACCAAATCATGGAGGGGGTGGCTGCTGGTATTGAACATGCACACTAGTAGGGTTTTACAGAGGGCACTAGTCACACAGATATGTGCAATGCACATTGTCCAGTTCCCAGCCTATTGATCACGCCCTTCTATTAGATCAGGCGGGCTGCTCAGCACTACTTAAGTGCACTGGGCACACAGGACTGACACCCTGGAGTGCCCTGGAAGTCAGGTGTGCCCAGTACACTAAAATAGTGCTGGGCAGCCCGCCTGATCTAATTGAAGGGTGTGATCAATAGGCTGTGAACCGGATACTGTGCATTGCACATATCTGTGCTAATGGTGCCCTATGTAAAACCCTATTAATGTGCATGTTCAATACCAGCAGCCACCCCCTCCATGATTTGGTAGGTTGACAGTGGCTGTTACATCGGTATTCCGCACCTGTTTTACTTATACCTTTATCATGGTAGGCAGGCTGTATCCTGCGAGTGCTATTGCCATTTTGACCTGAGTTGGCTGGTGGCTTTTTTCTGGTGAGTTTTTTTTTATTTTTTTCCTTGAATTTATGTCCTTTTTGGTGAAATACTAGTGTAATCTGGGCAATGATAATCCCAGGCGAAAATAAATTCACTATAAGTAAACAGCACACAGTGCAATAAATGACAAATCATCCAATTCTGTGTGTCAGCCTCTATCTTCTGCTGTCTTCAAGTTACATAGGAAAATCATGCTAACAGATTTGATTTAAGTGCAATAAATCTGGAATTTATGAAAATGTATTTAAACGTATGTGAAGGTTAGTTGCAGATGTAATCACCTTTATTAATGCTGCTTGTAAAGTCTTGTCATCTATGTAATCTGTTTTTTTTCAATTTTCAATTTTTTTTTTGCAGATTTTGATGAATGTTCTGAAAGTCCATGCTCTCCCAATGCTTTGTGTACAAATACTTTAAAGAGTTATTACTGCACCTGCATGGAGGGATACACTGGTAAAATATATATATTATTACATTCACAACCTTGATTCCTCCAAAAAGTTTGGATAGTGTGTAAAATGAAAATAAAAACATTGATTTTAAAATCTCTTATAGTTACGGTATATTGTATTTACATCAGAACATGGGACATACAGTATATCACAAGAGTGTATATACCTCTCACATTTTTGTAAATATTTTATCTTTTCATGGCACACTGCTGAAGATATGACACTTGGATTTAATGTAAATTAGTCAGTGTACAGCTTGTATAACAGTGCAAATTTGGCATTATCAACACACAGCCATTAATGTCTAAAGCAGGCTTTACACGCTACGATATATCTAACGAGATGTCGGCGGGGTCACGTCGTAAGTGACGCACATCCGGCATCGTTAGTGATATCGTAGCGTGTGACAGCTATGAACGAGCACTGTCAAAATAAAATCAGATAGCGCAATCTAAAGAGCACCCGAGATATAGTATTGTTAGATAAGTAATTGGGAGCTGCTCACCTGGTTTTGTTGTGCGCCCTCGCACAACCCCGGTGATGAGCGTGTAATCCCTCTGGATTTGAGGAGCTGTAATGGTAGATGTTATCCGATCCTTTTTGTCTGGATGGAGCCGGAGGTTTACCGCTGATAGCTCCTGGTTCACCGACTCCTTTGATCCTGGAGCTTCAGGTCGGCTCTCCGTCCTCCCGCTGGATTAATCAGAGTGAACTGATAGAGTCTTTGATCCTCAGCAGCTCTTTTGCCGGATTCCCCTTCGGGAGTAGACAATGTGGATATAGTAATGATTACCGGTCTTTGAGCGCTAATGATGGATTAGAATCTGGACGTTCTTTTGAAGATAAGGCTTTATTGTTAAAAAGCTCTTGTTATCACTTCACAACGCGTTTCAGCAAGATCCCCTTGCTTTCCTCAGGTGTAACAAAAGCTGTAACTTCTTCTTTAAGAGGCTCCTCTGTTCTCCACTCATTACCTGTAGTAATGACACCCTTACAGCTTTTGTTACACCTGAGGAAAGCAAGGGGATCTTGCTGAAACGCGTTGTGAAGTGATAACAAGAGCTTTTTAACAATAAAGCCTTATCTTCAAAAGAACGTCCAGATTCTAATCCATCATTAGCGCTCAAAGACCGGTAATCATTACTATATCCAGCTATGAACGAGCAGAAATACTCACCTTCTCGTTCATCGCTGACACGTCGCTCATTTTCTAAAAATCGAGCGTCCGGTTGTTCATTGTTCCCGAGGCAGCACACATCATTCCTTGTGACACCCCGGGAATGATGAACTGCAGCTTACCTGCGCCGACCGGCAATGCGGAAGGAGGAGGTGGGCGGGATGTTTACGTCCCGCTCATCTCCGCCCCTCCGCATCTATTGGCCGGCCACTGTTTGACGTCGCTGTGACGCCGAACGTCCCTCCCCATTCAGAAAGTGGATGTTTGCCGCCCACAGCGAGGTCGTTTGGAAGGTAAGTACGTGTGACGGGGGGTTACAAGATTGTGTGACACGGGCAACAAATTCCCCGTGCCACACAAACGATAGGGGCGGGTGCGATCGCACAATTAATTGTAATGTGTAAAGCAGGCTTAAAAATTTTTGGCAACAAAAGTGAGTTTGCCCCTAAGTGAAAACGGCAACATTGTGCCCAATTAGCTATTTTCTCCTCCCAGTGTCATGACACTCATTTGTGGTTAGAGATGAGCCCCCCCCTAGTGTTCGAGTTCGTTTCGGTTCGTCGAACGGCGGGTGTGTTCGTCGAACTTTCGACGAACGTTCGACGAAACCTTCGAACCCCATTGAAAACAATGGCAGGCAAACACAAACATATACATACAAACACATAGAAAATACCTTCTAAGGTGTCCAAAAGGTGACAAACAATTCACAAGACACCACAAACACATGGAAAAGTGACAAGTACATATACTCATGCTGAAAGAAAAGAGCTGGATGAGTAAAAGGAGGAGAACACACAGATATAGGCATGTCATGCCCTTCTAAAATAATGTAAAACACAGCAAGTGGACTCCAACAAAAATCTCAATTTTTTCCAAAAATTTGGCCACAGACACACACTTAAATGGCATCAATTGTCCCACAGTTGCAAATGTAAAATGTTGATTTGCATGAAGCACAATCCAAAATACACAAGCCTTTACTCTCCCCAGGATGACACAGGGGTATAAAAGTCTTTGCGGATCCATGACTTGTTCATCTTGATGAACGTTAGTCTGTCCAGATTGTCACTGGACAGACGCGTGCGCTTATCTGTCAGCACACACCCAGCAGCACTGAAGACACGTTCCGAGACAACGCTGGCAGCTGGACACGACAAGATCCCCAAGGCGTAAGTGGCGAGCTCAGGCCATTTTTCCAGATTGGAAGCCCAAAACGAGCAAGGCTCCAGTTGCACAGTCATGGCATTGATATTCACTTAGAGATACTTCTCTATCATCCTCTCCAGGCGTTGACTATGTGTCAGACTTCTTGTGTCTTGTGGCCTTGCAAAGGATAGTCTAAAAAATTCATGAAACGATTCCATAAAATTGCTGTTACCACCAGATACGGTGTTGCTGGTACGGTTTGACTGATGATGACTCGACAGTCCCTAGGTAGGCAAGTTACAACTGTGAGATTCACTCTGTGCACCACTGGTGTTTAGTGGAAAAGCCAATCTCATATTGTGTAACAGCCTCTGCTGATACACCTGCATACGTGCGTCCCTTTCTATGGCTGGAATTATTTCGCAAATTTTGACTTGTACCGGGGATCTAAGAGTGCGGCAACCCAGTAGTCAGCATTACTTCTAATGCTGACAATCCGAGGGTCATGTTGCAGGTAGTGCAGCAAGAATGTGCTCATGTGTCTTGCACATCCAGGAGGACCAAGTCCTTGCTGTATTGGTGGCGATGAGGTTAGAATCATGCTTCCTTCTTCTGCCCTCTCCCCTCAACCTCGCACAACAGAAATATGAGCAAGGTCTCCCTCATCTGCTGAGTCTTCCATGCCCATCGCCAATTTGTCCTCCATTTCTTCCTGGGCTCCTGCACCTTCCTCAACAGTTTGGCTGCTACCATGCACCCTTGTTAATCCCTCTTCCCCACCGTCCCATGCCTGCTGCCTTGGTGATTCTGACCGTCTGGACTTTGGAGATCTTGGTATCCCTTCCGAATATGAATCCTCCTGTACTTCCTCCCTTCCTCTTGTCCCACCACCTGACTCCGAATACTGTTTAGAGTGTGCTCTAGCATGTAAATGACTGGAATTGTCATGCTGATAATGGCATCGTCAGCGCTAAACATCTTCGTCGCCATGTCGAAACTGTGCAGAAGGGTGCATAGGTCCTTGATCTGAGACCACTCCAGCAGCATGATCTGCCCCACCTCTGGATCTCGTTGGCCCAGGCTATACGTCATAACGTATTTCACCAGGGATCGGCGGTGCTGCCACAGTCACTGCAACATGTGGAGAGTCGAATTCCAGCGTGTCGGCACATCGCATTTTAGCCGGTGAACCGGCAGGCCGAAAGACTTCTGGAGCGATGCAAGTCATTCAGCTGCGGGGTGTGAACAGCAGTAGTGAGCACATAGTGACCGTGCCCTCTGCAGAAGCCCATGTAGTCCGGGATAGTGGGTTAAAAATTGCTGGACAACAAGGTTCAACACTTGAGCCATGCAAGGCATGTGTGACACTTTCCCCCTGCGAAGGGCAGCACCCAGGTTTGCAGCATTGTCGCACATGGCCTTCCCTGGCTGCAGGTTGAGTGGAGACAACCATTGATGAAACTCGGTCTCCAGACCTGACCACAACTCGTCAGCTGTGTGACTCACATTTCCCAGACATTTCAACTTAAAGACCGCCTGATGCCGTTGAGCTCTGCTGCCAGCATAGTAAGGAGGTGTGCGGGATTCCTTGTGCGGAGTTACAACGTGGGTGGCCTGACCAGACAGTCTTTCGGCGGAGGTGGAGGACCCAGACGAGGTGGAAGAGGCAGAAGCAGTTGAGGAACTTTTACATACAGAGGATTGACGCACAACTTGTGGGGATGGCAAGACTTGTAAAGCAGACCCTTCTCCATCTCTCACCATAGTTACCCAGTGCCCAGTTAGTGACATGTAATGCCCCTGTCCATGCTTACTGGTCCAAGTATCTGTGGTGAAATGCACCCTGTCACACACAGAGTTTCTCAAGGAAGCGGTGATGTTGTGAGCGACATGCTGGTGTAGCACAGGCACACCTTTCTTGGAGAAGTAGTGGAGACTGGGTATCTGGTACTGGGGCACTGCGATGGACATAAGGCCTCGAAAATCCTGTGTGTCCACCAGGCAGAAAGGGAGCATTTCTGTAGCCAACAGCTTGCAGGTGCTGAAAGTCAACCTCTTAGCTTTGTCATGGCTAGGAGGAAGTGGTCTTTTACTTGTCCACATCTGAGGGACCGAGGTCTGGCTGCTGTGCTGAGACAGCGTTGAGTAGGGTGTCCATGGTAAATTGCTAGTCTGTGAGGAAAGTGCAGGCGAAGACATAATGTTGCCTTCATCCAAAGGTGGTGCTCTCGATGTCTGAGAGATCTCAACACCAGTAGCTGTTTCCACTTCCAAAACAACTGACAACCTGCCAATCACACTGACTGTTTCGGGTAAAGAGGTGGAAGGTCTGCGTCTAAAAGCATGTGCTGCTGTCCCCACAGTCATAGAGGATGAAGAGCACATGGATGCACTTGAAGGGGCAGATGGTGGTTGGCCCGCTCTGCTAGGCCATATTGTAGCACAGTGAGCTTCCCACTGCAACTTTTGCTTCATATCCATGTGACAGTTCATGGACGAAGTACTTAAACTAGTGAGTTTTGGCCTCTACTTAGAGATTGGCGACAAATCTTACAGATGATATGAGTTGGGTGATCCTTTGCGATGTCAAAAAAGGACCAGGCTAGGCAAGGCTTAGAGCCCCTGCGACCTGCAGAGCCACCCCAACTTGTGCTAAGAGGCAGAGTTGTGGCTGAGGATGCAGTTGTTGACGTACTTCCAGTACTCCGTCTCTGTCCACAAAAGCGAAACCTAACCTCGTCGTCAGTAGTATCCTCCTCCACCTCCTCTGCTGATCTCATCGACTGCCTGACTGTGGGTTGACAGTACGTGGGATTTACAACCTCATCAGCACGCTGTGTGTTTGCACTCCCCTCGTCCTCAGAGCCAACCTCTTCCTGCCCTGACCGAATACTTAAGTCGTCATTCCAATCAAGTATCTGAGTCTCATCGTCATCAGCATGTTCCTCATTGTCTCCACCAAGAGGAGTTACAGTTTGAGAATGAGGGTCTACATTATGCTCAAAACCTTCTTCCTCTGGGCCTGAATCTGACTTACAAAGCATCTGGGCATCAGTGCAGATCATTTCCTTGTCTGGACTCTCTGCAGCTTTGGAGCAGACCTCTGAATCCCAGCCTATAGTGTGACTGAATAGCTTTGAAGACTCAACCATCTCTGTTACCCCATACTCTGCAGGGCGGGTGGAGACTTGAGAGCTGGTAGAAAGCAAGTGTGATTGGGGTGACAACTCAGAGGAATGGAGTCTTTGGGATGTTGAAGTTGAGGGGGAGGAGAGGCCACTTGATGGAGCACTTGATATCCATTCAAGCATCTGCTGTTTTTGTGCGTCATCTACCTTTTGATAGCAATGGTCGTTTCCGTAACAAAGGGATCATATCAGATTGTCCACGGAAAGTAGTAGACATCTTACTTTCGCTGGAAGATGGTCTTTCTTCAGCAGATGGTACTGTTGCTTTACCACCTAACCCACGTACACAAACTTTTTTTCCCTTTCCAACACACCTGTTCCCCTTTCCACCAGCATCTGGCCTTTTGCCACTCATTTTGTTTGTGAACAAATTGGACACTGTTTGTTGCAGTTAAAAATTGGATAGTAGAAATGGAGAGGTGATGTAACTTTCTTGACAGCAGTGGTAGGTCACTGACTATCACAGACACTGATGCTATGCCCCAAAGAATTGCCTGGACTACCTGCAGTTAAAAAATCGCTAGTAGAAATGGAGAGGTGATGTAGCTTTCTTGACACCAGTGGTACATCACTGACTATCACAGACACTGATACTATTCCCCAAAGAATTGCCTGGACTACCTGCAGTTACAATTTGGCTAGTAGAAATGGAGAGGTGATGTAGGTTTCTTGACAGCAGTGCTACGTCACTGACTATTACAGACACTGATACTATGCCCCAAAGAATTGCCTGGACTACCTGCAGTTAAAAAATGGCTAGTAGAAATTGAGAGGTGGTGTAGCTTTCTTGACAGCAGTGGTACGTCACTGACTATCACAGACACTGATACTATGTCCCAAAAAATTGCCTGGACTACCTGCAGTTAAAAAATGGCTAGTAGAAATTGAGAGGTGGTGTAGCATTCGTGACAGCAGTGGTACGTCACTGACTATCACAGACACTGATACTATGTCCCAAAGAATTGCCTGGACTACCTGCAGTTAAAAAATGGCTAGTAGAAATGGAGAAGTGGTGTAGCTTTCTGGATAGCAGTGCTACGTCACTGACTATTACAGACACTGATGCTATGCCCCAAAGAAGTGCCTGGACTACCTGCAGTTAAAAAATGGCTACCAGAAATTGAAAGGTGGTGTAGCTTTCTTGACAGCAGTGGTACGTCACTGACTATTACATACACTGATACTATGCCCCAAAGAATTGCCTGGACTACCTGAAGTCAAAAAATAGTTGGTAGAAATGGAGAGGTGGTGTAGCTTTCTTGACAGCAGTGGTAAGTCACTGACTATCACAGACACTGATACTATGCCCCAAAGAATTGCCTAGACTACCTGCAGTTACAATTTGGCTAGTATAAATGCAGAGGTGGTGTAGCTTTCTTGACAGCAGTGGTACGTCACTGACTATCACAGACACTGATACTATGCCCCAAAGAATTGCCTGGACTACCTGAAGTCAAAAAATGGTTGATAGTAATGGAGAGGGGGTGTAGCTTTCTTGACAGCAGTGGTATGTCACAGACACTGATACTATGCCCAAAGAATTGCCTGAGCTGATTTAGACAGACGCTGTAAAACACCATTGCACAGCGCTGGCACAGACCTGCCTAGCAAAAATGGTTATCAACTGCTCTAATCTAGCTTTTCTTTTGGTGATCGAACCGTTATCGAAGGTTAACTCGAACATTCGAACGTGAAGCAAATCGTTCGAGTTCGTCAGACGACTCGAACATCGCCCAAAACAACTCGAATTTGAAAATGGTGAATGGTTCGATTCGAACATCGCTCATCTCTATTTGTGATATAAGGTCTCAGGTTTGAATAGGGAGCAGGTGTGTAAAATGAAGTGTTATTACGCATACTGGTTACTGAAAGTTCAACATATCACCGCATGGCAAAGAATTCTCTGAGGATTTGGAAAAACAATATTCTCTACGTAAAGATAGCCAAGGCTATAAAAAGTGTCACAATTGTAGGGGTGGACCCACTGGGCAAGGCTTACCCAAAAGGGGCATAACTAAGTGCCTACCGGGTATTCGGAGCCTCTGATTGGGCTTGGTTGCTGGTAAATTCCAGATACCACCCCAGGACAATCTCTGGACTGCAGCAGCTGACCTCAAGGATAAGAAATACAGGTGTAGACAAGGAGAATCAGGTGGGATGAGTACTGAGAAACAGACAGGACAGGTACAGGATCACAGATTGGTTCAGGGTAGCATGATGGATCTGGGATCATGGCGCCTTCAGGCAGAACGGGTTCAGGTTCAATCATGAGCAGGGTCACATAATGGGTTCAGTATCAGAGGGAGGACAGATTCAGCTTCAGGTGCTGGCAGGATTCAGGATGGGTTCAGGTTTTTGGACCTGACAATGGAATAACTGATTCAGGAACACACTAGACACTAACGTTGCTCTGGCACCTCCTTACAGGAGAGGATGCTTTAAGTACCCTCAGCTTCTCAGCCTGAGGACATTTGCAGAGTATGTGTGCTGCCCCTTTAAGGAGCAGGGAGCTCACACGTGCCCTAAGCAGGTTCCCAGTAGACCATGGAAGCTGGGGACCAAAGCGGGAGCTGGCACATGTGGGGATAAACTTGCACGGTGGCCACGTCAGTGGATATGTCTGCATGCTTGCAGGGTGGGAGGAATGGAACCATGTAGGGATGCCAGCATTGCAATACCCCCTTCCTTTTTTCCCCTCCTCTCCAAGGCCAAAATGAACTTCTTCAGGAAATTTGGGGTATGAATATTTTCTCTGAGCTCCCACAATCTCTCCTCAGGGCCAAAACTGCTTCAGTACACCAGAAAAAGGGGTTTCTTTTTTAACATTTTTCATGGTCAGAATGTTCTTCACTGCAAAGATTTAATTTGAGGAGACAGGTGAAGCTGTGACACTAGGGTCCTTGAAGAACAGACTCAGGATGACTGGTTTGAGAAGAGAAACGTGTAAGAACTTAGGTATGTGTAACGAGGCTGGAAGCTTCAACTTGAAGAACACAGCACTAATTTGCTTGATAACCTCAATAAGACTAACTAAGTAAGATGATAGTTTGAGATAAATGTATTTCGAGGAAACCCACACCTTGTCTCCTAGTCCTAGATGAAAAAAAGGCAGCTCCAAGCATCTCTTGTCCACACGCCTCTTCATCTGTTCGGACAACTTCTCAAGAGTGGCTTTGGTGTCTGCTTAGATTCTGGGGAAATTCCTAGTAAGAGCATCAGCCACTGGGATGCCAGAAGTAGTAGTCACAGAAAAAGGGATTTTGGGCTGATGACCATACACAATGAAGAACAGAGAACTAGCCAATGCCTCACTTACATGATTGTTACACAAGAACTCTGCTCAAAGGAAAGGTTTGACCCAGTCGTCATTGTGTACATTGGTAAGGTGCTGCAAAAAATAGGTCAGGATCTTCTTGACCCACTTCACCTGGCCATTGGACTGAGGGTGGTAAGCAGAAGAGAAATCCAGGGTTACATTCAAACGTTTACAGGTAGCTCTCTAGAACCTGGATATGACTTGGACAGCCCTATTGAATATGATGTAAAGCAGTAACTCATGAAGAAGGAAGATGTGCTGAATTAACTAATCTGCATGCAAGAAAGCACATGATAGACCAGACAAAGGAGTAAAGTGACTCATCTTTGAGAAACGTTCCATCACCACCCAGATGATGGAGTATCCATTGTCATATGCTGCCAGGGAGCAAAAGGAATGGGAAGTAGTAGCAGCTGATTGGACGACAGTTGTTTAGGGATCTTGTTTTTTCCACACAAGGGGCAGGCAAAAACCAACTTTACAATATCTGTCAGCATGGTTGGCTCCAAGAATGTCACAAGACATCTTTTTCTTCCTGGCATAAAAAGCCAGCTTAGATGAGTGACCTCACAGCAGAACTTGTTTCCTATCTGATTCAGAGATTTAAGTCATCCCTGGTGGAACCTGAGACAAGTTCACTGGAGCCACAGAAACCATCTTGCTAGGCTTGATGACATTTTGAGGCTTCACCTCTTGGTCAGTAGATTAAAAGGACCTAGAGAGTGCATCTACCGTGACATTCTTGTATGCCAGCCGAAAATGAAGAGCAAATTCAAACCCAAAGGATAAAGAATCAAGTTCCAGAAGAATTAATAGTTGATTTCTGTCCTATGCATCACTGGAACAGAATAGAAGGCCTGTTTCAGGGAGAGAACTGCGTTCTCAGCCTGCAGAGTCAAAATCTTTGGATTGGCACCCTTGCAGATCATCTCAGAAATCGGGGTGGTTCAAGATGAGAAGGGAAGTATAAATTTGCAGTAACGGCAAATCCCAAAAAACGCTCGATTGCCTTGATTCCATCACGACGAGGTCACTTAAGAATGGCAGACACCTTCCCAGGATACATTCTCAGTCCCCTGTCAAAGATGATTTATCCAAGAAAGGGCAAGGAGGTCTGCTCAAAGACATACTTCTCAAACTTCACAGACAAGTAATTCTCCTGAGTCTCTGCACGACCTGACAAATAGAGATGAGTGAACCTCAATAGTAATGTTCGTTTTCCTACTGTGCAGAGACTTTACTAAAAAAAATCAGTGTTAGGAGTTCAGGAGTTCAGTGCTTTACATATGCTGACCAGTCGAGTGAGTATCACTGTGGTGCTCAGCCCAGTGCAAGCCTCTTGCAGTGTTTGAATAGCTTGCACTGGAGGTAACAACAATGTCATCAAATATAGTGTGCACCACCACAAAAAATGGAAAAACCTGCTCACCCTCCCCCGAATGTGTTATGTTTATGGTTGGCTGCAGGTGGGCAGAGAGCCAAACTGTCCAAATAGTGACTTTTATTAGGGTTCAAGGGAAGTCTGGATCCTAAACCAAACTTTATCTAAAGTCTGACTGAATTAGCCGAACCAAACTTCCACGGGTTCACTCATCTCTAGTAATGAATATTTCTCGTATGAGTAGGCAGGTCAGGAGAGAAAACCAGGATGTCATGCAGATAAATCACCACATAATTGTAGAGAAGGTCTTGGAAGATGTCATTCACAAATTCTTGAAAGATTGTTTGGGCATAACTGAGTTCATACAGCATTACACAGTACTCATAGTGTGTTTTAAAGGCGGTCTTACATTCATCCCCCTACTTTTTTTTATATTTGTTTCTGAGAGACTCTGCCTCTCTAACATGCTATTTTTATAGTCACTCATCTGACAGTAGAAAATTGACCCTTCCGCTATTTATCATTACTACCACTTACTTTCCTACACCTTTGTAAACCATGTCCCAACTTTTTTGAGATTTATTGCTGTCACTTATTTATAAATGAGTTAGAAATGCAGTCCAAGCTATTCACCAATAGAAAACATTTGGCGTATTATGAAATAGAAAATCCTACAAAGACCCAGGACTGTTAAGCAGCTAAAAACCTAAATTAGACAAGTGTGGGTCAACATTCCTCTCCCAAAAAATGAAATGGACTCTTGTCTTTCTCAAACATTTTCAGACTGTTGTAAAAAAAAGTGGAGGTTACACATTGGTAGACATAGTTCTGTCCCACCCTTTTTGAGATGAGTTGCTAACATCAATTTCTAATTTATTTATTTTTTTCAAATGTAATAGAAAAATTTAAAACTTTAATCTTATGTGTTCTGTTGTGAATAGAATATGGCTATTAGAGATTTCAAAATCATTGCATTCTTGCTTTCTATATATTTTACACAATGTCCAAACATCAAAATACAAGATATTTACATGATTTAATGTTCTTTAGAAGTCTTATAGTGTCATATCAACCAAAGAAGAAAAGTAACCATTGAAAATGTATTATCTTAGGTAGTGATGAGCGAGCATGCTTGTTACTACTCGGTACTTGCACGAGTATCACTGTACTCGGGCTACTCGGCGGGGACCGAGTAATCTCGCGATACTCGTGCTGTACTCGTGGTCTTCATTTCTGCATGTTGGCGCTCTTTTGAGAGCCAGCCCTCATGCAGGGATTGGCTGGCAAACCACTGCAATGCCACAGCCCTGTTAGTTGTGGAATTGCAGTGATTGGCCGGCCCGCACAGCGTGACCGAGCCTTTATACCGGCCGGCGCGCTGTGCTCTGCTCACAGCCATCCAGACAGTCAGTGCAGGGAGAGTGTCGCTGCTTCAGGGAAAGGTTTGCGGCCCTTTATAGCTATTTCCGTAGCAGGGCTGCAAACAGTGTGACCAAAAGTCCTTCTCAGGACTATTCTAGTTGTATACAGGCAGGCAGGGTATAGCCAGGTCGGAGTACAGTAGCAGAGTCCTTCTCAGGACTATTGTTGTTGTATAAAGGCAGGGTATAGCCAGGTCAGAATACAGGCTAGTGAGTGACCAGAAGAGTCCTTGTTAGGACTATTGTAGCAGTATACAGGCAGGCAGGCAGGCAGGGTATATAGCCATTCCTAGTGGTGACCGTATACCAGCCTTCATCATATCTGTGGCTGATGTACACAGTCTAAAACAGTCCAGATAGTGTCAGACTTCTCAGTAATTGTCGCTCCTAAAAACCTGTTAGGTTCTAATTGCGTCCGTGCTTGCATTTAAAAACCGCACGTGTGTGCCTGTCGGTGGCAGCGTACAGGTGCACGTTTTGCACAAACTATTATATAACGCACAAGTCTAGTGAATAATACACGTCAGTCAGCAGTGTCTGATAGTGTCAGACTTCTCAGTAATTGTCGCTCCTAAAAACCTGTTAGGTTCTTATTGCGTCCGTGCTTGCATTTAAAAACCGCATGTGTGTGCCTGTCGGTGGCAGCGTACAGGTGCACTTGTGTGCGTTTTTCACAAACTATTATATAACGCACAAGTGTAGTGTATAATACACGTCAGTCAGCAGTGGCTGATAGTGTCAGACTTCTCAGTAATTGTCGCTCCTAAAAACCTGTTAGGTTCTTATTGCGTCCGTGCTTGCATTTAAAAACCGCACGTGTGTGCCTGTCGGTGGCAGCGTACAGGTGCACGTTTTTCACAAACTATTATATAACGCACAAGTCTAGTGAATAATACACGTCAGTCAGCAGTGGCTGATAGTGTCAGACTTCTCAGTAATTGTCGCTCCTAAAAACCTGTTAGGTTCTTATTGCGTCCGTGCTTGCATTTAAAAACCGCACGTGTGTGCCTGTCGGTGGCAGCGTACAGGTGCACGTTTTTCACAAACTATTATATAACGCACAAGTCTAGTGAATAATACACGTCAGTCAGCAGTGGCTGATAGTGTCAGACTTCTCAGTAATTGTCGCTCCTAAAAACCTGTTAGGTTCTTATTGCGTCCGTGCTTGCATTTAAAAACCGCACGTGTGTGCCTGTCGGTGGCAGCGTACAGGTGCACTTGTGTGCGTTTTTCACAAACTATTATATAACGCACAAGTGTAGTGTATAATACACGTCAGTCAGCAGTGGCTGATAGTGTCAGACTTCTCAGTAATTGTCGCTCCTAAAAACCTGTTAGGTTCTTATTGCGTCCGTGCTTGCATTTAAAAACCGCACGTGTGTGCCTGTCGGTGGCAGCGTACAGGTGCACGTTTTTCACAAACTATTATATAACGCACAAGTCTAGTGAATAATACACGTCAGTCAGCAGTGTCTGATAGTGTCAGACTTCTCAGTAATTGTCGCTCCTAAAAACCTGTTAGGTTCTTATTGCGTCCGTGCTTGCATTTAAAAACCGCACGTGTGTGCCTGTCGGTGGCAGCGTACAGGTGCACGTTTTTCACAAACTATTATATAACGCACAAGTCTAGTGAATAATACACGTCAGTCAGCAGTGTCTGATAGTGTCAGACTTCTCAGTAATTGTCGCTCCTAAAAACCTGTTAGGTTCTTATTGCGTCCGTGCTTGCATTTAAAAACCGCACGTGTGTGCCTGTCGGTGACAGCGTCAGGCTCCATATTGTCCCTGGATAGAGATGTGCATGAGGGCCTCAAAACATTGTTCCCATTGCAAAGGAGCGGGTCTCCTGTCGTAATGCCCATTCTGAAAGAATGGGCGAAAAAATTTACCACTGGGGTATACCTGAAACAACGGCCTAACTATTGTAACGGTCATCATGATGGCGCATGAGGAGAAGGAGGAGCAGTCCAGCGATTAGCCAAAGTCCAGAAGTGTGTTACCATGGGTGAGTGGAGGTACATGGCAAAATCCCGTTACAAACTTTAAATTCCGCTGTCATTTGCTGGTGGTGTGGTGAAGTCTGGCCCAATCCAACCCTTGTTCATCTTGATCAGAGTCAGCCTGTCAGCATTTACAGTTGACAGGCGGGTGCGTTTATCTGTAATGATTCCACCTGCGGCACTAAAAACACGCTCTGACAAAACGCTAGCGGCAGGGCAGGCCAGGACTTCCAAAACGTAGAGGGCCAATTCATGCCACGTGTCCACCTTGGATACCCAATAATTGTAAGGCACAGAGGAATGTCGGAGTACAGTTGTTCGATCTGCAAGGTACTCCTTGAGCATCTGGGCAAACTTAGGATTTCTTGTGGCACTACCCCGCACCTCAGGGGCTGTGGTATGTGAGGGGCTGAGAAAACTGTCCCACATCTTAAAGACTGTTCCCCTACCTCTGGCGGATTGGACTTGTGCCCCTCTCGGCTGTACGCCTTGGTTGTCCACTGATTCCTGACCTATGCCGCTAGCGTTTTGTGAGGGGAATGCTTTGCCTACTTCCGTGACTATGGCCTTGTGGAACTGCTGCATTTTTCCTGACCTCTCCGCCTCGGGAATAAAAGACATAAAGTTCTCCTTTTAGCGTGGGTCTAACAGTGTTACCAACCAGTAATGATTGTCGGCCAAGATGTTCTTAACGCGAGGGTCACGAGACAGGCAGCTTACCATAAAGTCAGCCATGTGTGCCAGACTCTTAACAGCCATCACTTCAGTATCCTGACCAACACGATGACTGAACATGCTGTCCTCCTCCTCCTCCTCCTCCTCCTCATCATCTACCCTGTCCTCTGGCCAGCCACTCTGAACCGAGGATATGACTGCATGTCATATCCTCAATTTGGCCAGAGAGTTGCTCCATGTCTTCATCCTCCTCCTCGTCATAGTCCTCCACTGCACGTTGTGATGAGACGAGGCTGTGTGTTATCACCCACACCCACTACTGTTTCTTGCTCAAACTCATCGCGCTCCGCCTGCAATGCATCATGGTTGTTTTTTGAGCAGAGACCATTTTAGAAGGCAGAGAAGCGGTATGGTGACGCTAATAATGGCGTCATCGCCGCTCACCATCTTGGTGGAGTCCTCAAAGTTTTGGCGGATGGTACATAGGTCGGACATCCATCTCCACTCCTCAGGTGTTATGTGTGGAGTTTGACCCATTTCCTGACGGCTTAGGTGATGCAGGTACTCAACAACTGCCCTCTTCTGCTCACATATCCTGACCAACATGTGCAGAGTTGAATTCCAACGCGTGGGGACATCACACACCAGTCTGTGAGCCGGAAGATGCAAATGGCGCTGAAAGCCGGCAAGGCCGGCTGAAGCAGTAGGTGACTTTCGAAAATGTGCAGACAGGCGGCGAACGTTTACCAGCAGATCAGACAGCTCTGGGTATGACTTTAGAAACCGCTGAACCACGAGGTTGAGCACATGGGCCACGCATGGAACATGTGTCAGCTGGCCTCGCCTCAAAGCCGCCACCAGGTTCCGGCCATTGTCACACACGACCTTTCCTGGCTTTAAGTTCAGAGGTGTGAGCCAGTGATCTGCCTGCTGTTTCAGAGCTGTCCACACCTCTTCTGCATTGTAGGGTTTGTCACCTATGCAGATTAGCTTCAGCACAGCCTGTTGCCGCTTCGCCGAGGCAGTGCTGCAGTGCTTCTGTGTCGCCCTGGACAAGCCAGGGGCCACAGAGCACAACACTTACACACCCCACACTCCCTGCAGGCATATCATAGTCAAAACACAAAATCCTTGTTGCCTTCCCCAGGGGCTGTTGTCCACACCAGGGGGTAAAGCCAGGCGGTTGGTCTCCACCCACCAAGGAGGAGGGAAAACACAGGCAGTGAGAGTTAAGCTAAGGAAGTGGAAGGAGGAAAGTAGTAGAGAGGAGAAAAGTGACAGCAAAGAGCCTGAAGTTGGTCCGGGTGTGTGGCCCGGACAGGACAGCAAGGTTGGCAGGATGTGGTGACCGTCTGCAGTGGAGGCCGATTGGAGTCTGCCGTAAGGACCGTGGACGGGTGGTGACCTGGCCGTACCGGACCGGTATACAAAGAGAAGCCAGCACCATTGGCAGGGGCCTTTCGGATCCCGGCAAGGCTTGGTGTCGCCGTGAATTTGCCAAATCCGTTAGTGAAGGGGACCTCAGGGTTTCCAAACAGCCAAGTCACGATAGAAGGCAACCGTCCAACCGTGAAGGGGAGACACCGCCACCGCCAAGGGCAACCGTCTCCCAGGGCCAGCGCCTGTGGGCAAAAGGGGCTCCTCCGGCCCATATCCAGGTCGGGGAGCGGGTTACCGGTGGGAAACCATCACTACCAACACTTAACTTAGGTGCAGGGAGAGACAGTCATCACTAACCTGCAGGGAGGAACAACCGCAGCCGTCCGAGGGACCCGTCCATCCAGCCACTTGTTTTACCGTGAACTGTGTCATCATCATTGGGCTGAGTGAGTACCTCCGTGCCGTGCGGCACAGCGCTGCCCCTGCGACCCTGCACCTCATCAGGCCCCGCAACCCGCCTGTCATCCATCTCTACCCCATCACCGGGCCCTGGGACAACCAACCCCCCTACCCACGGAGGGGAGAAATAACAACAAAGCTGCTCCCTGTCACAGGCTCCCGGGATCCCCGTCCAGAGCAGCGGTGGTGTCCACACAATCACCACAACCGTGGGTGGCGTCACGGACAATATCCCCAAAACCCAAACGACCCCTTTTCACTCACGGGCGATGAGCGCCGCTCGAGTCCCCGGGATCCGGCCATCGCTCGAGCCATGGAGCAGCAGCAGCCGTAGAGCAGCGGCAGCCGGACCCGAGCAGTGGGAGAGCGCAGCGTCACCTCCTCCGCCCGCGACACTTCCAGCTTGGGACTGGTGTGTAGGGTAAAGTGGATGAGGATGCGCAGGAGGAGGAGGAGGCTGAGGAGCATGACATTCCGGAGCTGTAGAGTGTGGGTGAAACCCTGACTGAGGTAGGGCCTGCAAAACTTGGTGTGTGAAGGACGTGTTCCGTCCCTCGCTCAGACTGGGTCCCAGCTTCCACAATATTAACCCAGTGTGACGTCAACGAGATGTAGCGGCCTTGCCCACATGCACTTGTCCACGTGTGTGTGGTTAGGTGGACTTTGGCTGAAACAGCGTTGTTCAGGGCACGTGTGATGTTTTGTGACACGTGGTTATGCAATGCGGGGACGGCACACCGGGAGAAATAGTGGCGGCTGGGGACCGAGTAATGTGGGACAGCTGCCACCATCAGGTCGCGGAATGCTTCTGTCTCAACCAGCCTAAAAGGCAACATTTCCAGCGCAAGCAGTCGCGAAATGTTAGCATTTAGAAGTGTGGCATGTGGGGCGTTGGCAGTGTATTTGCGCCTGCGTTCAAAGGTTTGCTAAATGGATAACTGAACGCTGCGCTGGGACAAGGACGTGCTTGATGATGGTGTTATTTCTGCGTGGGCAACTGCAGGTGCAGGGCCGGAGGAGGCTTGTTCGCGGGCAGCATGGACAGGGGATTGTCTCGCATGCACAACAAGCGAAGACGTAGCAGTGACATCAGCAAGCACTGCTCCTCGACTCTGTTGTACATCCCACAAAGTCGGGTGCTTGGCTGACATGTGCCTGATCATGCTGGTGGTGGTCAGGCTGCTAATTTTGGTACTCCTGCTGATGCTGGCACAGCAGGTGTTGCAAATGGCCTTTTTAGAATCATCTGGAGCCAACTTAAAAAAATGCCAGACTCGGGAAGACCTAACATTTGTACAGGCACCTTGTGTCGTGTTGTTCCGGGGAACAGTTGCCTGACGTCTGCCTGGGGCCACCACCCTGCTTCTTACTGCCTGTTGGGATGCTACGCCTCCCTCCCCCTGTGCACTGCTGTCCTCGCTCTGCATAGCCTCCTGCCAGGTTGGGTCAGTTACTGGATCATCCACCACGTCGTCTTCCTTTTCCGCACCCTGCTCCTTCTCCTGACTTCCTGACAATTGTGTCTCATCATCGTCCACCCCTTGTTGAGACACGTTGCCAACTTCGTGAGAACGTGGCTGCTCAAATATTTGGGCATCTGTACATACGATCTCCTCATGACTAGAGATGAGCGAGCCGGTCCCGGTTCGGCTCGAGGTCGGCTCGCCGAACGGGGGTCCCGTTCGAGTTCGGTTCGTCGAACGTTCGACGAACTGAACTTGAACCAATAGGCTATAATGGGAGGCAATCACAAACACATAAAAATGCATTATAAATGTATACAAACAGTTAATAAACATTGCCATAACACTTACCGGTCCTTGCGATCCCTTCTGCACTCTGTCTCCTGCCGCTATTCCATCCGATGATTGCTGAATCCTCCCGGTGACCTGCACTGCCAGCAGAGATGCAGGACCTATCGTGACGTCAAAATAGCCATGTGACCAGTCACGTGGCTATTATCTCATTGGCTACAGACTGGTTACATGACTATGAAACGTCATGTAGGACCTGCGAGTGCATCTCTCCGGTACACGGTGCACATATGTGTATCGCCGTGTACCGGCGACATGCTCTAGCACACGGTCGACTCCCCGTTCCGTTAGGGACCGGCTGACACAGCCGGTCATTAACGGAGATCACCGTTGCCATAGCAACGCAGTTAGCGGTGACGTCACCGCTAACCGCGGCTCCGAGAGCACCGTTGCTATGGTAACGCGTCTGTCAGCGTTACCGCTGTTACCGCTGACAGCCAGCAGTGATCACTCACGGAGTGAAGGCTGCACGCTGCTTCCCGATTGTAGTGAGGATTGTACTGAGGATGAGGTTCCCCAGCCCATGATGGGCTGGTGAACCTCATCCTCACTACAATCGTCACTACTACTACACTAGAAAGAAAGAAGACAGAAGAGCAGGATCGTGGAGGGCTGACAGGGGGTAATAAAGATGGAGTCTCTAATGTGGGCTTCGCCATATTTTTGTATGCTAGCCAGGTACAGCAGGTAGGTACGGCTGCCCCCAACCCCCAGTTGCCTATTTGTACCCAGCTGGGAACCAAAAATAAAGGGAAGCCCTTTTTTTATTATTTCATGAATTTCATGAAATAATTAGAAAACAAATGATGTAGGCTTCGCCCCATTTTTGTGTCCAGCCAGGTACAACTAGGCAGCTGGGGATTGGAATCCGCAGCACAGGTTGGCCTGAGCTTTCTGGGCCCCACTGCTGCGAATTGCAGTCTGCAGCCGCCTCAGAAAATGGCATTTTCATAGAAGCGCCATATTCTGGCGCTGTATCCAACTCTTCCAGCACCTGCCTGCTATACCTGGCTAGCATACAAAAATATGGCGAAGCTCACGTCCTTTTTTTGTAGTTTTTTGGCAAAAAAAATAAAAAATGCTTCCCTGGATTTTCCATTGCCAGTGAAGGTAACACCAAGCAGTGGGGGTTAGCAGCCAGTAGCTGCTTGGATTACCCTTAGGTAGCAATACAAAAAATGCAGCGGGAGCCCATATATATTTTTTTTAATTATTTATTTAAATAACTAAAAATAAAATGGGCTTCCCTGTATTTTGATTGCTGGACATCACAGTGCTGTAAAAATAAATCTTTAAAAAAATGACGTAGCGCTCCGCGGTATTTTTGATTCTCAGCGCAGATAAAGCAGACAGCTATGGGTTGCCACCCCCATCTGCCTGCCGTTACCTTGGTTGGCAATCAAAATACAGGGAAGCCCATTAATTTTTTCTATTTAAAAAATAGTTAAAAAAAAATGACGTTGGGTCCCCCCATTTTTGATAGCCAGCTAGGGTAAAGCAGACGGCTGTAGCCTGAAAACCACAGCTGGCAGCTTTACCGTGGTTGGGGATCCAATGTGGAGGTCCCCTCAGGCTCTTTTTTATAATTATTGTATAAAAATTAATAATTACACAATAAAAGTAGGGTCCCCCCCAAATTGGATCACCAGCCAAGGTAAAGCGGACAGCTGTGGTCTGGTATTCTCAGGGTGGGAAGGTCCATAGTTATTGGGCCTTCACAGCCTAAAAATAGCAGGCCGCAGGCACCCCAGACGTGGCGCATCCACTAGATGCGCCAATCCTGGCGCTTCACCCCAGCTCATCCCGTGCCCTGGTGCAGTGGCAAACGGGGTAATAAATCAGGTTGATACTAGCTGTAAAGTAACCTGAGATCAAGCCCAGCAGTTTGTGATGTCATGGCGTCTATTAGATACTCAACATCATAAACTGTCAGTACTAACAAAAAAAAAAATCGACAAAAGAAATTTATTTGAAAAAACAGTCCCCAAAACATTTCCTCTTTCACCAATTTATTGTAAGAAAAAAAATAAAGGGGTCCCACGACGACTCTGGACCGTCTAGAATATGGGGGGGAGACACTCAGGGAACGTATCCCCCATTTTCTAGGAGTGCGGACCCTTCATGTGAGGAGTGTGGGTGCAATGAATCTGCACTCACTCTTCTCGGGTCCACAGCAGCAGAGTCCATGTTGTAATGGTTGCTACCAAAGCTGCAATGCCCTGCTCATGAGGTAAGGGCATGCCTAATCAGGAGAACTACTGTAGAGGAAACTCTGCTCACTGGTATATAGGTGCTCAGAGGTAATATTAGATAAAATTAGTGAGTAACCTCGGCACTCTAAATCTCCCAGACTAAGTCAGTAGGTCACAACGGATAGTAATGCAAAATCACTCTTTATTGGTCCGTATTAAGAAAAAAAAAATTTTCATAAGCATATATGTTTTTGTCCAAAACAAGTTACAAATGACGTTTCGGCCTGAGCCTTCGTCAGATTGGACTTATCTGCATGTAATCATGAAAAATGACAATAATCAGTATCACATAAGAGTGAGAGAACAATAACATAAACTCGAACAATGTAGAGGTACAATTGGGATGCAGCAAAAAAATTGCAACACAGCAAGAAATGAAACACATGATACAAATGTCATAATACAGTACAAGGACAATATAGTAATGACAAATATGGGGTCAGAGTAGACTTAGACAGCTCTGGTACGAAAGAGATGTCAATCATAAAGTAACATGTGCAGTAGGTGTAGAGCTACAGTGTGCATGGCAGAGCTAATGGGTAGACTGACCATAGAAAACGAATGGAGAAAAAGTGGAGAAAAAGTGGAGAAAAAATGGAGAAAAAAATGGAAAAAAAGTGGAGAAAAAGTGGAGAATGAGTGGAGAAAAAGTGGAGAAAAAAATTCTGCACTTTTTCTCCATTTTTTTCTCCACTTTTTCTCCACTTTTTCTCCACTTTTTCTCCATTTTTTTCTCCACTTTTTCTCCACTTTTTCTCCACTTTTTCTCCATTTTTTTCTCCACTTTTTCTCCACTTTTTCTCCACTTTTTCTCCACTTTTTCTCCATTTTTTTCTCCACTTTTTCTCCACTTTTTCTCCATAAGTGGAGAAAAAGTGGAGAAAAAGTGGAGAAAAAGTGGAGAAAAAAATGGAGAAAAGGTGGAGAAAAAGTGGAGAAAAAGTGGAGAAAAAGTGGAGAAAAAAATGTAGAAAAAGTTGAGAAAAAGTGGAGAAAAAAATGGAAAAAAGTGGAGAAAAAGTGGAGAAAAAGTGGAGAAAAAAAATGGAGAAAAAGTGGAGAAAAAAATGGAAAAAAGTGGAGAAAAAGTGGAGAAAAAGTGGAGAAAAAAATGGAGAAAAAGTGGAGAAAAAAATGGAAAAAAAGTGGAGAAAAAGTGGAGAAAAAGTGGAGAAAAAGTGGAGAAAAAGTGGAGAAAAAAATGGAGAAAAAGTGGAGAAAAAATGGAAAAAAAGTGGAGAAAAAGTGGAGAAAAAGTGGAGAAAAAGTGGAGAAAAAAATGGAGAATAAGTGGAGAAAAAGTGGAGAAAAAGTGGAGAAAAAGTGGAGAAAAAGTGGAGAAAAAGTGGAGAAAAAATGGAGAAAAAAGTGGAGAAAAAGTGGAGAAAAAAAATGGAGAAAAAGTGGAGAAAAAAATGGAAAAAAGTGGAGAAAAAGTGGAGAAAAAGTGGAGAAAAAAAATGGAGTAAAAATGGAGAAAAAATGGAGAAAAAAATGGAAAAAAAGTGGAGAAAAAGTGGAGAAAAAGTGGAGAAAAAAATGTAGAAAAAGTGGAGAAAAAGTGGAGAAAAAAATGGAAAAAAAGTGGAGAAAAAGTGGAGCAAAAGTGGAGAAAAAGTGGAGAAAAAAATGGAAAAAAAGTGGAGAAAAAGTGGAGAAAAAGCGGAGAATAAGTGGAGAATAAGTGGAGAATAAGTGGAGAAAAAGTGGAGAAAAAAATGGAGAAAAAGTGGAGAAAAAAATGGAGAAAAAGTGGAGAAAAAGTGGAGAAAAAGTGGAGAAAAAAATGTAGAAAAAGTTGAGAAAAAGTGGAGAAAAAAATGGAAAAAAAGTGGAGAAAAAGTGGAGAAAAAGTGGAGAAAAAAATGGAGAAAAAGTGGAGAAAAAAATGGAAAAAAAGTGGAGAAAAAGTGGAGAAAAAGTGGAGAAAAAAAATGGAGAAAAAGTGGAGAAAAAAATGGAAAAAAAGTGGAGAAAAAGTGGAGAAAAAGTGGAGAAAAAGTGGAGAAAAAAGTGGAGAAAAAGTGGAGAAAAAGTGGAGAAAAAATGGAAAAAAAAGTGGAGAAAAAGTGGAGAAAAAAAATGGAGAAAAAGTGGAGAAAAAAATGAAAAAAAAGTGGAGAAAAAGTGGAGAAAAATTGGAGAAAAAGTGGAGAAAAAAGTGGAGAAAAAGTGGAGAAAAAGTGGAGAAAAAGTGGAGAAAAAAAATGGAGTAAAAATGGAGAAAAAGTGGAGAAAAAAATGGAAAAAAGTGGAGATAAAGTGGAGAAAAAATGGAGAAAAAGTGGAGAAAAAGTGGAGAAAAAAATGGAGAAAAAGTGGAGAAAAAGTGGAGAAAAAGTGGAGAAAAAGTGGAGAAAAAAAATGGAGAAAAAGTGGAGAAAAAGTGGAGAAAAAACTGAAAAAAAAGTGGAAAAAAAGTGGAGAAAAAGTGGAGAATAAGTGGAATATAAGTGGAGAAAAAGTGGAGAAAAAAATGGAGAAAAAGTGGAGAAAAAGTGGAGAAAAAGTGGAGAATAAGTGGAGAAAAAGTGGAGAAAAAAATTCTCCACTTTTTCTCCATTTTTTTCTCCACTTTTTCTCAATTTTTTTCTCCACTTTTTCTCCACTTTTTCTCCACATTTTTTCCATTTTTTTCTCCACTTTTTCTCCATTTTTTTCTCCACTTTTTCTTCACTTTTTCTCCACTTTTTCTCCATTTTTTTCTCCACTTTTTCTCCACTTTTTCTCCACTTTTTATCCATTTTTTTCTCCACTTTTTCTCCACTTTTTCTCCATAAGTGGAGAAAGAGTGGAGAAAAAGTGGAGAAAAAGTGGAGAAAAAAATGGAGAAAAGGTGAAGAAAAAGTGGAGAAAAAGTGGATAAAAAGTGGAGAAAAAAATGTAGAAAAAGTTGAGAAAAAGTGGAGAAAAAAATGGAAAAAAGTGGAGAAAAAGTGGAGAAAAAGTGGAGAAAAAAAATGGAGAAAAAGTGGAGAAAAAAATGGAAAAAAAGTGGAGAAAAAGTGGAGAAAAAGTGAAGAAAAAGTGGAGAAAAAGTGGAGAAAAAAATGGAGAAAAAGTGGAGAAAAAAATGGAAAAAAAAGTGGAGAAAAAGTGGAGAAAAAGTGGAGAAAAAGTGGAGAAAAAAATGGAGAATAAGTGGAGAAAAAGTGGAGAAAAAGTGGAGAATAAGTGGAGAAAAAGTGGAGAAAAAATGGAGAAAAGGTGGAGAAAAAGTGGAGAAAAAAATGGAGAAAAAGTGGAGAAAAAGTGGAGAAAAAAATGGAAAAAAAGTGGAGAAAAAGTGGAGAAAAAAAATGGAGTAAAAATGGAGAAAAAGTGGAGAAAAAAGTGGAGAAAAAGTGGAGAAAAAGTGGAGAAAAAAATGTAGAAAAAGTGGAGAAAAAGTGGAGAAAAAAATGGAAAAAAGTGGAGAAAAAGTGGAGTAAAAGTGGAGAAAAAGTGGAGAAAAAAATGGAAAAAAAGTGGAGAAAAAGTGGAGAAAAAGCGGCGAATAAGTGGAGAATAAGTGGAGAATAAGTGGAGAAAAAGTGGAGAAAAAAATGGAGAAAAAGTGGAGAAAAAAATGGAGAAAAAGTGGAGAAAAAGTGGAGAAAAAGTGGAGAAAAGAATGTAGAAAAAGTGGAGAAAAAGTGGAGAAAAAAATGGAAAAAAAGTGGAGAAAAAGTGGAGAAAAAGTGGAGAAAAAGTGGAGAAAAAAATGGAGAAAAAATGGAGAAAAAAATGGAAAAAAAGTGGAGAAAAAGTGGAGAAAAAGTGGAGAAAAAGTGGAGAAAAAAGTGGAGAAAAAGTGGAGAAAAAGTGGAGAAAAAATGGAAAAAAAGTGGAGAAAAAGTGGAGAAAAAGTGGAGAAAAAAAATGGAGAAAAAGTGGAGAAAAAAATGGAAAAAAAGTGGAGAAAAAGTGGAGAAAAAGTGGAGAAAAAGTGGAGAAAAAGTGGAGAAAAAAGTGGAGAAAAAGTGGAGAAAAAGTGGAGAAAAAGTGGAGAAAAAAAATGGAGTAAAAATGGAGAAAAAGTGGAGAAAAAAATGGAAAAAAAGTGGAGAAAAAGTGGAGAAAAAGTGGAGAAAAAGTGGAGAAAAAAATGGAGAAAAAGTGGAGAAAAAGTGGAAAATAAGTGGAGAAAAAGTGGAGAAAAAATGGAGAAAAAGTGGAGAAAAAGTGGAGAAAAAAAATGGAGAAAAAGTGGAGAAAAAGTGGAGAAAAAATGGAAAAAAAGTGGAGAAAAAGTGGAGAAAAAGTGGAGAAAAAGTGGAGAAAAAAATGTAGAAAAAGTGGAGAAAAAATGTAGAAAAAGTGGAGAAAAAATGGAGAAAAAGTGGAGCACCCTTTGGTGCCTTTCATGTGGCACTAAGGGGTGCTTAGCTTTGTATTTAGCCAAAAAAATGAAAAAAAAAATGACGTAGGGTTCCCCCTAGTTTTGTAGCCAGCTAGGGTAAAGCAGACGGCTGCAGCCTGCAGACCACAGCTGGCAACCTCACCTTGGCTGGTAATCCAAAACTGAGGGCACCCCACGCTGTTATTTTAAATTAAATAAATAATTTAAAAAAAAAAACACGTAGGGGTCCCCCAAAATTGGATCACCAGCCAAGGTAAAGCAGACAGCTGGGGCCTGATATTCTCAGACTAGGGAGGTCCATGGTTATTGGACTCTCCCCAGCCTAAAAATAGCAGGCCGCAGCCGCCCCAGAAGTGGCGCATCCATTAGATGCGCCAATCCTGGTGCTTCGCCCCAGCTCATCCCGCGCCCTGGTGCGGTGGCAAACGGGGTAATATATGGGGTTAATACCAGATGTGTAATGTCACCTGGCATCAAGCCCTGGGGTTGGTGAGGTCAGGCGTCTATCAGATACCCGACATCACCAACCCAGTCAGTAATAAAAAAAAATAGACGACAAACACATTTTTATTTGAAAAAACACTCCCCAAAACATTCCTTCTTTAACCAATTTATTAGAATGAAAAACAAATCCAGGTCTGGTGTAATCCAAGGGGTTGCCATGACGATCCACACTGTTCCAGTCAATGAAGAGCAGGATGTTCCCCATTGGCTGGGAGAGCAGTGCAGTGACCTGAGCTAACATCAATAGGTCAGCCCAGGTCACTGCAGGGGATGACAAGTGCTGCTGTCAGCGAGGTACATTACCTGCGCTGATCTCCTGCACACTGACAGCCCCTGTCACTGAGTTCAATGACCGGCGCCTTCCCCTCAAGTATCGCGAGAGGTCCGTGACGTCACCGCTAGTCAGTCTCGGGTCGGAAGCGAGAGGTGATGTGACAAGCGGCGGCCATGGAGGACAGTGACAGCGCTGAGGTCGGGATGGCGGGACTTCATCACCGCAGGTAAGCCGAGCGGGGGGGGGGGTGGGGGGGGTTTGTGTGTGTGTGTGTGTGTGTATGTATGTGTATGTATGTGTACATGCCGCGGGCAGGAGGGGGTGGAGCGAGCTGAGCGGGGAAGTGTGGGCTTCCTGCACGTAACTAAGATAAACATCGGGTTACTAACCAAAGCGCTTTGCTTGGATACCCGATGTTTATCTTGGTTACCAGCTTCTGGCAAGCTGCCAGCGATGGCTCCTGCACACTGTAGCTGTAAAAAGCCCTGCTTTTTGCTGCTAGAACCGTTCTCGAACGTATCTAGAACTATCGAGCTTTTGCAAAAAGCTCGAGTTCTAGTTCGATCTCGAACAGCCCCAAAAATCACTCGAGCTTAGAACTGGAGAACCTCGAACCGCGAACCGCGCTCAACTCTACTCATGACCCACTTCAACATGAGCTGGCGAGAGGCCAGAATGTGCGAATTGAAACGTGAACAGCTCTTCCGAGTGTCCAAGTGTGGGATCATTAATGTCCGAGGACGTGTACTCAGCCTTGTGGTAGGAAGGAGGATCAGGTTCTGAAATGTGCGGTGCAGTATCACGGCTACTGACACTTGACCGTGTGGAAGACAGAGTGTTTGTGGTGGTGCCAATCTGACTGGAAGCATTATCCGCTATCCAACTAACAACCTGTTGACACTGGTCTTGGTTCAAGAGCGGTGTTCTGCTGTGGTCCCCAAGAATTTGGGACAGGACGTGCGAGCGAGTAGATGTGGCCCTTTGTTGTGGCGAAATTAGAGCTTGCACACGACCTCGGTCTCTGCCTGCACCACCATTACGTCCACTTCCTTGTTCGTTGACAACGCCCTTGCGCATTTTGCAATGCTGTGCTGATGAGTATTCACTAGACTTGTGCGTTATATCCAAGTTTTTGCAAAACGCACACAAGTGCAGCGGAAAGCTGCCACCAACAGGCACACACGTGCGGTTTTTAAATGCAAGCACGGAGGCACTAAGAACCTAACAGGTCTCTATCCAGGGACAACGTGGAGCCTCCCAATTTTTGGCTGCCCTGCCAAAGGGCTATACTACAATAGACCCACTTCCTTACAATGGGCACTTCAGGTTTACAGGCCCTCATGCACGTCTCTATCCAGGGACAACGTGGAGCCTCCCAATTTTTGGCTGCCCTGCCAAAGGGCTATACTACAATAGACCCACTTCCTTACAATGGGCACTTCAGGTTTACAGGCCCTCATGCACGTCTCTATCCAGGGACAACGTGGAGTCTCCCAATTTTTGGCTGCCCTGCCAAAGGGCTATACTACAATAGACCCACTTCCTTACAATGGGCACTTCAGGTTTACAGGCCCTCATGCACGTCTCTATCCAGGGACAACGTGGAGCCTCCCAATTTTTGGCTGCCCTGCCAAAGGGCTATACTACAATAGACCCACTTCCTTACAATGGGCACTTCAGGTTTACAGGCCCTCATGCACGTCTCTATCCAGAGACAACGTGGAGCCTCCCAATTTTTGGCTGCCCTGCCAAAGGGCTATACTACAATAGACCCACTTCCTTACAATGGGCACTTCAGGTTTACAGGCTCTCATGCACGTCTCTATCCAGGGACAACGTGGAGCCTCCCAATTTTTGGCTGCCCTGCCAAAAGGCTATACTACAATAGACCCACTTCCTTACAATGGGCACTTCAGGTTTACAGGCCCTCATGCACGTCTCTATCCAGGGACAACGTGGAGCCTCCCAATTTTTGGCTGCCCTGCCAAAGGGCTATACTACAATAGACCCACTTCCTTACAATGGGCACTTCAGGTTTACAGGCCCTCATGCACGTCTCTATCCAGGGACAACGTGGAGCCTCCCAATTTTTGGCTGCCCTGCCAAAGGGCTATACTACAATAGACCCACTTCCTTACAATGGGCACTTCAGGTTTACAGGCCCTCATGCACGTCTCTATCCAGAGACAACGTGGAGCCTCCCAATTTTTGGCTGCCCTGCCAAAGGGCTATACTACAATAGACCCACTTCCTTACAATGGGCACTTCAGGTTTACAGGCCCTCATGCACGTCTCTATCCAGGGACAACGTGGAGCCTCCCAATTTTTGGCTGCCCTGCCAAAGGGCTATACCACAATAGACCCACTTCCTTACAATGGGCACTTCAGGTTTACAGGCCCTCATGCACGTCTCTATCCAGGGACAACGTGGAGCCTCCCAATTTTTGACTGCCCTGCCTAAGGGCTATACTATAATACACCCACTTCCTGACAATGGACACTTAATGTTTTGAGGCCCTCATGCACGTCTGTATGCAGGGGCATTGGTGAACCTCACAATTTTGGACTGCCCTGGCAAAGGAAAATACTACAAAGACTCACTTCCTCAAAATGGGCACATTAGACTCAGAGGCCTTTATGTACGTCTCTTCTCAGGGACATCGGAGTGCCACACAATGTTTTACGTAAAATCTTTCATGTATTAATCTCAAAAAGTAAGATACATTAGCTCTATCTCACTATTGGGTATGTGCCCTTAACATTTCCGCCATGAAAATTCATTTTGGTGTCATTTTGGAAGGTTTTCTGGTGAGTCCGTAAAAATGGCGTAAAACGCGGACAAAATTGTTCACAGCTGTGACTTTTGAGTGATAAATGCTTCAAGGGGTCTTCCCCATGCTGTTGCCATGTCATTTGAGCACTCTTCTGAGACTTTTGTGCCATTTTTAGGGTTTCTACATGCTGCCGCGGGTCATTTCACAAAAATACTCGGGTCTCCCTTAGGATAACATTGGGCTCGGTGCTCGGGCCGAGTACACGAGTATCTTGGGATGCTCGGCCCGAGCCTCAAGCACCCGAGCTTTTTAGTACTCGCTCATCACTAATCTTAGGATAAACGTGATATTGTAAATGAAAAGTTTTCTTGATATAGGTCTTTTTGTACCTTCCTTTTATGCAAGTATTTGATAATTATAGCATGCATTGTCTCAGTTTATTCAGATGCCATTGGTTAGGTTTTCACTTCATTAATGAGCAGAATATAGACTGCAGCAGGTCTAAATTTTTAAATATATTTTAGACTACAGAATTTTGTAACATTATTTAGAGAAATTTACATTAGCAAAAAGTTAAGATACATACACAGCAGGTCAAAATATAAGTATCACATATTCACTATTGCATTTTCTTGATTTCAATGACTGTGTGACAGATCCATGCTACCCTTATGCAACATGCATTTACACCAAAGGTGGCAACACATGTTTATGTAATAAAGGATTCACAGGTAACTAATTTTACTTCACTGATGAGCTGTATATGGCTCTTTATTCCAAAAATATGGGGCAGTAAGGCGGTAGAAAATATACTTTCACAATTGGTGTCAGTTATATTTATGTCTTGGGGTAGAATATATGTAAGGGTTCTGTGAGGTAAATCCGGAGATATGACGATAAATCATGATATTCAAGTTATGTCAGGAAGCCCTCTCCTGGTGTCACCCCCCCTTTCCTTCACACAACTCCTTCAATCAGAAAATTTACCACAGGGATAAACGGTTTGTTTAGCAGATAGGTGTCAAAGGAACTGGTCTGTGTTCCACTTACACCTCCATGGCCATCTCCTGTGATATGGAGATTAGATGATGTGGGAACAATGGACACAGGATGACTCCCTGCCGTGACCCTGTGGTAGGGGCTGCTATCTAATTAGCAAGCTTGGAAGTATCCAGACAGAACGACTCCAGTAAAATATGGTTCATATCTCGCAAGCCATATTTCCGATAAATATGGCAACCATAAAAATGGTGTCTCTGCATGCGGACGATGCTGGCACACCTTTTTTATGGGAGCAGGACATTGGGAAATACCCCAGGCGTGATATCAGCCAATGGGGAACTAGTAGACAAGTCATGAGTCCTCTCGTTCTGTAGCTAAATTCATAACTGTCACAATGAGAGCGTTGGCGTCTGCCTACGACGCTCCCAGGCCAAGTTATGGCCATATCCCCTGTTGTGGATATTGTCCATAACTCCAGCCAGGGGTGGAGCAGTGCTCCCTCTGAGGTCACTAAGGTAGGAGGGGACCTGGATTTGCCCAGGTTGATAACCCTACTTCGGCCATTTTCCAGTGTTCTTTCGCTGGGGGTCACGTGTAGGAAACATCTGTGGGAAGGATCCTAGAAACCTGGTCTACAGCGCCCCCCTGTGGCCAGACGCACAAGGTAACTGCTGGAACTGTGTATGCCTGTTTGTAAACCATGCTTTGTCTGTAACTGTACTCTGACCTATGTATATTCTGTAGATTCCCTATTGTATATATTGTAGTTTCTAGTGTGCTTTAGGCTGATTAAATTATATAATTAATCTTGGGCTGTTCTGTTATCTCGATCTTGAATCCCACGTCTGTGTGTTCGGCTAATAGTTACCGTGAAGCGGTTGGTGGCAGCGAGTTGTGCCAAGGATTATTGTGGGGAGGCCAGTGAGATTCGGGGAGGTTTTATATATTCCGCCCGCGGAGGTCGGGGGAATATATACCCTACTCTCACCGGGGACCCTTCAATAATCGGCATAAGTAGTATAGCGGCCTCCTTGCTTATTGTCGGGCACTTCCATAATTGGCCTGACTATAAGAGGGGCGCTAGAGAGCGCGTCACGTGCTCTGTCTGTCGGTCGGGAGGTATAAAGGAGGGGTGACCCCCACTTGTTACCCCCCGATTGTGACGTACTGGTAGCCAGCGCGGGGGGATTTCTGAGTGACCCCCCCGGTGGTTCGTGACATATTGGTGGCATAGCGGTGGGATCGAGATAATAGTGTGTGTGAGTGTGAGACCCATACTCCCAGACACTAAAGACTGCCTGCAGCACCTGTGGCTGCTGGGGTCTTCAGACCAGACCAACACTAGAGTGTCAGAGTGCAGATACTGTAAGGTGTGTGGGTGCATCAGGTGTCAGTTCTGTGTCAGTGACCAAAAGTCTGCAAGAATGGCTGATGGCACCAGGAGCAAAGCCAAAGGAATGGCCGATGCTCAGGCCAGAGACGATGAGGAGGTTGTCCACGAGCCCTCCAAGAGCCCGACGCCAGAGAACAGCTCTGCAGAGGACATTGCACAACCTGGCACTGCTGGACAAGATGAGGAGGAGCTCGCCCAAGGGTCCTCAACGAGCCAGATGCCAGTCCTCCGCTCTGAAATGGACAGTGAATCACCTGGCTCTGCAGCGTGCCGCAGATCACCACTTGCCAATCCCTCCGGCCTGAGAGGTGCAGAGGCCCTCCTTCAAGCTGCCTTGGCCAGGCTTATGGCTGGAGACCGGGATACCTACGAGATACTCATGGCCGAGCGTGAGCGACAAGCAGCGCGTGAAGAGCGCCAGGCAGAGCGTGAGGCTGCGGAGCGACGGCAACAGGCAGACCGTGACCACCAGCTGCAGCTAGCTCAGCTCCGGCCCTCATCAGCCACACGTGACCTTCAAGACACCAAACTTCCAAAGGTCCGTGTTGAGGACTTCCCAGTGCTGGAGAAGGATGGAGACTTGGACTCTTTCTTGACTGCTTTTGAACGGACTTGCCTGCAGCACCATCTGGACAAGGACCAGTGGGCCAAATACCTGACCCCCCGTTTAAGGGGTAAGGCCCTGGATATCCTTGGGGACTTGCCTGCTGAGGCAGATCAGGGCTACGACACCATCAAGCGGGCCCTGATCCAACAGTACAACCTCACTCCAGAGTCCTACCGCAAGAAGTTCCGGAGCCTACAGAAGGGACCAAAGGACTCCTGGGCTGACCACCGGCGGGCACTTGCCCGAGCTGCCGACCACTGGACCCAAGGCCTGCAGCTTTCCACCGGACCGGAGATCCTGGACTTGTTCATCACGGAGCAACTCTTGTGGAACTGCCCTGAGGATCTCCGCCAGTTCATCCGAGACCAGAAGCCAAAGGGGTCCACGGCTACAGCTGCCCTGGCCGATGACTACACCAACAATCGGGCTCCTGAGGCCAGGAGAGCAGCCACCAGCAGCACCTGGAGAGGGGGTAAGATGAACTCTGCGACTGCCCCACCTGCCCCTAGACTGCAGGGGGTGTCCCCCCCACCTCCCCTCTCCAGGCCCGTGGCAGAACCAAGACGGTGCCACCAGTGCAACTTACCTGGACACTTCAAGGCCATGTGCCCTCAGCGTCCCAAGGCCCCGGCTCCGTCCCTGTCCCAAGGGCCGCCCAAGGTGTATTGTGTGGGTGGGGGTGGTGGTAGGTCCCTGGACAGCTTCCAACCTGTCACCGTCGGCCGGTCTGTGACCATAGGACTGCGAGACAGCGCCTCGGAGGTGACTCTGGTGCGGCCTGAGATGGTGTCCCCCCAAGACTTGATACCTGGAAAAACCCTCGCTGTCTCCGGGATTGGAGGCATTGACCCGGCGCTGCCTGTTGCTGGCATTTATGTGGACTGGGGCGCAGGGCGAGGGGTGAGGGAGGTGGGGGTAACTGATCGGATCCCTGCAAACGTGCTACTTGGGACAGATTTGGGGCAGATAACCTCCCAGTTTGGGCCCCCCCCAAAGGCTGAACCTTCAGCCAGTACTGACATGACTCCTGACAATGTTAATGTGTTCTCTATGAATGATGTAAGGGAGGGGGGAGTGAACTCTGATTTTTCTGCTTGCATAGACACCATAGACACACACTCAGCTGCAGCTGTGACAGGAGGGGAGGGGGTCAGAGAAAGGTGTGACAATGCCTCTACAAGTGATCAGCCAGTGAGCTGGGATCTGTTGCCCTCTGCAGGGATAAGCAGAGAGCAGGGTGCTGCAGGGGGAGGACCAGTGTGTGGGGTGGGGGCTACCACAGCAAATGTGGGGTCCCCAGAGATTTCACAGCGGGGTTCTGTTGCTGCAGGAGGGGAACAGGCAGGTGAGATTGGGGCCGGTCCCGGAGCGGAAGTGCTCCCAGGTAAGATCTCGGTGCAGGGTTCCCCCACAACCGGGGTGTCAGGAAGCCAGGTAGGTCTGCCTGAACCGGCGACTTGGTCAGGAACGGAGGAGGAGCAGGCACGACCCACGGTCGCAGCGGCTGTGGCCGCTGTCACCCGCAGTGGGAGTGCTGGAAGCCAAGGGGCCTCCCGGAGGTCCGATAGCTCTTCCCCTTCTGACCAAGTGGCAGCCGAGTCAGGTGGAGGCCAGGACACAGGTCCCGGGGTACTGACCGAAGATGTGACAGTCTCGTCGATTCTGGCCACATCTAGTCAGGGGTTTCAGGCAGCGTTAGAAGCTGACGACAGCCTGAAAGCTCTAAAGGTGCAGGCGGCACAGCCTCCCTCGGACTCGGACCCGGAGCGAGTGGTCTGGGACCAAGGACGGCTGTACCGGGTAACGGTCCAGCAGGGTTCACCGGAGGCGTGGCCCAGGGACCGACAGTTAGTGGTACCCTATCCGTTCCGGACGGAGTTGTTGCGGATCGCACATGAGATTCCGATGGCCGGACACCTAGGGATCGCTAAGACCAAGGCCAGGTTAAACCAGCATTTCTACTGGCCAAAAATGGGGGCCGATGTGGTTGCCTACTGCCGTTCGTGTGAAACCTGTCAGAGAGTGGGGAAGGCGGGGCCACACCCCAAAGCCCCACTGGTATCTCTGCCAATCATCGATGAGCCTTTCAGGAGGGTGGCTGTGGATCTGGTCGGCCCGCTGGCCATCCCCAGCAGCTCCGGGAAACGCTTCATACTAACGGTAGTGGACTATGCCACCCGGTACCCAGAAGCAGTGGCCTTGTCGTCTATTCGGGCTGACAAGGTGGCCACCGCCTTGCTGGAGATTTTCTCCCGAGTGGGTTTTCCCCAGGAAATGCTCACTGACCGGGGGACCCAATTCATGTCCCAGCTGATGGAGGCCCTCTGTAGGCAAGTCCAGGTGCGACATCTGGTGGCCAGCCCGTACCATCCACAGACTAATGGCCTGTGCGAGCGGTTTAATGGCACCTTAAAGCAGATGCTTAAGATGTTGGTCGACTCCCATGGGCGTGACTGGGAGCGGTATCTCCCACACCTGTTATTTGCTTACCGGGAGGTTCCACAGGCCTCAACAGGATTCTCACCGTTTGAGCTCCTGTACGGGCGACGTGTGCGGGGCCCCCTGGCTCTGGTGAAAGAGGCTTGGGAAGGGGATTTGGCCACCCCTGGAGTGTCGGTTATCGAGTATGTCATGCGCTTCCGGGACAAAATGCAGGCCGTGACGCAACTGGTACACGACAATATGGCTCAAGCCCAGGCCGATCAGAAGCGTTGGTACGACCAGAACGCTTGTGAGAGGACCTACCAAGTGGGTCAAAAGGTGTGGGTACTGGTCCCCGTACCACAGGACAAGCTTCAGGCAGCCTGGGAAGGCCCATACCTCGTGTACCAGCAGCTCAACCCTGTGACGTACCTGGTCACCCTGGACCCTGCCCGTGGAAGGCGGAAGCCCTTCCATGTGAACATGATGAAGGCACATCATGAGCGGGAGGCATGTGCGCTCCCCGTGTGCAACCTGCCCGAGGAGGGAGAAGCGGAAACCCTCTTGGATATGCTAGCCCAGGTTAGGGCAGGCGGATCCATTGAGGATGTGGAGGTTGGCCACCAGCTCTTGGAGGACCAACGGTCCCAGCTGTGGGCCACCCTACACCCCTTCCGGGGGTTGTTTACCAACCAGCCCGGAAGGACTGACTTGGCTGTCCATCACGTGGACACTGGGGATCATCCCCCGATCCGGCGTTCAGCATATCGGGTTTCCCTGGAGGTGCAGCAACACATGCGCCAGGAGATTGACGAGATGCTGAAGCTGGGGGTGATCCAGGCATCCAACAGCGCTTGGGCCTCGCCTGTAGTCCTCGTCCCTAAGAAGGACCGAACCACTCGGTTCTGCGTGGACTACAGGGGGCTCAATGCTGTCACAGTCGCCGATGCGTACCCAATGCCACGCATCGATGACCTGCTCGATCAGTTGGCCGGGGCTCAGTACCTGACCATCATGGATCTGAGCCGGGGATATTGGCAGATCCCCCTGACTCGCAAGGCCAGGGAACGCTCTGCCTTTATTACCCCATTTGGACTGTACGAGTCCACGGTGATGCCATTCGGGATGAGGAATGCCCCTGCCACTTTCCAGCGGATGGTCAACACCCTGCTCAAGGGACTTGAAGGGTACGCGGCCGCGTACCTGGATGACATTGCCGTCTTCAGTCCCACCTGGGAGGACCACCTAGAGCATCTAGCACAGGTGCTCAGGCGGATCCACCAGGCAGGTTTGACCATCAAGCCGGGGAAGTGTCAGCTGGCCATGAGCGAGGTCCAGTACCTCGGTCACCGGGTAGGCGGGAGAACACTGAAGCCCGAGCCTGAGAAAGTGGAGGCCATCGCGTCCTGGCCCACCCCCAGGACCAAGAAGCAGGTGATGTCCTTCTTGGGGACCGCTGGGTACTATAGGAGGTTTGTTCCATGCTATAGTAGCCTGGCAAAGCCCTTGACGGACCTCACCAAGAAGAAGCTGCCCTCTGCAGTCGATTGGACAATGGACTGCGAGACAGCCTTCCGGGCCCTAAAGGACGCCCTGTCCAGCCCGCCCGTGCTACAGGCAGCCGACTTCACGAGGCCGTTTGTAGTACAGACCGACGCCAGTGACTTCGGCCTCGGTGCGGTGCTCAACCAGGTGGACTCTGCGAGCCAAGAGCACCCAGTCTTGTACCTGAGCAGGAAGCTGTTACCAAGGGAAGTGGCCTATTCCACGATGGAAAAGGAGTGCCTGGCCATAGTGTGGGCCCTGCAGCGTCTGCAACCCTATCTATACGGGCGCCACTTCATCGTGGAGACGGACCACAATCCCCTCAGCTGGTTACACACTGTCTCCGGGACGAATGGCAGGTTGTTGCGATGGAGCCTGGCGCTCCAGCAATACAACTTCACCATTCGACACAAAAGGGGCCGTGACCACGGTAACGCAGACGGGCTGTCCCGACAAGGAGAGGTCGCGGACGGGCGCACGGGGGAACACCGGAGTGTGCTGCCCCCTAGCGCCCTCAAAAGGGGGGAGGTGTGAGGTAAATCCGGAGATATGACGATAAATCATGATATTCAAGTTATGTCAGGAAGCCCTCTCCTGGTGTCACCCCCCCTTTCCTTCACACAACTCCTTCAATCAGAAAATTTACCACAGGGATAAACGGTTTGTTTAGCAGATAGGTGTCAAAGGAACTGGTCTGTGTTCCACTTACACCTCCATGGCCATCTCCTGTGATATGGAGATTAGATGATGTGGGAACAATGGACACAGGATGACTCCCTGCCGTGACCCTGTGGTAGGGGCTGCTATCTAATTAGCAAGCTTGGAAGTATCCAGACAGAACGACTCCAGTAAAATATGGTTCATATCTCGCAAGCCATATTTCCGATAAATATGGCAACCATAAAAATGGTGTCTCTGCATGCGGACGATGCTGGCACACCTTTTTTATGGGAGCAGGACATTGGGAAATACCCCAGGCGTGATATCAGCCAATGGGGAACTAGTAGACAAGTCATGAGTCCTCTCGTTCTGTAGCTAAATTCATAACTGTCACAATGAGAGCGTTGGCGTCTGCCTACGACGCTCCCAGGCCAAGTTATGGCCATATCCCCTGTTGTGGATATTGTCCATAACTCCAGCCAGGGGTGGAGCAGTGCTCCCTCTGAGGTCACTAAGGTAGGAGGGGACCTGGATTTGCCCAGGTTGATAACCCTACTTCGGCCATTTTCCAGTGTTCTTTCGCTGGGGGTCACGTGTAGGAAACATCTGTGGGAAGGATCCTAGAAACCTGGTCTACAGCGCCCCCCTGTGGCCAGACGCACAAGGTAACTGCTGGAACTGTGTATGCCTGTTTGTAAACCATGCTTTGTCTGTAACTGTACTCTGACCTATGTATATTCTGTAGATTCCCTATTGTATATATTGTAGTTTCTAGTGTGCTTTAGGCTGATTAAATTATATAATTAATCTTGGGCTGTTCTGTTATCTCGATCTTGAATCCCACGTCTGTGTGTTCGGCTAATAGTTACCGTGAAGCGGTTGGTGGCAGCGAGTTGTGCCAAGGATTATTGTGGGGAGGCCAGTGAGATTCGGGGAGGTTTTATATATTCCGCCCGCGGAGGTCGGGGGAATATATACCCTACTCTCACCGGGGACCCTTCAATAATCGGCATAAGTAGTATAGCGGCCTCCTTGCTTATTGTCGGGCACTTCCATAATTGGCCTGACTATAAGAGGGGCGCTAGAGAGCGCGTCACGTGCTCTGTCTGTCGGTCGGGAGGTATAAAGGAGGGGTGACCCCCACTTGTTACCCCCCGATTGTGACGTACTGGTAGCCAGCGCGGGGGGATTTCTGAGTGACCCCCCCCGGTGGTTCGTGACATATTGGTGGCATAGCGGTGGGATCGAGATAATAGTGTGTGTGAGTGTGAGACCCATACTCCCAGACACTAAAGACTGCCTGCAGCACCTGTGGCTGCTGGGGTCTTCAGACCAGACCAACACTAGAGTGTCAGAGTGCAGATACTGTAAGGTGTGTGGGTGCATCAGGTGTCAGTTCTGTGTCAGTGACCAAAAGTCTGCAAGAATGGCTGATGGCACCAGGAGCAAAGCCAAAGGAATGGCCGATGCTCAGGCCAGAGACGATGAGGAGGTTGTCCACGAGCCCTCCAAGAGCCCGACGCCAGAGAACAGCTCTGCAGAGGACATTGCACAACCTGGCACTGCTGGACAAGATGAGGAGGAGCTCGCCCAAGGGTCCTCAACGAGCCAGATGCCAGTCCTCCGCTCTGAAATGGACAGTGAATCACCTGGCTCTGCAGCGTGCCGCAGATCACCACTTGCCAATCCCTCCGGCCTGAGAGGTGCAGAGGCCCTCCTTCAAGCTGCCTTGGCCAGGCTTATGGCTGGAGACCGGGATACCTACGAGATACTCATGGCCGAGCGTGAGCGACAAGCAGCGCGTGAAGAGCGCCAGGCAGAGCGTGAGGCTGCGGAGCGACGGCAACAGGCAGACCGTGACCACCAGCTGCAGCTAGCTCAGCTCCGGCCCTCATCAGCCACACGTGACCTTCAAGACACCAAACTTCCAAAGGTCCGTGTTGAGGACTTCCCAGTGCTGGAGAAGGATGGAGACTTGGACTCTTTCTTGACTGCTTTTGAACGGACTTGCCTGCAGCACCATCTGGACAAGGACCAGTGGGCCAAATACCTGACCCCCCGTTTAAGGGGTAAGGCCCTGGATATCCTTGGGGACTTGCCTGCTGAGGCAGATCAGGGCTACGACACCATCAAGCGGGCCCTGATCCAACAGTACAACCTCACTCCAGAGTCCTACCGCAAGAAGTTCCGGAGCCTACAGAAGGGACCAAAGGACTCCTGGGCTGACCACCGGCGGGCACTTGCCCGAGCTGCCGACCACTGGACCCAAGGCCTGCAGCTTTCCACCGGACCGGAGATCCTGGACTTGTTCATCACGGAGCAACTCTTGTGGAACTGCCCTGAGGATCTCCGCCAGTTCATCCGAGACCAGAAGCCAAAGGGGTCCACGGCTACAGCTGCCCTGGCCGATGACTACACCAACAATCGGGCTCCTGAGGCCAGGAGAGCAGCCACCAGCAGCACCTGGAGAGGGGGTAAGATGAACTCTGCGACTGCCCCACCTGCCCCTAGACTGCAGGGGGTGTCCCCCCCACCTCCCCTCTCCAGGCCCGTGGCAGAACCAAGACGGTGCCACCAGTGCAACTTACCTGGACACTTCAAGGCCATGTGCCCTCAGCGTCCCAAGGCCCCGGCTCCGTCCCCGTCCCAAGGGCCGCCCAAGGTGTATTGTGTGGGTGGGGGTGGTGGTAGGTCCCTGGACAGCTTCCAACCTGTCACCGTCGGCCGGTCTGTGACCATAGGACTGCGAGACAGCGCCTCGGAGGTGACTCTGGTGCGGCCTGAGATGGTGTCCCCCCAAGACTTGATACCTGGAAAAACCCTCGCTGTCTCCGGGATTGGAGGCATTGACCCGGCGCTGCCTGTTGCTGGCATTTATGTGGACTGGGGCGCAGGGCGAGGGGTGAGGGAGGTGGGGGTAACTGATCGGATCCCTGCAAACGTGCTACTTGGGACAGATTTGGGGCAGATAACCTCCCAGTTTGGGCCCCCCCCAAAGGCTGAACCTTCAGCCAGTACTGACATGACTCCTGACAATGTTAATGTGTTCTCTATGAATGATGTAAGGGAGGGGGGAGTGAACTCTGATTTTTCTGCTTGCATAGACACCATAGACACACACTCAGCTGCAGCTGTGACAGGAGGGGAGGGGGTCAGAGAAAGGTGTGACAATGCCTCTACAAGTGATCAGCCAGTGAGCTGGGATCTGTTGCCCTCTGCAGGGATAAGCAGAGAGCAGGGTGCTGCAGGGGGAGGACCAGTGTGTGGGGTGGGGGCTACCACAGCAAATGTGGGGTCCCCAGAGATTTCACAGCGGGGTTCTGTTGCTGCAGGAGGGGAACAGGCAGGTGAGATTGGGGCCGGTCCCGGAGCGGAAGTGCTCCCAGGTAAGATCTCGGTGCAGGGTTCCCCCACAACCGGGGTGTCAGGAAGCCAGGTAGGTCTGCCTGAACCGGCGACTTGGTCAGGAACGGAGGAGGAGCAGGCACGACCCACGGTCGCAGCGGCTGTGGCCGCTGTCACCCGCAGTGGGAGTGCTGGAAGCCAAGGGGCCTCCCGGAGGTCCGATAGCTCTTCCCCTTCTGACCAAGTGGCAGCCGAGTCAGGTGGAGGCCAGGACACAGGTCCCGGGGTACTGACCGAAGATGTGACAGTCTCGTCGATTCTGGCCACATCTAGTCAGGGGTTTCAGGCAGCGTTAGAAGCTGACGACAGCCTGAAAGCTCTAAAGGTGCAGGCGGCACAGCCTCCCTCGGACTCGGACCCGGAGCGAGTGGTCTGGGACCAAGGACGGCTGTACCGGGTAACGGTCCAGCAGGGTTCACCGGAGGCGTGGCCCAGGGACCGACAGTTAGTGGTACCCTATCCGTTCCGGACGGAGTTGTTGCGGATCGCACATGAGATTCCGATGGCCGGACACCTAGGGATCGCTAAGACCAAGGCCAGGTTAAACCAGCATTTCTACTGGCCAAAAATGGGGGCCGATGTGGTTGCCTACTGCCGTTCGTGTGAAACCTGTCAGAGAGTGGGGAAGGCGGGGCCACACCCCAAAGCCCCACTGGTATCTCTGCCAATCATCGATGAGCCTTTCAGGAGGGTGGCTGTGGATCTGGTCGGCCCGCTGGCCATCCCCAGCAGCTCCGGGAAACGCTTCATACTAACGGTAGTGGACTATGCCACCCGGTACCCAGAAGCAGTGGCCTTGTCGTCTATTCGGGCTGACAAGGTGGCCACCGCCTTGCTGGAGATTTTCTCCCGAGTGGGTTTTCCCCAGGAAATGCTCACTGACCGGGGGACCCAATTCATGTCCCAGCTGATGGAGGCCCTCTGTAGGCAAGTCCAGGTGCGACATCTGGTGGCCAGCCCGTACCATCCACAGACTAATGGCCTGTGCGAGCGGTTTAATGGCACCTTAAAGCAGATGCTTAAGATGTTGGTCGACTCCCATGGGCGTGACTGGGAGCGGTATCTCCCACACCTGTTATTTGCTTACCGGGAGGTTCCACAGGCCTCAACAGGATTCTCACCGTTTGAGCTCCTGTACGGGCGACGTGTGCGGGGCCCCCTGGCTCTGGTGAAAGAGGCTTGGGAAGGGGATTTGGCCACCCCTGGAGTGTCGGTTATCGAGTATGTCATGCGCTTCCGGGACAAAATGCAGGCCGTGACGCAACTGGTACACGACAATATGGCTCAAGCCCAGGCCGATCAGAAGCGTTGGTACGACCAGAACGCTTGTGAGAGGACCTACCAAGTGGGTCAAAAGGTGTGGGTACTGGTCCCCGTACCACAGGACAAGCTTCAGGCAGCCTGGGAAGGCCCATACCTCGTGTACCAGCAGCTCAACCCTGTGACGTACCTGGTCACCCTGGACCCTGCCCGTGGAAGGCGGAAGCCCTTCCATGTGAACATGATGAAGGCACATCATGAGCGGGAGGCATGTGCGCTCCCCGTGTGCAACCTGCCCGAGGAGGGAGAAGCGGAAACCCTCTTGGATATGCTAGCCCAGGTTAGGGCAGGCGGATCCATTGAGGATGTGGAGGTTGGCCACCAGCTCTTGGAGGACCAACGGTCCCAGCTGTGGGCCACCCTACACCCCTTCCGGGGGTTGTTTACCAACCAGCCCGGAAGGACTGACTTGGCTGTCCATCACGTGGACACTGGGGATCATCCCCCGATCCGGCGTTCAGCATATCGGGTTTCCCTGGAGGTGCAGCAACACATGCGCCAGGAGATTGACGAGATGCTGAAGCTGGGGGTGATTCAGGCATCCAACAGCGCTTGGGCCTCGCCTGTAGTCCTCGTCCCTAAGAAGGACCGAACCACTCGGTTCTGCGTGGACTACAGGGGGCTCAATGCTGTCACAGTCGCCGATGCGTACCCAATGCCACGCATCGATGACCTGCTCGATCAGTTGGCCGGGGCTCAGTACCTGACCATCATGGATCTGAGCCGGGGATATTGGCAGATCCCCCTGACTCGCAAGGCCAGGGAACGCTCTGCCTTTATTACCCCATTTGGACTGTACGAGTCCACGGTGATGCCATTCGGGATGAGGAATGCCCCTGCCACTTTCCAGCGGATGGTCAACACCCTGCTCAAGGGACTTGAAGGGTACGCGGCCGCGTACCTGGATGACATTGCCGTCTTCAGTCCCACCTGGGAGGACCACCTAGAGCATCTAGCACAGGTGCTCAGGCGGATCCACCAGGCAGGTTTGACCATCAAGCCGGGAAAGTGTCAGCTGGCCATGAGCGAGGTCCAGTACCTCGGTCACCGGGTAGGCGGGAGAACACTGAAGCCCGAGCCTGAGAAAGTGGAGGCCATCGCGTCCTGGCCCACCCCCAGGACCAAGAAGCAGGTGATGTCCTTCTTGGGGACCGCTGGGTACTATAGGAGGTTTGTTCCATGCTATAGTAGCCTGGCAAAGCCCTTGACGGACCTCACCAAGAAGAAGCTGCCCTCTGCAGTCGATTGGACAATGGACTGCGAGACAGCCTTCCGGGCCCTAAAGGACGCCCTGTCCAGCCCGCCCGTGCTACAGGCAGCCGACTTCACGCGGCCGTTTGTAGTACAGACCGACGCCAGTGACTTCGGTGCGGTGCTCAACCAGGTGGACTCTGCGAGCCAAGAGCACCCAGTCTTGTACCTGAGCAGGAAGCTGTTACCAAGGGAAGTGGCCTATTCCACGATGGAAAAGGAGTGCCTGGCCATAGTGTGGGCCCTGCAGCGTCTGCAACCCTATCTATACGGGCGCCACTTCATCGTGGAGACGGACCACAATCCCCTCAGCTGGTTACACACTGTCTCCGGGACGAATGGCAGGTTGTTGCGATGGAGCCTGGCGCTCCAGCAATACAACTTCACCATTCGACACAAAAGGGGCCGTGACCACGGTAACGCAGACGGGCTGTCCCGACAAGGAGAGGTCGCGGACGGGCGCACGGGGGAACACCGGAGTGTGCTGCCCCCTAGCGCCCTCAAAAGGGGGGAGGTGTGAGGTAAATCCGGAGATATGACGATAAATCATGATATTCAAGTTATGTCAGGAAGCCCTCTCCTGGTGTCACCCCCCCTTTCCTTCACACAACTCCTTCAATCAGAAAATTTACCACAGGGATAAACGGTTTGTTTAGCAGATAGGTGTCAAAGGAACTGGTCTGTGTTCCACTTACACCTCCATGGCCATCTCCTGTGATATGGAGATTAGATGATGTGGGAACAATGGACACAGGATGACTCCCTGCCGTGACCCTGTGGTAGGGGCTGCTATCTAATTAGCAAGCTTGGAAGTATCCAGACAGAACGACTCCAGTAAAATATGGTTCATATCTCGCAAGCCATATTTCCGATAAATATGGCAACCATAAAAATGGTGTCTCTGCATGCGGACGATGCTGGCACACCTTTTTTATGGGAGCAGGACATTGGGAAATACCCCAGGCGTGATATCAGCCAATGGGGAACTAGTAGACAAGTCATGAGTCCTCTCGTTCTGTAGCTAAATTCATAACTGTCACAATGAGAGCGTTGGCGTCTGCCTACGACGCTCCCAGGCCAAGTTATGGCCATATCCCCTGTTGTGGATATTGTCCATAACTCCAGCCAGGGGTGGAGCAGTGCTCCCTCTGAGGTCACTAAGGTAGGAGGGGACCTGGATTTGCCCAGGTTGATAACCCTACTTCGGCCATTTTCCAGTGTTCTTTCGCTGGGGGTCACGTGTAGGAAACATCTGTGGGAAGGATCCTAGAAACCTGGTCTACAGCGCCCCCCTGTGGCCAGACGCACAAGGTAACTGCTGGAACTGTGTATGCCTGTTTGTAAACCATGCTTTGTCTGTAACTGTACTCTGACCTATGTATATTCTGTAGATTCCCTATTGTATATATTGTAGTTTCTAGTGTGCTTTAGGCTGATTAAATTATATAATTAATCTTGGGCTGTTCTGTTATCTCGATCTTGAATCCCACGTCTGTGTGTTCGGCTAATAGTTACCGTGAAGCGGTTGGTGGCAGCGAGTTGTGCCAAGGATTATTGTGGGGAGGCCAGTGAGATTCGGGGAGGTTTTATATATTCCGCCCGCGGAGGTCGGGGGAATATATACCCTACTCTCACCGGGGACCCTTCAATAATCGGCATAAGTAGTATAGCGGCCTCCTTGCTTATTGTCGGGCACTTCCATAATTGGCCTGACTATAAGAGGGGCGCTAGAGAGCGTGTCACGTGCTCTGTCTGTCGGTCGGGAGGTATAAAGGAGGGGTGACCCCCACTTGTTACCCCCCGATTGTGACGTACTGGTAGCCAGCGCGGGGGGATTTCTGAGTGACCCCCCCGGTGGTTCGTGACAGGTTCACTCACTTTGTGTATAAATAATTGCTCCAATACTCATCCAGAAAAGTGGGCCGAATGTCATACATATGTCCTGCGTGCATCACTCCATATGTCATGTGAGTGCTATGTGAATGTTCGATTTTTTTTCTCGACTACCATCAGTATGCCATTCGTATACCCTGCATTTCTAACCTAGTCTGATTGCACCTGAATTGATGAACCAAGGAAAAGTCTGGGAGTGTTTTTTCAAATAAACTATTTTGTGTTTTTTTTTCTTTTTACTTACTGGGTTAGTAATCGAGATGTCTGATAAACCCTTCTCCATTACTAACACCAGGGCTTGATGTTAGCTTACACTATGCAGCTGACATCAACCCCAACTAACATTTCCCTAATTGCAACCGCACCAGGGCAATCGGAAAGAGCCAAGGCAAAGCACCAGAATTAGTTCTTCTAATGTGATGTGCCTCTTCTGAGGTGGCCGTAGGCTGGTATTTTGAGGCTGGGAAGGGCCCAATAACTATAGACCAAAATAGCCTGATAATGCTAGCCTGCAGCTGTCTGCTTTACCTTTGTTGGTTATCAAAAATAGGGGGGACTTCACATTATTTTTTATCTATTATTTAATTTATTAGTTATTAGATTAAACCAGGCAAAATATCCTTTAGTGCCACATGAAAGGTGCTAAAGGGTGCAAGTGTATAATATGTAGGGGGTTGTAAAATTATATATTTATAGGATATCTATCTATCTATCTATCTATCTATCTATCTATCTATCTATCTATCTCTTTCTATCATCTATCCGATCCCAGACTTGACCGAGATCTGCCCTGGGTGAGACAAACTCATGGCAGATGGTCCATGTGCCTTTTGATTTTTTTTCTTGCACCCATAGACTTGCATTGGCAAGTATTAGCTAATTTACGAGGTCATACACAGCTTGCTGCAGTTGTTTCCTTAGCCCGATTACAGCAGAGAAAAGGTTTGCAGATGAACATTTCTTCATGGAATAACATTGATGTGAGTGCAATATGATGTTTTCTTGCCTTGCACTTGCCAGATTTATACGCAGATGTGAGCGAAGCCTAATGCTGATATAAAAGTGACATAAAAGATGAGAGATAAGATTGTGTCCAAAATCAGACCTGCAGTGACCTCTCTTATTCTATGACATCAATGGTCAGGTAGCTTTTCTTTAGAGTCCCAATAATGCTCAGCTTTCATTACAGTAAATTCTCATCATTCTGTATTCCCTACTCTTAGATTCACTGCCATACTTTAGAAAACAAAACTAGTTATAATCTGAAGTCAATCTACTTTTTCATACCTTCCAATATCGAAAGCCCACTAAACCCATCCACTTCTTACATGAAACACCCAAAAAATGCAGCAGAAGCCTTTTTAATGTAAATTGTCATCATATATGTTCCCTTTTTGTGTGGTCCAGTTTATTGGACTGTTCAAGAGAAATCAAGTCTGTTATCAAATGTACCTTTTATGAACATGATAGAGACACAAACGATTATTCTAAATTGTTCCAAGTAGGAGGACCTACTCCACCTACACAGTGATAAGAACCACAGAATCCAGATAGATGTGTTGTGTTTTGAGACAGTGGTGGGAATTCAAAGGTTGGCAAATCTAGAGCTTCATATCTGAATTATATAACAATGCATGCTAAACTGTTATGTATTTCACATTATTATTCACAAAAATTCCAAAGTCAAGCAGTGTATTATTAAGTTTTGTGATTAGTAATGCTTAAAAAAAGTAATTCATGTCTAGTTTACCTATTCTAAATATGGAAAAATAGTCAGAAGCCACGAGGAATTAACTAATTTAACTAACCAATACAAATATCACATGTAGGTTCAGCAATGTAGTATTATGGCATTGTATTATTTCATTATCCAGTCATCATATTGTTTCAGGTGATGGAAAGCACTGTGATGATGTCAATGAATGTTTGGACAATCCATGTTCTTCTAATGGATATTGTTCCAATGCAGTAGGAAGCTTTTTGTGTTCCTGTAATGCTGGCTATACAGGTAACATGACCTCTGTAATACATAAATGCTATACATGGGAATACATAAGTGCTAAAATTTATTAAAATTGTTTTGTACCCAATAGAATTTGCTGCACATACAATATATACTTTTGAAAGTGTTTTTTTGTATTGCTTTTCCTAATAGTTTACCAGAAATGTTTCTAATCTTAAATTAAAAACTCTCATTCTGTATGTACATTGCTTCGCTAGGAGTAAGAAACTTGTCTTTCTAGTGTCGTGTATTACAGGTACTGTAGCTAGAGATGATCGAATGTTTTGAAATTCAAATTAGCCAGGTTAGAACTCTATTTGCTTATGTATCACTCAGAGATCTACTAGGACTGTTCCAAACCCCTCTCAAGCTTTTCAACACAATCACATAGAAATGAATGGTAACCAAAAGCCCATTTAATAACAAAATACACTAACAAATTTGAATCTTTTTTTATAAAAAGAAATAGCTCAAAAATGATCTTTCTTAATTATTTACAATCAGGTAGACAATTTTGTGCAGAACTCTTACTCAAATTCATGGTGTTGTCAGAGGTAACATCATGCTGCTGTGCTATATTGTTAATAATAGACTAGTGAAACAGGTATGCAAAAACAGACATGCACAGTTAAATGTCCACATTTTTTTTTCTTTTAACAAGATTCAATACGAATTCCCAAAAATCACATAACACAAAACACAAGGTAGGTACATGAACAAAAGCCATCCTTCACAAGAGGGCACTGTACTGATAGGAGATGAGGCAGGCTTTACTGTAAATGTCTAGATTTGGGGGATTTTCTTTGATATTTTGGAAAAATAAACATTTTCTCCTTCATAAGAAAAGGACAGCACAAAAATTGAATGAAGTCAGTACAGTGGCTTGGGACCAGGAAGCGCACCAACTCTAACTGATTTGGGATTTTTTTTCTGTGGCTCGCTGCTTTCTAGTGCATTAAGCATGAACAAAATGTGTAATTGTAATTCAAATGAAACAGGACAAACAACAGCTACGTCACATCACTGACCATTCACACTGGCACTGCTGCTGGCACCTACCCTATCTCTTTCTCTCCAACTATCTTTTATATTTCTATATTATAAGCAGACCATTGTTCTCATCCTCAAGTCTGCAGTTGTATACATATTATTGTATTGAGTAATTGCCCACTATTTACGGTTTTCTATTCCTATATATTGCTGATCTGGGAGTGCTAATGTTCTGTTACTATGCTAAATTGCCTTAAAGAGAACCTGCCAGGTCCAATATGCACCCAGAACCACGAGCAGTTCTGGGTGCATATTGCTAATGCCTGCCTAACCATCCTTGTATCTGGTAGCATAGATAAAGGGAGCTTTAGAAAAAGTATTTATAAAGATCTTTTATAGTATGCTAATGAACAGAGGGACTAGTCGCAAAGGCATTGCTTCCCTTGCTAGTCTGTGGGCGTGCTAACATGCTAATGAATGTGCAGCGTCAGATGATGATCTCACTCACCTCTCCACTGTCATCGTCGTCCGACGATGGATTTTGGCTACTGACTTTCGGCTCAGGCTCTAATGCAATCGGATCACAGCTGCGGAGAAGAGGGAGGGAGCAATTTCTTCCTCTTCTCGGTGGCCGGTCTCTGTGTACATCGCACTGTGGTCAGATGAAATCCGAATACAATGCGATGTTTCACATGCCCCCATAGACTTGTATGGGTGCGTGTGAGCAGAGACTCGCTGCCAAATGCAGTGTGCTGCAATTCTTTTCTCATGTCGAAATAGCATGGGAAATCAATCACAGATATATACTGCCTCATAGTTTTGCACTGGTGCAAGTGTAATCCGATGTTTTATCTGATTGCACTCATCCGAGCAAAACGCAAGTGGAACCAAGCCGTTGCAAGGCAGCTAGCTACAATAGTTGACACTAGATAGCCATCATCCATGGGATTCTTGAAAAGGAACAGGCAAGTATTAATTCTCACAGTCTTCTAATGCTTTCCCAGTCATTGCTGTTTAAGTGATTTGATCATAGCACTTTATGTATCATATGAAGAAACACTAGAAATTATATTTAATAAGGTGTGAGCAATTTTCCAAATGAAAAACTATTTTCAGGTATCTTGGGCATAATTTAACTTTAAGTGTCCTGAAAAAAATATTTGTGCAACATGTTTCTTCTTAAGCAAGTTAACTTTCGGGATACATGATTTTGTGTTTGATTTGTTTCAACTGTAGAAAATGGTTATGAGTGTATAATTGCATGTGGACCGTGTAATCCTAATTATTGTGGAAATGGACAACCATGTAGCAGAGTTGGCAGTACATGTGTACAGAAATGTAGCTGTCATCCAATGTTTTCTGACAATCGATGCTTAGAAGCTGGTAACATGTACATTCCAGATGCTGCACAGAGTAAGTGATCAAGAACTGCTTAACGTAGAATAAAAGTAAGTTGGTATGGAAGTATGGTAATGTATCTTTTAGTTGAAAATAAATTCCATATATTATGTAGAATGGGTTGTCTGAAATTAAAACATTAGGCCTGATAGATAGAAATTATGGAGTCCCATTGTAAAATTTCTAATTGCCTCAACAGCTCCTCACTCAGAATTATGACCTCCAAAGCCCCTCACTAAGTGTTATGTCTCCACAGTCTTCCACACAGTATCATGGCTCCACTATCCCTTACGTAGCATAATGTCCCCCTCAGTGTCCCACTGAGTATAATGACTCTTACAGTTCCCCGTATAGTATTATGGCTTCTACAGCTTACCCCTCACTCAGTATGATGAGCCCCTCACTCACTATAATAGTGACCACAGCCTCTGATTTAATATGATGGCCCCAGAATCCCTCACTTAAATGGATGCTCCCACAGTCGCTCACTCAATAGGATGTACGCCACAGCCCCTAACTTGATATGATACCCGCACAGCCCCTCATTTAGTATGATGCCTCCCCAAAGCCTCTCACTCAGTATAAAGCACTCCACATCCTCTGATTTAGTATTATACCTCCAAAGCACCTCACTAAATATGATGTCCCCTATAATCTCCTATTTAGTATAATAGCCCCCACAGCTCCTCACTAAGTATGATGGCTCACACAGACCCTCACTTAGTATGTTGCCCTCAAAGCCCCTTACTCAGTATGGTGGCCCTCACTTAATATGATAGCCTCCACTGCTCCCCACTCAGTATGATAGCCCACACAGCCTCTCTTTCAGTATAATGCACCCCACAAATCTTCACTTAGTATGATGTTCCCAAAGTCCCTTAGTCAGATAGCTCCCACTACTCAGTATGATGATCCTCTACAGCATCCTACACAGTATGATGGCCTCTGCAGCTCACCCCTTACTCAGTATGATGGTCACCACAGCCTCCCACTCAGTATGTAAGCCCCCACAGCCCCTGACTTAGCGTGATGCCCTCACAGCCCTTCAGTATGATGCTTCCACAGCTCCTGACTTTGTAAAATAGCACACACAGAACCTCTCTCAGTATGAGGCACCCCACAGCCCCTCACTTGGTGGGATGCCCCCAAAGCACCTCACTCAGTATGATGGCCCCTATAGCTCCCTATTCAGCATGATAGCCCCACAGCTCCTCACTATGTAGGATAACCCCTACAGATTCTCACTTAGCATGATGCTCTCACAACATCTCACTTAGTATGATGCCCCCAAAACCCCTCATTTAGTATGATGACCTCAAAGCCCTTTACTCAGTATGATGGCTCTCAGTATGATGGCTTCCATTGCTCCTCACTCAGTAGGATAACCCACAAAGCCTCTCAAAGAGTATAATGCACCCTACAGATGTTCACTTAGCATGATACCCACAAATCCCCTCACTCAGTATGATAGCTCCCACAGTTTCTTACTTAGTATGATGACCCACTACAACATCCAACGCACAGTATGATGGCCTCCACAATAATATAATAATATAATATAATAATCTTTATTTCTATAGCGCCAACATATTCCGCAGCGCTTTACAATTCAGGAGGATCATATACAAACAAGTAACAGTTATTGAAAATATAATATTTAGAGGGAAAAAAGACAACCCTGCTCGTGAGAGCTTACAATCTGCAACGAGATATGGGGGGAGGCAATGTACAAGTGCTTATTTACAATGACAATCCAGCCATCTCAAGGAAATGGGGGATAGATAATGGCTTCCTGGACCAGTTGGCCAGAACCTTGAGATGCATTTGGGTGCCATGGAGTTTGACGTGGGGTTATGCTGTGAGAAGTTGTAGAGGGACTATGTGAATTGAAGTTGATTAGGGAGTGTGATAGGCCTCCCTAAAAAGATGCATTATGGCCACCACATCTTCCCATTCAGTATAGTAACCCCCTCAGCCACTCAATTAGTGTGATGCCTCAACAGCCCCTAACTTAGTATTATGCCACCAGAGCATCTCACTCAATATGATGCACCCTTCAGGTCCTCACTTGGTGTGATGGCCCAACAGCCTCTCACTCACTATAAAGCAGCCCAGTCACCAACTTGACACATGATGCCACCAAAGTCTTTGACTCAATATGATGGCCACCACAGCCTCCTATTCAGAATGGTGGCTCCACAGTTCTTCATGTATTCTTATTTCATTACAGCCCCTCACTATGATAACCTCAACAGCCACTCATTTGGTGTGATGCCCTCCAAACCTCTCATTTAATATAATTTACACCCAGACCTTCAGTATGATAACCCCCACAGCCCCCTACTCAGCATGATGGCCCCATAGACCTTCACAAAGTACGATGGCCATCATAGACCCTAACTCAGTATGATGGCCCCTAAAGCTTCTCAATTGGTATGATGGCCCCTACAGTCTATTTATTATTATAGCCCATGCAGCTCCTCACTCAGAATGATGGATCTCACAGCCCTTCCCTTAGGATGATTAACTCAAAGCCCCTTACTCATTATGAAGGGCATGATAAGTATTATAAACACTATTTGCCTACTCTCGTTCCCACAGTGCACTGCTTGACTTTGTGCAATGTGAGAACTCCTCATAGCAGGCATGATGAAGTTACATCATTGAGCCTATGGTGAGTCTCAGATACATAGGTGCAGGTGAATGGTGGATTCCAGAGCCTTTGGCTCCCTTGATCCACTATTCTATTCAATAAAATTTGAATCCTGGGGATGCAGATACTGCTGAAAATGTGACTATCGTGGGTGAGAGCCAGGAGCTTTGTAGCACCGTATTTGCTGTGTGGTCTACCACTTTGGACAATATAGCCCTGATAATTTTAGATTTACATGATTGTTGATTAGCAAAATTTTTAAACGTAGCATATGAAGTAAAGTGGCGCTATTCCTGGCAAATAACCTGATGTCTTTTTGTAATCTCAGCCAACTAATGTTATAAATGTTATTAAGTTCAATAAATACATCAAGACAAAAATTACACTTATACATTATATTCATGACACTAGAACCTGCCAGTTTTTATGGGGCCAGTCAACCAACTAATATGTGTGTTGGTGTTCTGACTCTCCCCTGATGGTAACTGTCTGGGTGAAAAGGGTCAATGTGCCCAATTATCATGATAGTAAGGTGTTGGCAATGTCTTGTAACCCTCTTCCTATTAAGAACACATACATGCTTGTCCAAACCAAGCATGCTTCTAGGGGTTAAGATAAAAAAACTGTTGGATTAGCAAATGTTGGACTGACAGTTAAAGAGGATATCCACCACTTTTACATTGATGGTCTGTCCTTAGGATAGGTCATCAATGTCTGATTGGTCTGGATCCAACACACGCAGCCCTGCCGATCAGCTGCCTGTGGTGCTGGTGGTGGCAGCAGGTGGCTGGAAATGCTCAGTTCCAAAGCTGCCCCATTTTCTGATAGCTGCCACAGCCGATGTACTACACATCCAACTCCTATTGATTTGAATGGGAGGAGGATGTGCAGTATCTATGGCTGCCACCGCTATCAGATGACGGGGCAGTTCCAGAAATGAACATTTTCGGCTTCCTGGTGTCGCCAGTGGCACTAAAAATAACTAATGAGCACCATCGAGGGGTGTTGGACCCCAGCTGATCAGACATTAATGACCAAAACTAAGGATAGGCCATCATTGTAAAAGTAATGGCTAACCTCTTTAATTTTAGTGAGTGACCAGCTCTATTTTGCCCTTTTGTGTTAGAGTCTATATTATATCTAAGATCCTTGTCAAGTTACTGGACTTTTTCTTACAAGTGAATGAATAAATTTGTATCATGTAGAAATTAACTTAATGAAAGTGTTTTTTTAACAGTACTGTAATCTGTGTGCTTACTATTGTCAGATACACCACAACGAACTATACAACTAAGAATGGCATCAAGTGAGAATATTACAGCTGAAAAAGCTAACCGTACTGTAAGTACCAGATATGTTAACAACAGCTGCATTCAACAAGGGCTTTTAGTCAGGGATACAGTTTATAGAATTGTGTTGAGATAAGGCCCATGTGTAATATAGATAGAAAATATATACAGGGAAGGTGTCTGTTAAAAAGTCCTGCGACTCATGTTATCTATGCCTGTTTTACATTAGTACTGTCAGGGGTGTGTCATAGAAAGTCATGTGGTTTCTGGTAATAGAAGGTCAAAGCATTTGGTTGTGCAAAATACTCCCTGACTTTCTATTGTTCCTGCTGTTAATATTCATTGTATAGGTAGCTTTCCTGCTGGATTTTAATCTATTCCCATTTAGGACCCAAGGGAGCTTTACTTCCGTCCAGCTGCTGATTATCAGTATTCCCCTTCTCTGGACTTATTCTGGTGATATTATTCAGTTCATTCAAGCTCTGGTTTCAAGCAGGTGGCTTGCTCTCATCTGTGGTATTGTTGCTGAAGCTTGCTGAACTTCTGCCTGAGTCATCTGCTGATAAGTAGTTCATACAGTTTCCCCCATGTGTCCTCCTTGGGTCTTCCTTTAGCGTTTAGTGGGGTTGATGAGGAGCTCATTCCACCCGTTTCCTATTTAGGGTCCAGCATTACCTAGGGTCAGGTGTCTGGCTCGGCACATAGGTGCACAACCTATCTAGGGTGGTGAGGGACCCCAGGGACCAGCAGAAGGTTTTGTCAGGGGTCACCATCTCCCCCTTCCCTTGACACAGGGGTCCCCTTCCCTTACCTTTCTCCTCTAGCTTGGTACTTCCCCGTACCTAGTGTGAAAAATACTTATTTGTAGGAATTGTTAAAGACTCTGCTCTTACAACCCAGCACTGTGTTAGGTTATGTTCCCACAATGAGCTTTAGGACAGTTTTTGATGTTGCAGAATTTCTACTCTATTGCTGCACAACTATTATCTAAACTAGATTACTTGCATATTTTCATTTCACTTTTGTGTGCGTTTTGTTAACATGCATTTTTTTATCACATTTTTGATGCTGCGTTGTTTTTTTTGTCTCTTGTTAATTTATGTCGTGATTTAAAACAAGCTGCTTTGTTTTTGATATTTCTTGGTATTTAGCTAAACCAAAGCTTTATTGATATACTTATGTGCTGATTGCATGCATTTTTTGTATACATTTCCACTGAAGAAACTTACTAAAAATGCATTTTTCATGGGGAAAATCTGCAGAGAAAACAGTGTACCTATAAAAGAAATTGACATGTTGCAGATTGGAAATATAAGAATGCTCTTTACATAGTTTCCTAGGGTAATATTCTGAATACATGACTACAGCTAACTAATTACTTTTGGTTACTTACATTTGCAGGTTGCACAGTTAATGAGCTGGCTGCCAGTAAACAGATTCGTGAACACCAGTAATTTTAGAATATAGTAAGTGTTTGTTTCATGGCTTGTGTGATTTTTTTTTTTATTGTGTTAAATATTTGTTAAAATGTTCATGGGTGAAAATATGTTAATAATTTTCTGGAACAAAATAATATTTACTGTGCACATAAATCCATTGTAATGTGATATGGAAATATATAAACAAAAATATAACAGAAGTATATTGTCAGCATAGGTTATGTTCAGGATATTGCAAATTTGTATCAAACTTCCATTGTCAGTAACAGAGAGTATGCAAAAGCCCTCTGTCACAAGCAATTTGCACAATAGAGCAAAAAATATAGAAAAATATGCATTATGCAAGAAATTTAATCCTACAAAAAAGTCCATACTACCAAACTAAATATGTATAAATTAGTATATATGAAAAGGCTTGTTAAAAGGCCACTTGTGACTTTTAGGATTGCTACTTCCAATAGTTGGCGCTAGAGTTTGTCTCCTTTCCTGGAGAGACAATTTGTATACTTTATTAATAAACATAACAAAACAATGATAAAATGTAGGAAGCCAGCAGGTGGCACCACATCCACCACAATGTACATGCATAATAAGTGTTACAAAACGGTGTCAGTAACCCAAATAGGGACAGGATCAGAACTCATATACTATGTACACACTACAAAAAGTAATTAACATAGTTATAACAAGTGTTAATATATATTAGTGCTAACAAGATATAACCCTGGTACTGATACCACCAATAGAGCAATTCATAAGAAATGCAATGAAAAGGTTACCTCTTGTGGAGTGTGATGCCAGGAATGCCCTACATATGTTTCCTGTATATTTTAGGCAAAAAAAAAAAATATTTTCAATTTTAACATTTTAAAAATTAGAAATAGGAAAATGGGTCAAAACAAAAGTTTTGATACCTTTGGGGATTCAGATAACTTTGACCAAGGTTTCAGAGCTTAATTAGCCTATTAGGGTTATAGCTTGTTCACTATCATTGTTAGGAAAGGCCAGGTGATGCAAATTTCACAACTTTATATAAACCCAACCTCCTATAACCTTGTGTCAAAAATTGTAGCCATGCATTCTTCTAAGCAGCTGCCTAGCACTCTGAAAATGGTGGAGGCCCACAAAGCAGGAGAAGGCTATAAGAACATAGCAAATCATTTTCAAATTGCTCTTCCTCAGTTCAAAATGTAATTCAGAAATGGCAGCAAACAGGGACAGGGGAGGTCAAGATAAGGTCTGGAAGACAAAGCAAAATTTATGTGAGAGCTCCTTGTAAGATTGATCCAGGGGCAAATCAGAACCCCCGCTTGACTACAGAAGACCTTCAGAAAGATGTAGCAGACTCTGGGGTTGTGTTGCAGCCAATGACATGAGAAACATTTCATGGGTAGAGGGAAGAATGGATTCAAATAAATTTCAAGAAACTCTTGATGCAAACTGTTATGATTCAGGGATCGAGGAGGATCAAAAAATGCAGAATCCCAAATAGTAACAGAGTGGCTGGAACCTTAACGGATTGCAGACCTAATCCTGACACACAACTAGAAGTAGCCGTGGGACGAGCCTGCGATGACCTAGTCGTCTCAACACAGCTGGAGAACTAAATATTCTTACAGATAGAAATATAAGAAAGCTAATCTGCCTCGGAGCCGTCCCCAACGATAGATAGATAGCCCCCCACATGTAAAGGCTACGGTGATATAGAAAAACACAATACAAAGCCAGAAAAGACAGATGCAGCAAAGGTGAGGTCCAAACTATCTTAATAGAAAAGGATAGGAAGGAGCACTGTCTGCAATCGTAAAACCCTAATATATACCAGCACTTCTAATATGGAAAAATCCTGAGGTCACACAACCTCTCCCCCCCTGAATCAGCACGCAAATGTTACTGGGATCCAAAAACACTTATACAGATGAGGGACTGAATTAATACCAAGCATGACAAATACAATACCTTGCAGAATCAGGGAGCTACGTATACAGACACACCCAGCAGGGAATTATCCCATTCCACCATGAACTCTACACAGACAAAATAGGAATTAAGCAGAAAAAAACAAGAAAGTGGAAAACAAACAGAGGTACAAATATCTTTGGACTTGGATGCTGGATTTCTCCTTCTACTCGATTATAGTTTGGCTGACTTCCATCCGTGCACCCAATGGTTTCCATGTGGATCGGGTGAGCTGAAAACCTTTTCTCTTTTCCTGGAGGTACAAAGACCACTTATCTGAGAGGAGTTCTGGCTGTGAGCAGGGCTGGTTACAGAATGCCCTTAACACACATGAGACCATTGAGCACCGGCAAGTAACAAGAGAAAACTACTCAGCTATATAGTCCCAGTCTGACCCTGATTGCCAGTCCTCTACAGGTGTGTGGATTTCACTCCACAAATCAACTGCCCCGCCAGCACTGACCACAAGAGGGAGCCCCAAACTAGAAAATGTATTCACAACAGCAAACATAGCACCATCTGTAAAAAGCTGAAGCTGAAAAGAGGATGTCTTCTACAAATGAATAATGATCCTAAACACAAGTCAAAATTCAAAATCTGTGGCTAGACCTCAAAAGAGCAGTACATGCAAGACGACCCAGGAATCTCACAGAACTGGGAGACTTTTCCAAGGAAGAATGGATCAAAATCCCTCAAACAGGAATTGTAAGACTCTTAGCTGGCTACAAAAAACGTTTTGCCAAAATATTTGCATTAGACCATTTTCCTTTTTTGTTAATTTAAAATGTAAAAGATGGAAACAAAATGTTGGTTTCTTAACTAAAATACAAATAAAATGTTTCTTTAACTTCATGCCTTTTAGAGATCTTTTCATCTTCAACTTGCTTAACTGTTCACAATTACAGTAATTTTGACCAGAGGTGCCAAAACTTTTACATTCCACTGTAACTAAATACAAGACTCATTTCTCTTTAAAATTGTCAATCAACATCCGGAGATGAAGCGCTAGACAGTCCAGCAATTTGATTGCATCGTAGTTACTTAGGATAGTAAACAATAATGCCTAAATAAAAGGGCAATGGCTGAAAACGATGCCATGAGATTCTTGAAGGTGTTGTCCTGTATAAATCTACTAGTAACATAGAGTGACTGCAGACTTGCGAATTCTCATATTGCACACATTGTGTGCTGTAAAGAGTCTGTGGTGGCAGCGCCATGAATGTGACTGTAGTATGCGATATACCTACTCCTAGCCAGAATGGGCCAGGCCTCACTCAATGCCAATGTATTGAGCAAAGTCAAGCCCATCAAGTCGGATTCTTGCTGGGATTTTGCATATTACATACTCGTGGCCACATGACAGCCATTCTCGGCTCTGACACCGGCAAATCCTCCCAGTGCACATTGCGCACAATGTAAGGATTCACAAGCCTGTAGTCACTTTGTGACTGCAAAATTGTAGATTTAGATCAGACAACCCCTCTGCGAAAGATTACATCCATTTAGTTCTATCATAAATGCCTGTGGATTTGATTGCCCAGAGTATCACACAATCTACATTGTTCAGCACATAAAACATTTCTATCTGTTCCTTGCAGCCCCTATGTGAACTCCCTGTTTCAGATCAGATTGACCGCTAAGTTTACCTACAATGGAAACATCACAACCATAAAGTTCCTGAATGAACAACTGATAAATGTGATAAAAAATATGATCTCCGGTGGCAGCACAAAGGCGTTCAGGGCCACAGTGATTGGCAACATTACGTTTGTAAGAGTCCGAGATGGGCAATACTGTAAGTTAATTCGATGATTTAAAAAAAGATTTATTTGCTTATACAATGGACAGATACAGCAACCTTTTATTATCAGAAAAATGCACAAAGACTTAAAGAGGTAAATGCCGGGAATACACCGTGCACGGATTATAACCACAGTGATCTGACAGTAATGATGGCTAATGAAGGCAGAGATAATAATACATAATAATAATAATAATAATAATACACACAGTTATATTACAGAATACAAATAATAAGTAAAGAGACGCCTAAAAATTACAGCCATGTCTCAGCACAGAGCTCATACAACAGTATAATCTAGTGCAAGTGCATTCATCGCTGTTACAATACAGATGTATGAAAAACTGTTAAACTCTAATGTGGCCACTAGATCCCTTCATTGTGTGCAATCCCTATAGTAACACCATATTGTGTATTGCGCCAATGCCACTGGTGGAAATAATATATGTACCATAAATATTGGTAGTAATTGTTATCATTTCTATTTCCTTTTATCAGACACTGTGGATCAATTAGTTCCGTACTTCACTTGCTCCTTATATGACTATTCGGAGTACACGCTTAACAAAGATACTTTCATATGTGAATCAAACTGTAAAACCACTTGTCAGAATAATGCAACCTGTGTCCATATGAAGGATGAAATAATCTGCAGGTAACTTGATAAATCTGTTGGTAATGGATTATGGAAATACCTTAGTGACTTTCTAAACAACTGATAATGATGGATGTCATATCTATTAACTTATATATAGCAGGTGCTGCAGTGGAAAACAGACAGCTGAGGTCTCTGAGAGACACCCCTCTGGTTCATAGAGGAGACCCTCTGTATGATTTCTGCATTCCCTAACAGGGACAAACCCGTAAAATTGAAGGGGTTGTCCACTACTAGAACAACCCCTTCTGATTCCACATGCTTCCTCCAGGTAAAATAATAAAGACTATACTCACCTCTTGCCCTTCCAGTGGTGTCTGGGTTCATGTTGGGCCCCACTTACAATCAGTGCTAGCTTGTATCTCTCTGCCTTCAGACCAAACGAGTTAATCACCTGGAAGTGAGCCCTGGAGTTGCGCTTACTTCCTGTTGATTGCTTGTTTGGGCCAAAGGCGGGGAGAAGGAAGCCAGCGCTGATTGGATGCAGGGCTCATGTGATGTCACAACACCATGTGAGCACCGGCACCACAAGCCCTGACACCGTTGGAATGATGAACTGTACTACAGATTGTTTTGTGCACATCAGAAGCATGGTGTTCTTATAGAAGAAGGATATTGAATGACTGCACAGCTGATCAGCAATGTTTAATACCACCTGCTAATTTATTTAACCTTTTTTCGACACATAATCGTGTCAGGGTAATCACCTTTGGTGGATGTGAGAAGTCTGCGGTGAGTCCCACACGCTGATTTGAACAGCAGACTTGTGCGGATATTAGGCGTGGGTGCATATACGATCCACTTGTGCCTGTTAACCCCTTACATTGCACTGTCAAAATGTGACAGTGCGATGTAAATGGCAGCGGCAAGTAACTCGCACTTACCCGCTGACATTAGAAGTCACATGACGTGATCATGTGGAACCGATAGTAGCCATGGTAGCACAGGGTCATATGATGGCTCCTGTAGCTATCATGAGTCTCCTCCTCTTACAGCCGGCAGAGCGCTGACTGTTAGAGAAGAACAGTATTTCTGCAGATCACAACGATGCAGCTGTGATCTACAGAAATGAAGAAGCAATCAGACTGCTGATCATTATAGTCCCCTAGGGAACTAGTAAAATAAAAAAAGTTAAAAAAAAGTTTTAAAAAATAAAAAAAAAACTAAAAGTTCAAATCACCCCCCATTGAAAATTAAAGGGTTAAAAAAAATAAAAAATATACACACATTTGCTATCGGAAATGCTCGATCTATCAAAATATAAAATCAATCAAATTGGTAAACGGCATAGCGGCAAAAACATTCGCCAAAATTACATTTTTTGGTTGCTGCAAATTTTGTACAAAATGCAATAACAGGCGATCAAAACGTCGCATCTGCGCAAAAATGGTACCATTAAAAATGTCAGCTCAAGATGCAAAAAAAAGCCGTCACTGAGACCGTTATCCCGAAAAATAAAAACATTATGGGTTTTGGAAAATGGTGCAAAAAGTGCGCCACTTTTTTGGACAAACGTCTGAATTGTTTTAACCCCTTAGATAAAAGTGAACCTATACATGTTTGGTGTCTACAAATTCGTACCAATGTGTAGCATCACACTGACACATCAGTAGTACCAATATAGTGAACACGGTGAATATAATACACCAAAAACCAGGGGCATAACTTCCGCGGTTGCAGAGGTCGCTATTCCGACCGGGCCCGGCAGCTTAGGGGCCCGATCTGCAGACCAGGCAGCCGCTATATATACCAATGCCGCTGCTGACGAACTGCTGCGTCAGCAGCTTCTCACACTGTAGTGCAGGCAGCCGTGGGGATGACGAGCGCTGCTGTCAGGACATTAGATGAAAGAGAAGAGAAGAAGGTGGTGTCGTGTTGCCAAAATTGTAGTCCCGGCTTGACTTGACTCAAGATTGTGTAAAGGTTGCTCCTACTTCTATCCCAAGTGGTGCCCGCCCCCCAGGAGGTTGTCCTAGTGACTGGGAAAGTCCCATGCATCGTGATAGCCACTCCCCTTTCTACCCTCATCCAGCTCCCCAGTAGGAAGGGTCCTAAGCTGTATGTGAAGTGAAATGTGGAAACCCCGGTGGGTAACCACCTCCTTATCCGAGATGGATACTGCATCTTAAATGAGGTGCAGTACCCTGTGGCGACTGAAGCCTCAGGGGTGCCGCACATGCACATGCTGGTCCTCCTTGCTATTCTCTATCTGCCAGAGCTGAGCACTGTGCTTGGATATTATTGGATGTCCCATAGACAATGAATGGCGAGGTAGTGAAAAGTGCGCATTCAAGATACAGCTCTGCTGAGCCCCGTTTTGTGGATAGCTGGGGGTCCCAGTGATCAGACCTGTAGTGATTACTGACTCATCCCCTTTTCCATGGAGAGGGAATAATTTAAATTCTGGGAATACCCCTTTTATTGGAGACATGTATGCTCAAACAATACATAAGAGTCCTAAATCTCTGTCTCGTTTACCATATTTTTTCTCAGATGCACTCACTTCAGCATCTATATTACATCTGGGATACATTGTGAGAACCTCTCTATGAATCTTAATGCTTTCTTTGGAATATTGTTTGGAGCTTTGGCATTCCTTGCTCTACTTCTACTAGGCATTGGATTGTGTGTCTGTTATTGCCAAAAAAGACGTTATCAAGAAAAAGATGCTGAAAAGTAAGTATCACTCAGACTCCATTTTATTTGTTGCATGTATTCATTGTCAGTAGGGATGGGCAAACCGAACACATATGGTGTTCGTGCACATGACCCCGATCCGGAGATTTCCTGGCAAGCTCGTGTTACAGTTCGGGTCCAGGGGCTGTAAAAAAGCACATTATTAAAAAACATTCTGATCATACTTACAGGTCCCGCGACGCGTTCTGCAGACTCTGTCTCCTGCCGCTTCTGCTTCCGCGTCCATCCGATCATTGCTGTGCCACATGGTAAGCACGTCTGGCTAAAAGGACCTTCTGTGATGTCATACCCATGTGACCAGTTTTGTATGAATGTTGCATTACCTCATTGGCTACAGACTGGTCACGTGAGTATGATGTCATCAAAGGTCCTGGTGTGCCGTGATGCTAGTGTTGCATTGCATCACGGTTGAGCCTAGAATGTACGGGCTGCAGTCAGGTCATGGGTGTGACCGGCTTGGCTGGTGGGTGTGGACGGCTTGCATGGCATCACAACGTACAATCTCCCGACAGCAGCGGGTCACCTCCTGTCACAGATTTTTGCAAAAAGAAGCAGGATATCACTTCTTTTCTGCAGATCCCTGTGTTTTTCATTGCATTTTGCCTTTGATGATGTTAAAAAAATGCAGGCAAAAACGCACCAAAAATGCAAACTCGGTAAAAACGCATGCGTTTTTTAGGTGCATTTTTTTGGGTGCCTTTTTCTGCCAGAGGTGCGTTTTTCACTGGAGAAAAAAATCTGCATTGTGTGCACATAGCCTTAGGCGGGCTTTGCACACTACGACATCGCAGGCCGATGCTGCGATGCCGAGTGCGATAGTGCCCGCCCCCGTCGCAGCAGCGATATGTGGTGATAGCTGGCGTAGCGAAAGTTATCGCTACGCCAGCTTCACACACACACTCACCTGCCGTGCGACGTCCCTGTGGCCGGCGACCCGCCTCCTTGTTAAGGGGGCGAGTCGTGCGGCGTCACTGCGACGTCACACGGCAGGCGGCCAATCAGAGCGGAGGGGCGGAGATGAGCAGGATGTAAACATCCTGCCCACCTCCTTCCTTCCGCATATCCTACGGAAGCCGCAGTGAGGCCGGTAGGAGACGTTCCTCGCTCCTGCGACTTCACACACAGCGATGTGTGCTGCCGCAGGAGCGAGGAACAACATCGGACCGTCGCGTCAGCGTAATCATGGATTACGCCGACGCTGCACCGATGATACGATTACGACGCTTTTGCGCTCGTTAATCGTATCATCCAGCCTTTACACACTGCGATGTCGCATGCGATGCCGCAAGTGCGTCATTTTCAATTTGACCCCACCGTCATCGCACCTGCGATGTCGCAGTGTGCAAAGTGCCCCTAAGTGTATGTTCAAACAGATTGTTCTGCATCAAAAACCAGAGTGTTGGCCGTAAATATGTCTCACACAGTATACACTTTTTATGGGGGTTTTTTGTTTGTTTCTTTTTACAAGTGATTTTGCAGCTTTTTCACCTGCATTTTTGTTTCTCATTTATTAGGGAAAAAATGCTACAAAGCACTGAAATAATTGAGCATCTGTGGATATAAAAAATAAAAGGAAATAAAAAAGAAGCGTCTTCTGGCTGGTGTCTGTGTATGGCTGGTGTACTGGGATGGTTTGGAATAGTATAGTAGACTGCACTATTCCATACAACAGTGCACATAGCTGCGTTTCTGCAGTGCGCCTAGGGGTTCTGACTGAATCCCCCTAAAATAGGTTTAAAACAAATCCCACCAGAGCCATAGACTGCAATTTCTCAACCAGAGTTCACATTACTTCCATTTGTGTTTTTTTTCTGAAATTGACCATCTTTTTTTTTTCTTAAGGTCTCAGTTTGTGTTTTTTCTTTTGAAAGTGAACACTTTTCTGTGGCTTTTGGAACAAATGGCTCTTTCAGAAAGAAAAAAAAATCACACATGAAGCTCATTTGAACTCCATTTCTGTCATAGCAGTGTATGGCTCTGTAAGGGCTTCAGACAGGACCCAATGGACGCACTCAATATGAACCGACCCTAATTTAAAATGCACACATTTGTCATAAAATAATCTTTGTGTACTCTTGGACTCCAATGGTGACATAATCATAGTACTACTATATATGCAGCAAAAACAGATATATACACTGTACATGCACATATTATATATATATACTTTATACTGTATCTATATGTAAGGCAAATATTTATTTTATATACATATTTCCACATATACAGTGTATATATATATATATATATATATATATATATATATATATATATGTACAGTATGTATACACTATATACACACACAGATATTCACACATACTATATACTGTATATGTACACACCTATAAACACATGCATGATATACACACACATATGTACATATGCAGCATATAGTGTGTGTATGTGTTTATATATATACAGTGTGTATGTATATATATATATATATATATATATATATATATATACTAGAAGGTGGCCCGATTCTACGCATCGGGTATTCTAGAATTTACGTATTGTGTAGTTCATGTATGATTTTTGTTATATATATATATAGATGTTGTTGTGTGTAGTTACCAAGTGTTTGTGTAGGGCGCTGTACATGTTCTGGATGTTGTCTGGGTGTGATGGGGGGTTAGAGGGGTGTTGTTTGTGTGTTGCGTTGTTTGTGGAGCGCTGTGTGTCTGTAGCGTTGTGTGTGTGTTGCGCGGTTTGTGTGTGTGTGGTGTGTTTTGGGGGGAGGTATATTTTGTGCAATGTGTGTGTTGTGCGGTATGTGCGTATATTTATGTGTGCAGCGTTGTCTGTGTGTGTGGGTGTCTGTGTAGGGCAGTTGTTTCTGGTTCCCAGTGTGTGTGTGTGGTGTGTTGTGCAGTGCGCGCGCGTGTGTGTGTGTGTGTGTTGGGGGGAGGTGTGCACTTCCCATCGTGCTCCATCCCCCATGCAGCGCACTCCCCATCGTGCTCCATCCCCCATGCTGCGCACCCCCCATCGTGCTCCATCTCCCATCCTGCGCACTCCCAAACGTGCTCTATCCGCCATGCTGCGCACTCCCAAACGTGCTCCATCCGCCATGCTACGCACTCCCAAACGTGCTCCTTCCGCCATGCTGCGCACTCCCCATCGTGGTCCATCCCCCATGCTGCGCACTCCCAAACGTGCTCCATCCGCCATGCTGCGCACTCCCCATCATGCTCCATCTCCCATGCTGCGCACTCCCAAACGTGCTCCATCCGCCATGCTGCGCACTCCCAAACGTGCTCCATCCGCCATGCTGCGCACTTTCAAACGTGCTCCATCCGCCATACTCCGCACTCCCCATCGTGCTCCATCCCCCATGCAGCGCACTCCCCATCGTGCTCCATCCCCTATGCTGCGCACCCCCCATCGTGCTCCATCTCCCATGCTGCGCACTCCCAAACGTGCTCCATCCGCCATGCTGCGCACTCCCAAACGTGGTCCATCCGCCATGCTGCGCACTCCCAAACGTGCTCCATCCGCCATACTCCGCACTCCCCATCGTGCTGCATCCCCCATGCTGCGCACTCCCAAACGTGCTCCATCCGCCATGCTGCGCACTCCCAAACGTGCTCCATCCCCTATGCTGCGCACCCCCCATCGTGCTCCATCTCCCATCCTGCGCACTCCCAAACGTGCTCCATTCGCCATGCTGCGCACTCCCAAACGTGCTCCATCCACCATGCTGCGCACTCCCAAACGTGCTCCATCCGCCATGCTGCGCACTCCCAAACGTGCTCCATCCGCCATGCTGCGCACTCCCAAATGTGCTCCATCCGCCATGCTGCGCCAGCATCAGCCTCTCTGTCCCCAGCATCAGCCTCTCTGTCCCCAGCATCAGCCTCTCTGTCCCCAGCATCAGCCTCTGTCCCCAGCATCAGCCTCTCTGTCCCCAGCATCAGCCTCTCTGTCCCCAGCATCAGCTTCTCTGTCCCCAGCATCAGCCTCTCTGTCCCCAGCATCAGCCTCTCTGTCCCCAGCATCAGCCTCTCTGTCCCCAGCATCAGCCTCTCTGTCTCCAGCATCAGCCTCTCTCCTCCCAGCATCAGCCTCTCTGTCCCCAGCATCAGCCTCTCTCATCCCAGCATCAGCCTCTCTGTCTCCAGCATCAGCCTCTCTGTCTCCAGCATCAGCCTCTCCGTCTCCAGCATCAGCCTCTCCATCTCCAGCATCAGCCTCTCCATCCCAGCCTTCCCCAGGATCAGCCTCTCTCCTCCCAGCCTCCTCCTGCACGCTGTGCTCCTCTGCCGACACTCACAGATCCGATCGCATACACTCACACCCACACCCACACACACACCCACACACACACACACACCCGATCGCATACACTCACACACACCTGATCGCATACACTCACGCGCACACACACTGACGATATTGCACATACGCGCTCATACTCACAACATCCGGAGATACCACATGCTTCTGGCCATGTGATCCTCCGGCAGGTCCTGGAAGCTCACAGCACAGTATCGAGGCCGAGAAGCAAGCAATATCGCCGGATGCTGTGAGTATGTGGATGCGATGTGATGTATGTGTGATGTGTGTGTGAGAGTGAGTGTGAGCCGGTGTACACTGGTAACTATGATACACATCGGGTAACTAAGGGACCTTAGTTACCCGATGTGTATAATGGTTACCAGCGTTCACGGGCTCCGTCAAGATCCCAGCATCGCAAGGTTATGTCTGGCGCTGCTGGGATCGTGACGGAGCCGGTGTAGAAGCAAGCGATATCCCAGGATGTTGTGAATGTGTGGATGTGATGTGTGAGGTGTGTGTGAGAGTGAGTGTGATGTGATGTGTGTGTGTGTACTCACCTGGGAGTCGGAGCTACGTGTCAGTTGGGCCAGAGCGAGCGTGCATTGCGTGAGGGGGGCGGGGCCTGCAGAGAGCCGGGGCGAGAGGCCAATCCGTGTGGGGGGGCGGGGCCATGGCGAGCCCAGCGGCCAATCAGCTTTGTGTCACCGTAAGGACACAATTTCGGAGCATGACAGACAGACAGACAGACAGACAGACAGAATAAGGCAATTATATATATAGATATATATATATATATATATATATATATATATATATACATACTTGCCAGGTCCTGCAGCTTTATTTGTTCAGATCCTAGGAAGAACCTTGGAGGGTTCAATCATGATGATGAGGTGGAGGGGAACAAAGGACTGCAGGCAGCTTCCTGTCCCTGGTGTTTGCACACTGCTGTGCTGCTTCCTCTCAGCTTCTGACACTGCTGGAGGTAAAAAGAGAGAGACTCGCCGGGACTGCAGATGATGCATAAAAGGGCTGCAGGAGCAGGGTATAGTCTGCACCCCCTAATGCCCTACCCAAAGGGTGGCATACTGCATATGGGCATGCATGAAGGAATAATGAATAAGTAAATGCACTATATAGAAATAAAAAGGTGTGATAGTAAAAGGTGAATGATACAAGTAGTTATGATAAGGTACAAGTATATATAGGATTGTGCCAGCTATAATCAATGGGCATAAATGAAGATAATAAAGCTTGACATCTAACACATAAAGGGCTCATGCACGTAACTGAAGCATATTCTGCAGCGATTTGACAGCACATGTGCGCTTCAAATCGCTGCAGAAACACTGCGAAATGTATGCAGTTTTTTTGTTAAAAAAAAGCCGATTTCATGCGCTATGGCTGCTGCCCCCACGATAGACAGAGTGGGAGCTACATCCAGAACACACAAATAATTGACATACTGCTTTTATGAACGCACGGATTTGAGTCAAAATTTTAGCACCCAAATCGCTGCGTTCAAAAAAGCTGTCATGCACAATCTACATAGATTATACAGGGAACGCAGGACGCATGCATTTACGCTGCAGCGCAATACGCAGCGTAAATGCATGTCAGTACGCAACATGCGCATGAGCCCAAAAAGTAGTAACTGGAATCACACACAGCAGAGAAAAGCACCAAAAGTAGAAGTTAATTTAAGCAATGTTACAACATGGTCAAATGCATGGTACCAACCAAAGTAAAGGGGGACTACCAGCCAACCCATTGCATATTTCACACAGCGTGCTTCATTAGGGTCTTAAGCGGGCTTCACACCCAACGACATCGGTAACGAGATGTCGTTGAGGTCACGGAATTCATGACGCACATCCGGCCTTGTTAGCGACGTCATTGCGCGTGAGATGCACGAACGACCATTAAATGATCAAAATTACTCACCTAATCGTTGATCATTGACCGGTCGTTCTACTCCCGATTATCGTTGCTGTTGCAGGACACAGGTTGTTCGTCGTTCCTGTGGCAGCATATATCGCTATGTGTGACACCGCAGGAACGAGGAACATCACCGTCCCTGTGGCCGCCCGCAATGAGGAAGGAAGAGGATGGGCGGGATTTTTGGCCCGCTCATCTCCGCCCCTCCGCTTCTATTGGGCGGCTGCTTAGTGACACCGCTGTGACGCTGAACGAACTTCCCCCTTAGAAAGGAGGCGGTTTGCCGGCCACAACGACATCACTAGGCAGGTTAGTCCATGTGATGAGTGTTAGCGATGTTGTGCGCCATGGGCAGCGGTTTGCCCGTGACATACATGTGACGGGGGAGGGTGCTTTCACCAGCGACATCGCTATCGATATCACTGTGTGTAAAGCCCGCTTAAGTCATGACTCTCATGTTAGGGTCTTTATTATATGCTGTATGTGACCTGTACTTTTGCGTGTGACTATATGAGTATTATTTCTTAGCTGAGAGTAGCAAGATGCAGTACAAGGGGCCCTGATTGCTTTGATCTGTCACTTACATTACTGGCTATTGTAATTTTGAATAAAAACTTCTTTATATGTTGCAAATCTACAAGTTCTCCGAATGCTGAGCTCTGTATAACCCTGGCCACAACACTGATTGACATCTTTCTGTTTACTATGCATAGGCAGACAGCTGCCAATCAGTGTTGGAGGTATGGTTGGAGAACCTACTAAGCAGCCCAGTATTTGATATTTTGCTAGAATCCGAGTCTCTGCTCTTTCATCATGTTGCTCTTAGATTATGTAACAAAAAACTGGTGACAGATTCCTTTTTAGTCTGAATGGGACAAAAAATGTCTTTGTTTCTCTTCACAGCTGCATTCCAGAAAATATCTTCCAGACGAAAACCACCATCATTTGTAAGCATTGTTCTGTAAGATATCATTGTCATGTTGCTCTTTCAAGATGCTTTATAGCTTTGTTTGCGATTTAATAATATTTCTAATGATGTACGCTAATGTATGTATGATCAAGTGTAGTGTGCAGCTATAAGTATATACTGAATAGTATTCCAGTATATCCAAGTTGTACTTGTAGAAATATCAGACATATTGAAATAAACCGCCACATGGACAAAAGTATGTAGACATCTGAAGTTTAAAGAAACTTGTCACCTCCAAAAATTCTATTTGCCTGCAGATATATTGGCAATCTGCAGGTAAACAGTGTACAAATCAAGTGTGGCAAGCTTACTGAAAGAGTGGCTAAAGGGCAAAAATTAAGTAATATTTTCCCTGAAGCTGCTTCCTTTTAGTCATCAGGGCCGAGCAGGGAGCAGTTACAGTCATCACTTACTATTCTTCAATAACTGACTGGCACTTTAACTGACTGCCTGCTTTGCTCACACACACTGCGCACATGCTGTATGCCATAAATACACACTGCACTGCTGGCTGTAAATCTAGGTGCAGTGGGAGTGCTAATAGTGCACTCAATGTACACTGTGGATTTAGGCAAGTTTAGAAACCCCATAATTAGTGAGGTTGTGTGCCGATGTTGAGGGATAAACTTGCAGCTGGTTATAAAGTGTAGTTTAGGGCTCAGTATAGGAAAAACTTCACCTCCAAACTCAGGGCTTCTCATGCTGTCACCACCTAAATGCAAACAATTGTATAGGATGTAAAATTATAGTAGTCCACTTGACCTAAAAGGCCTAGACCAATATTCATTCACTACCAAACTATACAGATAGCTTTATGAATTAGAGCAGAATTATTGTCCAGGGATCTGCCAAACCCAGATTCACCTGTGGCATGGTTATTTCATTCTGGATCATAATTTAAGAAAACATATTTTCACTGCCCTCTTTTACCACACGTTATTTCCATTATTAAACCACCATTACAAGCTTTGTGGGGCATGTTCTCTTCAATAATGAGAAAAGAATTCCATTCTCACGTATTATTCATAGCGGCACAATACAACAAGTATTTTCAAGCCTAGTACTACTTATTTTACTGTTAAAGGAATGAGTGTGAGTGCAAGAGCTCGATTATTGGGTAGAATTCTATTTCAGAGACTTTTCAAAGGATTTACAAGTTAGATGCATCCATGAACATAATCTCTTATCTTGTTTTAGCATCTAAAATTCGGAGGCCAACAATCCCAGCCATAATTGTACCACCGGAAGAACCCAGCCTGGTGAGGTGGAGTCCAGGTTTGGACAATCAGCTCTTAGGGGTAACTACAATTTTGTAATTTACACTATTTAGACTTTATACAATTCAACCCTATTCTGGTCTCCCAAAAACAGATCTATCCATTGTAAGAACTACATAGTCAGCAACTAGCACACTGGAATAAATGGAGTATAGTGAGATATTGTTCTTCAATGAGAGTGTAGGTTATTGTGAATCTCCCTTACTCAGGTCTGTTTTACTAAATAAGAACTTGTTGTTTTTTAATGTTACGTATAACTTATTATAATTAAAATTTTGTTGTAAGAGAGTTAAGGCCCCGTAGGAGAAGATTGATAGTAAGAAATTTATGCAAGCCCAACTCATGGACCCCAACTTAGTGCTTTTCCGCAATATGGCTGCTCTACCTGGGGGAGGTAATCAGGGGGAGGTGTATAAATGTGAGCCTCTGTTGCTGACCTCACCATTAATAAGGACAATGCCGTCAAGAGGAGAAGGATGATCGGAAGCCTATCATGTCTAGCTAATATTAAGAAGGAGGATAAATGTGACGACATGGACTCTGAGTGCCTAGCATGGGTTAACTTTCTTAACATTCAGCCAGACATGAAGACAGTTTGTTTATAGATGGGGGATAATCCCTCATTGTTCTACAAGACTCTTGGGAGTTTAGTATTGAAGTTTTTGTTGACTCATGTAATTGTTTTGGCCACTGAAGGCCAGACACCCAGATAACTCAATTATTCGAACTTCCCATTGTATTACTAAGTGAATTGCTAGATGTGATGTAACTTAGCTGTCTCACCCTTGTCTCTGGATATTTCAATATAGCTTGAAATTCATCCAATAAGAGAAGCAACCTTGTACAACCAATCCGATAAGGGCACAGTATATCCTAAGGGAAGGCTATGGCTATAAAAGGGGACTTCTTGGAGTCACCAGGGTTGATGGATGTTGCCTGATCCAGTCTAAGCTCTTAGGAGCTGGCTATGGGATCAGAACCTGGATGCCTTGTGGACTCGGTCTAGGGATTTTGGCTCCGACTAGAGGATCAATTGGCTACATGGCTTCAATCTAGGGACTTCGATTCCGATTGGAGACCATACCACAGTCTAGGGATTTCGACTCTGGCTGCCAGGATTATATCCTATCATCATACGAGAGACTACTTAAGGAAGAAACCCAGGTTGGGGCAATTTGGTCACCTGGCTACAGACTTTGCAGACCTCAGCCAGCTTCGTAAATCTGGTGTTATTCCATTCTCGGTGGGTGCCCGCTTAAAGCGGGGTGCTGCTGGATTGGAGTAAGTAGCCCTGGAAGCTCTGAGACACGGACATTCTAAATCCCTAGTGAGCCAGCGGAAGGGTGAGACTCTGTTGCCTGTTACATTTGTGTGGTTTGCTAGTTATGTGCTATGTGCCGTTAATTGTTTGAGGATCCAATAAAGTCTTACTATTGTGATTCCCTCACCCTGTGTTGTCTGAGTAGTGTTCCGCCCACGGTTAAGGAGGTCAGGCGTTCAGTTGGGATGAGCCCTAGGCCATGGTCTCTTTCTAAAGGCAGCCGGGCCAGCGGACGAGAGCACCCACTGACTCCCGATGCAGCAGCGATACGGACCTGCAGAACGACCTAGCTGGTCATTGGGGATGTGTCAAAACAGCTATTTGAAAGAGAAGTCGCTAACAAAGTCATTGTAATGGTGTCAAACACAATGATGCTTGCTGCACAATGGGAAACAAATAACAAAAAAATGGTCCTGAAAGATTTGTACCGATCAACGACCTCACAGCGCTATTATGTCACAAAACCGGTGACGTTATAGCGATGTTGCTAGCAATGTTGCAGTGTGTAAAGGGGCCTATAAACTTCAGAAGTATGTAATACCTGTGGGGCTTGTCGTGACTCTGATGGCACCCTGAGTTATACTGCAGGATAAACCATAAAAGGGAAATTTGAGCAGTAGTTTAATAATTCTTTTACAGTATATGGATAAAGTGAACCACATTGATTTCCAACTGACGATATAGCAAGTCGATAAATGCATATGGTTGAATGTCTCTAATTATAAGGGGTTTCATATGAACTATGATTTGTGTGACTGTTGTTTCACCTTCACATGCCAACAATAGACAAATATCAACTTATAAAATGGGGATGTGCTGACTACAAAAGTAATCTTTATATCAGGAAAAAATACTATGATCAATGACAAACAAGGGAGTTTTGGTTGATGGTTTGATCACTGTGCATTTTCACACTGGGCAGTAATTGTTAACATTAGTTCATAGAAACACAAACATTGATTGAAGCAATTATCACCCAGTGAAGAAGATAAGATATAGATGGTGGATTCCACTGTGGGACACACTAAAATGAGGCCCCTGTGCAAGAAGATTATATGGGCCCTTTGCAGTCCAATAGCTCATCATAATGCTAATTCCACCTACTTTGGAGACGGAAGTGGACTTCCTTACCTCTTAGGCCGCTGTCATCTTAACCTTCTGTTATTAACAGGTTTTGTTTGACAATATAATATGCATAGACGCACTGCCTGACTATTTATCGGGGAAGATGTTGACCTGCCATGTACCATTTTGGACTGCCAGTCACATTGTTCTCCCAGAGATATGCTGCCAGCCTACATATCAGCTGGTGGCCTTCCCTTAGGCCGGCTTCTCACTTGCGATTTTCTCACAGTAGTGCAATGCGAGAAATTCTCGCATTGCACTCGGACACATGTTAATCAATGAGGCAGCTCCCATCTGCTATTTTTTTCTCAGTCCAAATCGGACTGAGAAAAAAATCGCAGCATGCTGCGTTTTGGAGAGTTTCTCGCATGAGTGTCTCCAATGCAACTCTATGGGAGCGGGTAAATAAACGGATGTCACTCAGACCGGCACTCACACCATCCTAGTGACATTCATTTTTCTAAATACATTTATTGCATGTTTCACAAAACACTGGAAATGAGTGAAGTCTCACAATGTCGGTCAATCTTTATCTCTGTCAGTCGGTCTCTCCTTCTCGGTCTCTATTCTCTCTCTGTCGGTCGGTCTGTCAGTCGGTCTGTCTCTCTGTCGGTCTCTCTCTCTCTCTGTCCATGTCGGTCTATCCCTCCCCCCTCTCACATACTCACCGATCACGGGCGCGGCGCTGCATGGTGTTCACACTGCTCCGGCGGCTTCTCCTCTTTTGAAAAAGCCGGCCGCTCATTATTCAATCTTATATTCCCTGCCCACCGGTGCCTATGATTGGTTGCAGTCAGACACGCCCCCACGATGAGTGACAGCTGTCTCACTGCAACCAATCACAGCTGCCGGTGGGTGGGTCTAAATCATACAGTAAAATAAATAAATAAATAATTTAAAAAAAATGGCGTGCGGTTCCCCCCAATTTTAATACCAGCCAGGGTAAAGCCACACGGCTGAAGGCTAGTATTGTCAGGATGGGGAGCCCCACATTATGGGGAGCCAACCACCCTAACAATATCAGCCAGCAGCCACCCGGAATAGCCGCATCCATTAGATGCGACAGTCCCGGGACTGTACCCGGCCATTCCGAATTGCCCTGGTGTGGTGGCAATCGAGGTAATAAGGAGTTAATGGCAGCAGCCCATAGCTGCCACTAAGTCCTAGATTAATCATGGCAGGCGTCTCCCCGAGATACCTTCCATGATTAACCTGTAAGTTTAAGAAAATGAAGACATACACCAAAAAATCCTTTATTGAAATAAATAGCAAAAAAAACCAACCCTCTTTCACCACTTTACTTAAGTCCCCAAATACCCTTCCATGTTCGACGAAATCCACAGAGGTCCCTCGACGCTGTCAGCTTTGCTACATCGGAAGCTGACAGAGAGCAGTCACAGACCACGACCGCTCTCTGTGAGCTCCCCTCAGCGACTGAAGTGAGTCGTGCTATCAGCGATAACGTCACTCAGGTTACCCGTGGCCACAGATCTCAGCGGGAGGACTTCTGCTGTGGCCGCGGGTAACCTCAGTGACGGCACCGCTGATCGCGCGGCTCACTGCGGTCACTCAGGGATTTTGCAGTCACTGGCGAGACCTTCACCGGTGAACGAAAATCAGGGGCCATGCCACACAGACAGAGCCGCATGATGACAATGAAGTCAGGTGAAGTTCATCCGACTTCATTCTGATCGTGCGGCTCTGTCTGTGTCTGCTGTCAGCGGCCATGTAGCAGAGCTGAATGGCAGATGACATAGTAAAAACGGATCCCATACGCATCAAACATGCATTGCACATGCACTGCAATCATGAGAAAAATCCCAGGATCGCAGTGCAGTTGCATTGCACACTGATCATAAAGTGAACTGAAATCGTCCAACTTTTTATCATGCAACTCGGACTGATTTTACACGCATAAGTGTGTTTCCAGCATTAGAAGACATAGGAGTACTCGGCTGAACGAGAGCTTCTGTGTAAGAGAAAATTAGCTGAGATGGCTGTCAGCCAAATGATTGAGCTAAGCAGCATTCGTCCAACTGCCATCTAAACTCTCTTGTAGGCCATTAGACTACTATGCATCCTTTTGACCATTGTGATCATAGAGGGGGGTAAGGTTATTCAGACACATTATGGAGGTTGATCAAGAGGCTATCCTTAAAAAAAATAAGTTTGTACAAAATCTGTGTGTGATACTTTTTACTCATCTTCTTCTTAGTAATTAGAGTAGGCAATATACCGGACACCTCCTATGGAAAATAGCTGTCTTTTTTACTACTTCAAAATACCTTAAAAAATGTATGGCTTTTCTTATATTTCTATTTTTTATGTGCTGAAGAAATCTAATTAACAAGTAAATTTACTCTTATTTCAGCTAAATATATCAACACCAAACACCCAAAACGGAGCAAGAAATCCCAACAAATTTGAGCAATATAAAGTGATCATAGAAGAGATTAATAATGGCAACTGAGCTCAGAATTATGATATTAGTGCATTATGCATCATTGTGTTTGTTTGGGACTCTCCAAAGTGCGACATAAGGGATATTTACATCCAATACATCAGTTCGGAAATATAAGGACACAATCAATTTTCTCCACCTTCAAGATGTATCACCAATGTCTAATGTTATAAGAGTATTGTGTAAAATAAATACATGATAATTTGTTTAGTCTAAATTCATAAAAATAAAATATAATTAGATTTATTTAAGCTAAAAAAAAATGGACTTTTTAAAAATGAGGATCTCTTCTTGAATTGTTATTTAAATTGTGACTTTGCATGATATATTTGATTTAAAGCATTGAATAAAGGTTTATAGACCTGAGATTATAATCCTAATTATTCTTAATCTTATTCTCTTAGTGTCAGACACGTTTCATATTGTGCAAAATAAATTAAATGTGATTTTTCTTTTCTAGAATATACAATTCTTTGTATGAATAAAGCACATTTCTACAACTTAGAGCAGAGAGAGAATTCTGAGGACTAGGATTTAAGAAGCTAACTGTCTGAATTCTGTTGCCACTTGCAATAAATGTCTTTTATCATTTGCACCATATGCATTATAAATTTTAAGCACTTTCTGCACATTGTCCTTCAAGGGGGTGTAACCACACTGAAAATAGAGTAACTTGGCGTGAAAAGGGGCATAAATCTGTGTGTCAAAATTGTGGCCCATATTTCTGGCACAAAGTCAACTTTACTATATGTGATGTAAACTTTCTTGACAGCCTTTAAATACTCCAGATTTCTTAAACAGCATAAACTATTGAGATAACACTGGAACATTTTACATTTTTAGACTGTCTGGTAAGCTCAGATTGGCCTACTAGTACACCATCCTGGTGGTCCCCTGAGCCAAGGCATAATGATCGTGGTCCCACTATCTGCCCAAAGTAGAGGTGGGCTGGCCTCTGCCATTGCTAATGCCAGCTGTATGTGCATCATCGGTTCCACATTCAGTTGAAAAACATGATGGAGTAGAAAGCCACCGGTCCCCCTCACCGGACAACCTATTTTCCATTGTTTTCATATTTACCAACTCCAAGCTGTATATACAGTGGGTACAGGAAGTATCCAGACCCACTCTTTGTTTCATTGCAGCCATTTGGTAAATTCAAAAAAGTTATTTTTTTGCTGACTAATGTACAGTCTGCACCCCATCTTAACAGGAAAAAAACCCGAAATGTAGACATTTTTTTTGAATTTACCAAATGGCTGCAATGAAACAAAGAGGGAAAAATTTAAAGGGGTCCGAATACTGTCCGTACCCACAGTACATGAATTTTTGTTGGTCCAAAACATATCAGGTGATGTGTATATACAGTATATCACAAAAGTGAGTACAACCCTCACATTTTTGTAAACATTTTATTATATGTTTTCATGGGACAACACTAAAGATATGACACTTTGATATATTGTAAAGAGTCAGTGTAAAGCCTGTATAACAGTGTAAATTTGGTGTGCCCTCTAAATAACTCAACAAACAGTCATCAATGTTCAAACCACTGGCAGCAAAAGTGAATACACCCGTAAGTGAAAATGACCAAATTGTGCCCAAAGTATCAATAATTTTTGTGGCCACCATTATTTTCAAGCACTGTCTTAACTGTCTTGGAAATGGAGTTCACTAGAGCTTCACAGGAGCCACTGGATACTCTTCCGTTCTTCATGATGACATCCTGGAACTAGTGGATGAGACCTTGTGCTCCTGCACTTTCTATTTGAAGATGTTCAATAGGGTTTAGAGCTGATGACATGCTTGGCCAGTACAGCACTGTTACCCTCAATTTCTTTAGCAAGGCAGTGATGGTCTTGGAGCTGTGTTTGTGGTCGTTATCATACTGAAATATGAAGGGAGGGGATCATGCTCTGCTTCAGTTTGTCAGAGTATATGTTGGCATTAATGGTTCCCTCAATGTACTGTAGCTCCTAACAGCCAGCACCACTCATGCATCCCCAAATCATGACACTCCCACCACCATGCTTGACTGTAGGTAAGACACACCTGATCTTCTACTCCTCACCTGGTTATTGCCACACATGCTTGACACTATCTGAAACAAATAAGTTTATCTTGGTCTCATTCAACTCAATACTTTGCTTTAATTTCTGTAAATGATCTAAACGGTTCATATACTCCTTAAATGTGGTTTTGAGTAGTTTGCAATGTTTGGAATGCTGGCACTTTTGGCTATTTTCTGCCATATAGGCTCTTCAAATTCACTTAAAATGTGATGTGGTCCCTAAAAAAATTGGTTCTGTAAATTTTGTTGGAAAAATTAGAAATTTCTAATAATCTTTGAACCTTTCTAACTACCTAACAAAAAATGATGTCTCAAAAATTGTGCTGGTGTAAAGTAAACATGTGGGAAATGTTATTTATTAACTATTTTGTGTGACGTGACATAACTCTCTGGTTTAAGGGGAAAAAATTGAAAGTTTGAAAATTGCAAATAAATTGTTATATTTTCACAGATAAACGTAAAAAATTTCTACCTAAATGTACCACTACCATGAAGTACACTGTGTCACAATAAACAATCTCAGAATCACTGGGATCCGTTGAAGCATTCCAAAACTATTACCACAGGAAGTGACACTGGTCACAATTGTAAAATTTGGCTGTGTCAGGTGGTAAGGGATTAAACTATTATGGGATGCACAGAACCATAATTTATGTCCAGCAGTTCACAGTGAGTAAGCATTGCCGCTTGAGTTCTTTAATTGGGAGCACGTATACACTCAACACAGACACATACACTGCTGTATACTCACCTATCTGCTGTTTGACCTTTGCTGCAGTTGAATGCTTTGTGGCGCCGTAAAGCATTCAACTGCAGTAAAGCTATGACATCAACCTGCAGCAGCAGCTGCGTACACCGGATTCTATCAAAGAGGAGTCTGTGTGCTGCAGCTGGAGGTTCCGCGGGCACGGAGGACAGGTGAGACACGGCTAACTTAGATTACTAAATTACTACTAAAAACTAGATTACTAAACAATGTGCTCATTACTGCAGAGAGCATCAGCCCTCCCTACTAGATCTGTATGCCCCCAGCCACCCCACCAAATCTGTATACCCCCAGTCCCCCACACCAGATCTTTATGCCCCCAGTCCCCCACCAGATCTGTATGCCACTAGCCCCCCCACTAGAACTGCATGCCTCTAGGCCTCCACCAGATTTGTATGCCCTCAGCCTCCTTCCCACCAGAATGGTAATCTTCCAGCCCCCCACCAGATCTGTATGCCCCTAGCCCCCACCAGGTCTGTATGCCCCCAGCCCCCCACATCAGTTCTGTATACCCCCAGCCCACCTCATCAGATCTTTATGCCCCCAACCCCCAGCCCACCTCACCATATCTGTATGCCCCCAGCCCCCCCACCAGATCTGTATGCCCTCAGCCTCCTTCCCACCAGAACGGTATGCCTACAGCCCCCCTTTCCAAATCTGTATGCCCCCAGCCACCTCACCATATCTGTACGTCCCCAGGCCCCCCACCAGATCTGTATGCCCCCAGCCCCCCCACCAGATCTGTATGACCCCAGCCCCCCACCAGATCTGTATGCCCTCAGCCTCCTTCCCACCAGAACGGTATGCCTCCAGCCCCCCTTACCAAAGCTGTATGCCCCCAGCCCCCCCTCAAGAGATCTGTATGCCCCCAGCCCTACTCACCACTGCTCCTGTCAGCACCACTAAGCAGAGATAGATGTTCATTTCACCGCACTCCTGATTCAATAGCATCGGGCCTATTTCTAGTATATACAGTGCTGGCCAAAAGTATTGGCACCCCTGCAATTCTGTCAGATAATACTCAGTTTCTTCTTGAAAATGATTGCAATAATAAATTATTTGGTATTATTATCTTCAGTTAATTTGTCTTCAATGAAAAAAATAAATACATTTTGTCATAAAGCCAAATTGGATATAATTCGACACCAAACATAAAAAAGGGGGTGGACAAAAGTATTGGCACTGTTTGAAAAATCATGTCATGCTTCTCTAATTTGTGTAATTAACAGCACCTGTAACTTACCTGTGGCACCTAACAGGTGTTGGCAATAACTAAATCACACTTGCAGCCAGTTGGCATGGATTAAAGTTGACTCAACCTCTGTCCTGTGTCCTTGTGTGTACCACATTGAGCATGGAGAAAAGAAAGAAGACCAAAGAACTGTCTGAGGACTTGAGAATCCAAATTGTGAGGAAGCATGAGCAATCTTAAGGCTACAAGTCCATCTCCAAAGGCCTGAAAGTTCCTGTGTCTATGATGCGCAGTGTCATCAGGAAGTTTAAAGCCCATGTCACTGTGGCTAACCTCTCTAGATGTGGAAGGAAAAGAAAAATTGACGAGAGATTTCAACACAAGATTGTGCGGATGGTGGATAAAGAACCTCGACAAACATCCAAGCAAGTTCAAGCTGCCCTGCAGTCCGATGGTAACACAGTGTCAACCCGTACTATCCGTCGGCGTTTGAATGAAAAGGGACTGTATGGTAAGATACCCAGGAAGACCCCACTTCTTACCCCAAGACATAAAAAAGCCAGGCTGGAGTTTGCCAAAACTTACCTGAGAAAGCCTAAAATGTTTTGGAAGAATGTTCTCTGGTCAGATGAGACAAAAGTAGAGCTTTTTTTGGAAAAGCCATCAACATAGTGTTTACAGGGAAAAAAAAAGAGGCATTCAAAGAAAAGAACACGGTCCCTGCAGTCAAACATGGCGGAGGTTCGCTGATGTTTTGGGGTTGCTTTGCTGCCTCTGGCACTGGACTGCTTGACCGTGTGCATATCATTATGAAGTCTGAAGACTACCAACAAATTTGGCAGCATAATGTAGGGCACAGTATGAGAAAGCTGGGTCTTCCTCAGAGGTCATGGGTCTTCCAGCAGGACAATGACCCAAAACACACTTCAAAAAGCACTAGAAAATGGTTTGAGATAAAGCACTGGAGACAACTAAAGTGGCTGGCAATGAGTCCAGACCTGAATCCCATAGAACACCTGTGGAGAGATCTCAAAATGGCAGTTTGGAGAAGGCACCCGTCAAATTTCAGGGACCTGGAGCAGTTTGCCAAAGAAGAATGGTCTAACAATCCAGCAGTGCATTGTAAGAAACTCATTGATGGTTACTGGAAGCAGTTGTTCGCAGTTATTTTGGCTAAAGGTTGTGCAACCAAGTATTAGGCTAAGGGTGCCATTACTTTTGTCTGGCCCATTTTTGGAGTTTTGTGTGAAATGATCAATGATTTTGATTTTTGTTTCATTCTCTTTTGTGTTTTTTCATTGCAAGCAAAATAAATGAAGATAATAATACCAAAGAATTTGTGATTGCAATCATTTCAAGAAGAAACTGAGTATTATCTGACAGAATTGCAGGGGTGTCAATACTTTTGGCCAGCACTGTATATATATATATATATATATATATATAAAAAAAGAGTTCTGTTGTAATGAGAGTACCTCAAGCTGTATATACATTGTGCAGGGTATTCAGCAGTATGTACATACACCCTGTTGTAAAAATATAGATAGGTGAGAGAGCTGCCAGCATTCACAGAATCAGTGAGCTCTCATGAATGCCGTCCCGCTCACCCACGACACTGGCTCTGCCCACCCACATGAGAATCCCCACCCACCAGTCACTTTCCACAGCCCTGAAGTGATATTACAGGATGCTAGGCGATTCACAGATAGAGATCATGTGACTAGAATCTCAGCTCCAACTAGAGCATGATTTGGCAAAGCAAAGTATTTTGTCAAATGCTTATCTTTCGTATTTATTTCACATGAAATGGACATGGAAAATAGTGGCCAATCCTTTTAAATATTCCCATTTATTAACCTTTGATACTGACTAACAGCAATGTAGTTGTTCAATAATAAAACAAATCAAAATACAAATTGAATATGAATTATTATGCAGGCAGTGTACTAAATAGGTGCTAAAGAGGAATAAATTGTATTCTATAGAGACCTACAATGGAATAAGACCTACAATGAAAAGAACACAGTACCTACTGTCAAATATGGTAGAGATTTAAAGATTTTTTTAGCTTGTTTTGCTGCCTCTGGCTCTAGGTACCTTGACGGTGTGCAAGACATCATGAAATTTGAACATTACTTAAGGATTTTGGGTCGCAATGTAGTGCCCAGTGTCAGAAAACTGGGTTTGCATCCCAGATCACGGGTCTTTCAGAAGGCAATGACTCCAAACATACTTCAAAAGCACCCAGAAATAGATGGAATCAAAGCGCTGGAGAGTTCTGAAGTGGCAGCAATAAGTCCGGTTCTAAATCCCATTGACCACCAGTAGAGATTTTAAAATTGCTGTTGGGAGAAGGCACCTTTCAAATATGACAGACCTGGAGCAGTTTGCAAAAGAAGAGTGTTCCAAAATTCCAGTTGAGAGATGTAAGAAGCCTGTAAAGTTTGTGAAGCAAACAACAAGTAGGACAAAATAACTAAAACCTTCAGTGTGCATAACTATTCACCTAAAATCAGTACTTTGTAGAGCCTTCTTTTGCTGCAATTACAGCTTTAGGTCAATTTGGGTAAGTCTCTATGAGCTTTCTACATCTTGCCACTAGGGTTTTTGCCCATTGCTGAAGGCAAAACTGCTCCAGCTGCTTCAACATAGATGGTTTCCACTGGTGAACAACACCAATCTCCAAGTCTGATCACAGATTCTCAATTGGATTAAGGTCTGGGCTTTAACTAGGCCACTCCAATACATTTACATGTTTCCCCTTAAACCATTTGAGTGTTGCTTTAAGGCGGGCTTTGCACAGTGCGACATCGCAAGCTGATGCTGCGATGTCGCACACGATAGTCCCCGCTCCCGTCGCAACAGCGATATCTTGTGATAGCTGGCATAGCGAAAATTATCGCTATGCCAGCTTCACATGCACTCACCTGCCCTGCGACCGTCGCTCTGGCTGGCGACCCGCCTCTTTCCTAAGGGGGCGGGTCGTGCGTCATCATAGCGACGTCACATGGCAGGTGGCCAATAGCGGTGGAGGGGCGAAGATGAGCGGGACGTAAACATCCCGCCCACCTCCTTCCTTCTCATTGCAGTCGGAACGCAGGTAGGTGATGTTCCTCGCTACTGTGGCTTCATACACAGCGATGTGTGCTGCCGCAGGAACGAGGAACAACATCGTACCTGTCTCTGCACCGGCATTATTGAAATGTCGGAGAATACACCGATGATACGATAACGACGCTTTTGAGCTCGTTAATCGTATCATCTAGGATTTACACACTACGATGTCGAAAGTGATGCCGGATGTGCTTCACTTTCGATTTGACCCCACCGACATCGCACGTGCGATGTTGCAACGTGCAAAGCCGCCCTTACAGTATGCTTTCGGTCATTGTCTTGTTAGAAGGTGAACCTTCATCTCAGTCTTAAATAACTGACAAACTGAAACAGGTTTTGCTCAAAAATATCCTTGTTTTTCGCACCATCTATCTTCCCCTTGACTCGGACCATTTTCCCTGTCCCGTCTGTCGTTAAAACAACCGCACAGAATCATGCTGCCACCACCATCTTTCACTGTGAGGTTGGTGTTCTTGAGGTGATGATTGAGCTGTGTTTGATTGGCGTCAGACATAACATTTACCTTTGTGGCCAAAAAATTCTATTTTTGTCACATCTGATGACATCACCTTCCTCCATATATTTGGGGAGTCTCCCACATGTCTTTTAGCGAAATCAAAATGACCCTTCCAATTTTGGCTGTAAGTAAAGACTTTTTCTTGTCACTCTTCCATAAAAGCCAGCTCTATGGACTGTATGGCTTATTGTGGTCATATGGACAGATACTCCAGTCTCTGCTTCAGAACTCTGAAGCTTATTCAAGGTTACCATTAGTCTTTGTGCTGCCTCTCTGAATAATGCAGTCCTTGACCAGGATAAAAGTTTTGATGGTTGGCTCTCTTTTGGCAGGTTTCTTAAGGTACCAGGTTATTTCTATAGGATAATAGATTTGATGGTGCTCTGGAGGTTCATAAGAGATTGGGATAATTTTTAGAACCCAACCTTAACTTGTGTTTCTCAACAACTTTGTCTCTAACTTGTTTGGATATCTCCTTGATCTTCGTGGTGTTGTTTCATTGGTAGAGCCTCTTGCTTAATGGTGTTGCAGCCTCTGTGGCCTTTCAGAAAAGGTGTGTATATACTGATAGACCATGGGACACTTTGATTACACACGTGGAATTCCTTTCACTAAGCCTGTGACTTATGCAGGTAAATTATATAGCACAGATAAACAGGGGGAGATACCATATTGTAGTTTCATCCTAGTGGATTATATCACAAGCCCCAATAAACAGATGTCATAGAATATACTCCAAAATTCAACTATGAAACTCGTGTAAAACACGTATAGGAGACTCATTCAAGTTGTAAAATATTAAGTTTTATTAAATATTAGCCAAAAGGGATAAAATTCATTTTCCATATTATGTAAATATGAGGTAGGTGGATTCTATACTCACCTACCCACCTCTGAACCGCCACTGTCAGGCTCTCCGTTCTTACACCATGGGTAAGTCTAAAAACTGCTGTTTTTTAATGTGACTATTTGACCACATGGTGTTCCTTCATTGTATTTGCCCTGGCTGTTTATATACTTTCTTGATATTATGATGGGCTGATCTGGGTGGTTTATTGGTGGGTGGGTGAGTACAGAATCCACCTACCTCATATTTACATTATATGGAAAATTAATTTTATCCCTTTTGGCAGATATTTAATAAATCTTAATATTTTACAACTTGAATGAGTCTCCTATACGTGTTTTACACGAGTTTCATAGACTTATGCAGGTAGTTGCTTCCACCAGAAATTTGTAGGGATTTTATAGCAAAAGGGGTAAATACATATGCACAAGGCAATTTTTATTTATATTATCCCGTAAATTTAAATAGCCTATGTTTTTCTCATTTCACTTCCCCAACTTAGACTATTTAGTGCTGATGCATCACACACAAATCGGATTACGAAAATATTTAAATGCAGGTTGTATTGTAACAAAATAGGTAAAAAGCGAAGGGGGTGGATTATTTTGGAAAGCACTGTGCATGTGTATAAAATATATATTCAATGAAAACAGAGCAGCACGTGACCAATATAGTTTTGTAACAAACAATATAGTGTCACAAGTGTGCAATGGGTGACAGACAGTCCTCTGGTGTCTGGCAATAGATCACAGCATTTGGCTGTGCAAAATGTTCCCTGACTTTCTATTTTTTCTGCTGTCAGTATTCAGTGTACCAGATATCTCCTCTGCTAGGTTTTCCTAATTTTCCTTTTAGAACCCAGCAGAGCACCTCTTCCATTCAGCTGCTAATCATCTGTATTTCCCCCTTGTGTTTAAACACTCTCATTTTCCCTGGCATTGTGTTGGTTATGTTCAGTTCCTTCACAAACTCTGGATGCAATCGGGTGGCTTGCACTCATCTCTAGATGCCTCAGAAGTTCAGCAAAGAACAGCAATGATTCCACAGATACATTGTTCATGCACTTTCCCCATGTGTGTGCTCCCAGTGTCTTCTTTAGAGTTCAGTGGGGTTGATGAAGAGCTCATTCCATCCTTTCCCTATCTAGGGCTAAGCTCTAGGTTCATCCTAGGGTCAGGCATGCGACTCAGCGCATTAGCGCGGAACCTATCTAGGGTGGTGAGGGACCTCAGGGCCAACAGTAGGTTTGGTCAAGGGTCACCATTTTCCCCTTCCCTAGACACAGGGTTTCCCTTCCTTTCCATTTTGCTATTTGCTTGATACTTCACCTTACCTAGCAAGACATATAGTTACATAGAAAAAAATAAAAGGAGGGCAGCACTCCATAAAATGAAGACAAAATAGACCATTAGTAGCCCATATGGCATTTCACATCGGCTAATAAAGGTCCAGTGTGTCTTGATTTTTTGGAGTGCTGCCCTCCTTAATATATAAATATATATATAGAACTATATACCAAGGTAGTTTTGTGACTAATTTACAAAAAAGGGCCAATTTTACTGATGCCAACCACCAAACCTCATCCCTGATTTTAATGTAGTCTGGAATGCTTAAAAATATTTAAGGTTACCATCGCCTTAAAGGAAGAAGCGATTTCCTTTGTCAGGTATCTTTCGAAAACACTTAAGGAACCCAATCACTTCTCACAACCAGCTGCCTTTCTGTTAGCTAGTCTTATCCATTTTGTAGTGTTTAACTACATTTCTGATTTTTAATACATAGCAGATGTAAACATTTGTCTTAAGCATTCTATACAATCTAGAAAAAGTGTATTCCATGAATAATCTTTATTACTCTTCTTTTTCAGTTTAAAATCCAAAGACCATCTTTTGAGAAAAATACCCAGTCCAAAACTGATCACTGAAACGCAGTACAGATTGCTATGTAACTTGAAGATTCAACGCTCACAATAGAGAAATAGCCAATAATAAGTGGAGCTCTATAGTGAAAAAAAAGAAGCCAGAAAAGGAGGATGAATATGCTCTCCTGTAAATTAATAGTTATTACCACTTAAGTTGACACTTTAAATGTCACTGGATTTTTTTACATGTGGGATTAAATATATTTCCAGAAAATAGACAGAAAGGATCGCACTCCACAAGGGTCTGGATAGAACAAATCTTTAATCCATGCTCAAATCAGGGATACAGGTCTTGAGGGAAGGTGAGGTAGTGCAGCGCTGGACGACGGTCACTGGACCCGTAGAAGCAATTTGTTTGCGAAACGGCCCGCGGTCGTCTGGCGCTGCACTACCTCACCTTCCCTCACCACCTGTATCCCTGATTTGAGCATGGATTAAAGATTTGTTCTATCTAGATCCTTGTGGAGTGCGACACTTTCTGTCTATTTTCTGGATTTGTATGATCTACATTTTGGGACACGCACCCGAATCTTGCCTGTTCTCCAGGACTGTGATACCTAGCCGTTCGTGGATCAGCTGTGCCCGGCATTCCTCACCCACCCTCAATTAAATATATTTGTACACATACTTATAGTAATGTGGTCAGCAATGTTAGGATATATATATACAGTACATACCAAACGTTTGGACACACCTTCTCATTCATGGAGTTTTCTTTATTTTCATGACTCTGAAAATTGTAGATTCACATTGAAGGCATCAAAACTATGAATTAAAACATGTGGAATGAAATACTTAACAAAAAAGTGTAAAACAACTGAAAATAGCTTATATTCTAGGTTTTTCAAAGTAGCCACCTTTTGCTTTGATTACTGCTTTGCACGCTCTTGGCATTCTCTTGATGAGCTTCAAGAGGTAGTCACCGGAATTGGTTTTCACTCCACAAGTGTGCCCTGTCAAGTTGGGATTTCTTGCCTTATAAATGTGGTTGGGACCATCAGTTGTGTTGTGCAGAAGTCTGGTGGATACAGAGCTGATAGTCCTACTGAATAGACTGTTAGAATTTGTATTATGGCAAAAAAAAGTAGATAAGTAAAGAAAAATGAGTGGCCATCATTACTTTAAGAAATGAAGGTCAGTCAGTCCAAAAAATTGGGAAAACTTTGAAAGTGTCACCAAGTGCAGTGGCAAAAACCATCAAACGCTACAAAGAAAGAAACTGTCCCATGAAAGGAAGACGAAGAGTCACCTCTGCTGCGGAAGATAAGTTTATCCGAGTCACCAGCCTTAGAAATCGCAGGTTAACTGCAGCTCAGATTAAAAACCAGGTCAATGCCACACAGAGTTCTAGCAGCACACACATCTCTAGAACAACTGTTAAGAGGAGACTATGTGCAGCAGGCCTTCATGGTAAAATAGCTGCTAGGAAACCACTGCTAAGAACATGCAACAAGCAGAAGAGACTTGTTTTAAAAATCACAAGGAATGGACATTAGACCAGTGGAAATCTGTGCTTTGGTCTGATGAGTCCAAATTTGAGATCTTTGTTTCCAACCACCGTGTCTTTGTGCGACACAGAAAAGGTGAACGGATGGACTCTACATGCCTGATTCCTACTGTGAAGCATGGAGGAGGAGGTGTGATGGTGTGGGGGTGCTTTGCTGGTGACACTGTTGGGGATTTATTCAAAATTGAAGGCATTCTGAACCAGCATGGCTACTACAGCATCTTGCAGCGGCATGCTATTTCATCCGGTTTGCGTTTAGTTGGACCATCATTTATTTTTCAACAGGATAATAACCCCAAATACACATCCAGGCTGTGTAAGGGCTATTTGACTAAGAAGGATAGTGATGGGGTGCTACGCCAGGTGACCTGGCCTCCACAGTCACCAGACCTGAACCCGATCGAGAGGGTTTGGGGTGAGCTGGACCGCAGAGTGAAGGCAAAAGGGCCAACAAGTGCTAAGCATCTCTGGGAACTCCTTCAAGACTGTTGGAAAACCATTTCCAGTGGCTACCTCTTGAAGCTCATCAAGAGAATGCCAAGAGTGTGCAAAGCAGTAATAAAAGCAAAAGGTGGCTACTTTGAAGAACCTAGAATATAAGACATATTTTCAGTTGTTTCACACTATTTTGTTAAGTATTTCATTCCACATGTGTTAATTCATAGTTTTGATGCCTTTTGATGCCTACAATGTGAAACTACAATTTTCAGAGTCATGAAAATGAAGAAAACTCTATATATAAACTATATATATGTGTGTGTTGTGTTGTTTTTTTATTTTGTTTTTATTTTGTATTTTATTTACTCATTTAAAGGAAACCTTTAGGTGCAGTTGACATCTTCATCACCATTACTTTCAATATCCTTTACCTCTTTATCTGCCTCAAAATATCCCAAAGACAAACTGCAAATACAATAATTTAGTATTACGTTGCATGCAGAGTAAAAAAAAAAACCTTGCCTTTGCGTAATAAGTATAGTTGATATATTTGGCTTGAAAATTATACTTGACAGTGATTTTCAATTGTTTATATTGCTCATAATCAAAAGGTGCATTCATTTATGGATAAGGATAGATAATAAATCAGCACAAATCACTTTCATCAAGGGATTGGATGACTATCATGGAGTTCAGTGACTTTTTGGTATGTTGTTTGCTATTTCTTTGGTACTTTTGAAGGAATCTGTGGCAGAGGCTTGTAAGAGACTCTCGAATGCAAATGTGAAAACAGTCTGATGTGTATGGTAAGCTAAAGTGTACTGACATGAGGAGCTGGTGTGAGGACTATGCTGCCAATCTTCCACATACAGTATAAAAAAGAGAATTTGGGATTGTAAACTAGGTCTGGTCCTATTGCTTAAAGAAGTTGTATACTACTAGATCAACACGTTCTCATTCCCATTGTTCACACTCATAAAATAAATAAGCCTCTGCTCACCTCCGGTTCAGCCGCGGTTCCAGTGATGTCTAAACCGGCAATCCAGGGCCCCGCTAAGAATTAGCACTGGCTTCCTTCTCATCGTCTTTGGACATTTGAACAGGAAGCCAGCACAGTGCACTCACATCCTGCTCAAATGTCCAAAGTCAGGGATACAGATGCCGGGTGCTGATTGGTCCCAGGGCCCACATGTCATAACAATGTCACATCCCGGGAATGCGGCTTCAGACATCGCTGGAACTGTGACCGCACCAGAGGTGAGTGTAGGCATATTTACTTTTACAGGGTGCGAAGAAGCAGAATGAGAAGGGGTTGTCCAAGTAGTAGACGATCAATTTACATATCTAATAAAGAGAAGTGAACCAGCACCAAGAAGGGCCATGAAACCCCAATTTTCAGCTTTTATTGGAGTTCACTTTCCTCTATGGAGGCTCCCTGATATAATTTTTCTTCAACACATAAATATATGTATTTTCTTGTATGGTATACAATATACAATACTTTTGCATTAACATAATACATGGCAAACTGAAATTAATATGCATATTTATTAACATTGCCAGATGTATACATAATGGATTCAATAATTTATGTTAAAATCACAATTATTGCATTGTTTCATACATTAAACATTTAATAAGTAAAATATAATATTTCTTAAATGAAAACTTAGAAAACTGATACAAAAATAGATTTCTCATTACTGAAGGCAAAGGAAAACAGTGCATTATAATACAGAGAAATCCTTGCAATTTTGTTCAAGTTTCTGAGACATTTATTCTTAAATTTAATTAAACCGGACTGAATCTCATACAAAAAGAAAAGCTACAACTTTCAACCCTTCATAATTGTCCATGAAAATAAGATCTAATGTTCAAAATCTGCAGAGCCGGGATGTAAACAATTTCATTTCAGTAATATAACGAGTTCTAAGAGGTATATCCACACAAATTATACAAATTGTGCTAATAGTGCAAAACTCAAATGAACAGGTCTGATAAGGCCTCATTGAGTCCTCGAAGGATAGGCTTTGTAAAATACATTTTAAGTATTTATTAAATAAAAAGTGCAAGGAAGCTGAGTGTGCTATACAGTCATAATTAATTATGGCTTTCATCATTATACAATCTTTGTTCTCCGCACAGAAAATAAATCAGAATTTTAGATACTGAAATGAAACATTGTAAAAACATTTTCATTTTCTTCAGATTTCTATTCTTTCATAGAATGATAGAGTTGGAAGGGACCTCAAGGACCATCGGTCCAACCCCCTGTGAGTGCAGGCTTTCCTAAATCATCCCAGCTATATGTTTAGCAAGTTTCCTCTTGAAGATTTCCATTGATGGAGAGCTCACTACCTCTCGTGTCCGCTTGTTCAATTCTCTGATTGCCCTCACTGTCAGAAAGTTTTTCTTTTCTGAGTGAGTCACTTATGATTTCTGGTCGCTTTATCTTGAGCTGGAAGAAAACATGGAAAGACTTGTCAGTGGATAGTTTGGCAGATATTAACATTTTCTAGACCAGTTATTCCCAATAATTGTGTTTCTACCAAACAGTTGGTTTCATCAGACCATATGACATTCTCCCAATATTCTTCTGGATAATCCAAATGCTCTATTGCAAACTTCATATGGGCCCAGAAAATGAACTGGCTTAAGCAGGGGAACACATCTGACCCTGCAGGATCTGAGACCCTGGTGGTGTAGTGTGTTACTGATGGTAGCCTTTGGTGGTTCCAGCTCTATGCAGCTCATTCACTAGGTCCCCCATGTGGTTCTGGGATTTTTGCTCACCATTCTTGTGATCATTTTGATCCCATGGGGTGAGATCTTGCATGGAACCCCAAATCGAGGGATATTGTCAGTGGTCTTGTATGTCTTCCATTTTCTTATTATTTCTCACACAGTTTCATCACACCAAGCTGCCTGCCTATTGCAAATTCAGTCTTCCCAGCTTGGTGCAGAGCTACAATTTTCTTTCTGGGGTCCTTCGACAACTCTTTGGCCTTCACCATAGTGGAGTTTGTAGTGTGATTGTTTGAAGTTATGGACAGGTGTCTTTTCCATTGATAACAAGTTAAAACAGGTGATATTACTATAGGTAATGAGTGGAGGACAGAGGAGCCTCTTAAAGAAGACGTTACAGATCTGTGAGAGCCAGAAATCTTGCATGTTATTGGGTGAATAAATACTTATCTTCCACCATAATTTAAAAAAACAAACCAAAAAACCTTGCAATATCAGACAAGATGATTTTCTGGATTTGTTTTGTCATTTTGTCTCTCATAGTTGTGGTCTACCTATTATGTTAATTACAGGCCTCTCTCATCTTTTTAAATGGGAGAACTTGCACAATTGGTGGCTGACTAAATACTTTTTTTCCTCCACTGTACCTCTCGCTTAAATAATTGCTGATGCCATAACTGTATGAATGCAAAGTTACAAAAATTTTTATTGTGAAAGACAGCATCCCTGATAAGTCATTAGGGTCTGTCTGGAAGAGCTGGTGCCTATTATGAGACTGATCTGAAAGAGAAATTCCTTTTTTCTGATCTTGAACGACACAAAAAATTTGGAATTCTTAAGGTTAATGTTAACCCAACCAAAACTGTACTGTTATTGTGAAGACATAACATATTAGGTACAATACCTCTGTTGAACAGTTGACTTTGTCAAGTTGAAGTTTCCAGTCGACCAAATGTGGAGATTTAAGGTCTAGATCTGAAGTTGAAAGTTGTGATTCTGCAAGCCGCTCGAAGGCTAAAAATATTGATAAACATGAGAAATGATGACATTAACAAGTAAGATACCAATACATTGAAATATATGTAATAAAGTGAGGTAGCAAAATGTATACTTACATGCAAATAGAGATGTTTTCCAGCTAAATCGTTTTTCATACCACCTGATTAAGATAAAATCAAATAAACATTAATTGGACTGCAGCAGATGATGTGAAGAACATCATGCAGAAGTTAATGCAAACTTAAAACGATGAGTGTTGTGGACTATTTGGCATTTAAATGTGGAAAGCCTCCAGTATATGTGTCAAACTAATCCATAGGCTCCCGTTAACCAAAGCAATCAATGACATACACTGTAAATACTTTAGAAACAGTTTTTGAAGTCCTTTCTCCACTTTTTACAAACTAACTATAACCGTTTAACCTGACATAATTCTTACTCTATAACTTACATTATTTTACCCTACATCAGATTTACCCAACTGCCGTTCAAGATAGTACACCAAAATGAACAAATTCTTCTTTATGTTTTTTGAATGGTAGATGATGGGCATTCTATCTGTGTCATGTTTTCTATCACCTATATTGACACTATTGCCTTTCAAGTGTTGCTCTTATAAAAATAGATAATCTTTTCTAGTTTATAATAAAAGTGTATACTAGTGGTCACTTACTCATCTGTATATTCCTCAGTCTCTTTTCTCTTTCGATACCAGCGTACTGCAAACCAGATTCCCAGGAACAGCAGAAGAATGAAAGCTAAAACTCCAAAAAATATGCCAAAGAATGGGCCCAGATTCAAGGAGATATGTTCACATTGTGGTCCAGATGTGATATAGATAGAAAATGGTTTACAACTAAAAGAAAGAAAAAAAATATTGTAGCTTTCTTGAGTTGTTCAAAATATAAGAAATAAGCCAAACATAAAGAAGAGATATTTTCTAACTGATTTCTAGAATGTCATTCGCACAACTTTGCTGTGGATAGACTTATTCATGCTAATGTATAACTTGAATTATTAACCACAATTTACAGAAATAGAATCCTTTTGGTAAAGACTAAAATAAAAGACAGTTTGAACATATTTTTACTTACAACAGATATTAATGGAATCTGTACTAAGAAATCTAACAAAAAACCTGAATTTGATCTTATAGTACAATTACAAATTGAGTATGGCACCATAAAAGCCATATGAGTTTTTATTATCACATTTACACAACAGAGGTGTTCATTTTAGAACAAATATAATAAAACGTGATTAACAACATGACTTTTTCTTATGTGATGAGACTGTCTTCTGTACCATTTTGCATTGTGTGAATGTCTCTATCAAATCCTACAGCTCAGGTAATACCATTCAACTGGAGACCACCCACTACTCTAATAGGAAGTAAAAGTAACATAGTTTTTGCACTCTTTTTTTGTGCTATAGCTCTCGCATCGGCAATAACCTTTATCATTGTTTACTAAAAAGCTCAAATTTTATTACTGGGACAGTTCTATTACACTGTATCATTGTATTCCATTGCAAGTTAGAACATTTCTCATAATTCTGTTTTAGAAAAAGTATTTGAAAAAAAAATAAGAGTTCTCCTAGAAATGTAATCAAATAAATAAATAAAATACTTTTAAATATTAAATATTTTTCTAATTACGTTTATTTAACAAAAAGATATGCTTTATCTAGTGCACTCTGATAAGATTTTAAAGATGGCAGATTCTTTCTAGAAGTGTGCAGTAGGTCTAGTTGAGGCTGCATGAAGAGTAAAGGGGGCTTTACACGCTGCGACATCGATAATGCGGAGTCGTTGGGGTCACGGAATTTGTGGCGCTCATCCGGCCACATTAGCAATGTTGCTGCATGTGACATCGATGAGCGATTTTGCATCGTTGCAAAAACATGCAAAATCGCTCATCGGTGACATGGGGGTCCATTCTCGATTATCGTTACTGCAGCAGTAACGATGTAGTTCGTCGCTCCTGCGGCAGCACACATCGCTATGTGTGACGCCGCAGGAACGAGAAACCTCTCCTTACCTGCCTCCCGGCCGCTATGCGGAAGGAAGGAGGTGGGCAAGATGTTACGTCCCGCTCAGCTCCGCCCCTCCGCTGCTATTGGGCGGCCGCTCAGTGACGTCGCTGTGATGCCGCACGGACCGCCCCCTTAGAAAGGAGGCGGTTCGCCGGTCACAGCGAGGTCGCTGGGCAGGTCAGTATGTGTGATGGGTCTGGGCGATGTTGTGCGGCACGGGCAGCGATTTGCCCGTGTCGCGCAACAGATGGGGGCGGGTACCCACGCTAGCGATATCGGGACTGATATCGCAGCGTGTAAAGTAGCCTTAAGACATGTGTTCTCCCTGCAATGGACTAAAACTGTCAGGCTAACTGAACTGAATGTACATCTCAGGTAAAGAAGAGTGTTTATCATCTTAATTTGTTCACTCCGTTCAGTGTCCTGTTAGGTTTGGAAAAAAGTCCTAAAAAGGAAGAGAGACAGGTGACGCTTTTCTGGGTGTAGTATTTTGTGATCACAAGGAGTGTTTGAATGGTAATGCACTCATCTGGGGGTAAAATGGATCGTGCATGTAATCTGGGGAACCTGTCTATCCGGTGGCGGCTGGGCGACCCTCTGAATCAAAGTCCTTCCCTGGGCTCCGAACAGAAAACAATAAAAGAAAAGGAGACAGTCCATGTACAATCCAGTGGCTTAAGGGTACTTTACACGCTGCGATATCGATATCGCTAGCAAGCGTACTCGCCCCTGTCGGTTGTGCGTCACAGGCAAATTGCTGCCCGTGTCGCACAACATCGCTTACACCCGTCACACGCACTTACCTGCCTAGCAACGTCGCTGTGACCGGCGAACCGCCTCCTTTCTAAGGGGGCGGTTCGTTCGGCGTCATAGCTACGTCACTAAGCGGCCGCCCAATAGTAGAAAAGGGGCGGAGATGAGCGGGCCGAACATCCTGCTCACCTCCTTCCTTCCTCATTGCCGGCGGGACGCATGTACGGTGAGTTTCCTCGTTCCTGCAGTGTCACACACAGCGATGTGTGCTGCCGCAGGAACGACAAACAACCTCGTTACTCACCAGACAATGATTTTTGATGTTTGGATGACCTCTCCAAAACCAACGATTTTTACCACTTTTGCGATCGTTGAAGATCGCTCATACGTGTTACACGCTGCGATGTCGCTAACGACGCCGGATGTGCGTCACAAACACCGTGACCCCGACGATAAATCGTTGGTGATATCGCTGCGTGCAAAGCACCCTTTAGACATATAGGTACGAAAAGAGCAGATCCACTTATACTGATCTTGTCGTTATTAAAAATTTCAAATTTTTAAAAACATTGCTTGCTGTAACACGTTTTGGCCATATCTACCTTCATCAGGTACATAATAGTGCTCATATAAGTGTGACATATATATATATATGTCGCGGGTGGGGAGGACGCCGTCGCTGCTGCGCTCTCGCTAACGCTCGGGTCCAGCGCTGCGGTGGCTGCTGCTCGGTGGCTCGAGCGGTGGGCCGGATCCGGGGACTCGAGCGGCACTCCTCGCCCGTGAGTGAAAGGGGTGGGCACCATCGCTGCTGGTGACGAGGATCCCGGGAGCGATGGTAGGGAGCAGCTGGGATGTTGTTTTCCCCCTCCGTGGGTAGGCGTCGGTGGTCCCGGGGCCCGGTGATGTTGTGACGGGGAGGCAGGGTTGATGAGGTGCAGGGTTGCAGGGACAGCGCAGCGTGGTGCCGGATGGCACGGGTGTACTCACTCAGCAAAAAAGGTACAAAGTCCTCTGTAAACCAAACAGCTGGATGGACGGGTCCCGCAGCCGGCTGCAGTGCTTCTCCCCGGACAGGTGATGGCGGCTGTCTTTCCCTGCATCTTGATGTTCTCTTTCTGACTACTTTGGATTCCCAATGGTAGTCCGCTCCCCGGTGTATGGGTACTGGAGGAGCAGATTTGCCCGCAGACGCTGGCCCTTGGGTCTCTAGCCTTAGGCGGTAGCTGTATACCCTCACGGAGTGGGCTGTTGCCTTCAAATCGGGACTTTTGCTGTTGTGAAACCCCTGGGGTTCCAATCACATTCGGATCTGACTATTGTCGGTGGTTCCAAGCCTGGTCGGGGTCCGATGGCCCTGCCTGTGTGTTCTGGCTTCACTTCGCTCCCCGGTCAGTACCGGCGGGCCGTCGCCCGTCCCCAGTCCTACGGTTCCGCGTTGTTCCACCACTCCTGCAGACGGCCACCACCATCTGCCAACCTTACTGTTAGTGCCTGGGCCACAAACCCAGACACCCCAGTGTTTACTCCTCTCACTTCGAACTCCTACACTGTACTGTCACTTTTCCCGCCTCCAGGTCTGTGAACTCCTTGGTGGGTGGAGCCAACCGCTTAGCTCCACCCCACCTGGTGTGGACATCAGACACTGGAGGGAGGCAACAAGGGTTTTTGTTTGGCTGATGTCCCTGTCTAATGGGGGTGGGGTGTTTGTGTGTTATCTGTGACGACCTGGCTAGGCCAGGGCGCCACATTCCCCCTTGGTGAAATGCAGACCGTCCGCGGGCTGCCCGTCCATCACCGGTTTTATTTTTCAACTGTAAAAAGATATAAATAACAGGTAAACATTTCAAACATAAGCATTTCTTGTAAGGACACTTAAACGTTGCATATATATAACATTTTTAATAACAGACGGACGGACGGGTGTCTTCCGCTCTCCCACCCAAGCAACCTAGCCCTGATGCTGCCCCTAAAAAGTGGGCAGCACCCCTTGACCTCAGTCCAGGTTCAGGCTGCCCGAGCGGGAACGGGTACGGTTACTCGCACCCGGCTGTCATTTCAGGGGACCCCACGTTCTTGGGGGACCTTGACCCCAGAGGATGGCCACCGGTCCTGGTGGTGGCCTGGCCCCAGCCTGCTCTGCTGCGGGCCCTTCCTCCAATCTGCCTCTCCGGAGGCGGCTCCAACGGAATATCACCCCTTAACTTATTTACAAGCCAACTAGTTCGTGGGTGGCCTGCCAGTTCTCGGCCTTGTCCATGAGTAGTCTCTCATGCAGGTTGTAAAACACACAAGGGTCCCTCCGGGGACATTTGCCAGCAACAGCCGGAATGATCACACAGTCAATTAGGTAAGTGTCACAGTTCATTAGAGTCATTCATTTAAACTGCTAGGGTCCCAACGGGGGACAACTGCTTGCAACGGAGGACCGCTGCCACTACTGGGGATCACCATCACCACTTGCTTCCTCCAGATCCGCCCTAGGACTGTATGGCGGAGGAGGTGACCGTGGCTGCTCGTAGTTGTCAGGGCTCACCCTTCTCTGGACATCCAGGGCGAACCAGCCTCTCTCTCCCAGGTGGCAGGTATACGTGACCAGCTCTCCCGCACAAAGGTCACGCTCCGGATAGCCCAGGGGCAGTCGGCTGTGCACGTCCCGCCGGGAAAAGAATGCCTCGACTCCCAGGCGGGGCTCATAAATAAACCCCCATCCTCGCTGGGGGTGGAACTGCTGGACTTGACCTTCGAAGACCGGGCCCCGAGCTTCAGGGGAGGCCCTCTGGAGGGCGGCCTTTGCTTCCACAGTACGGGCCAGGACTGCAGCCTTCTCCCGGGCCTCTGCCTGTCGTCCCATTGGGTCTAGCCACCGCTCCCAACATGGCGGCTCCTCCAGCGCGGGGGTTGGGTCCAGCCGGTACCCCCCGATGCGGGCTACAACCGGCACCTTCTGATTAGGGGGGCACCGCTGTGTCGCGGCCTGTTTTCCTGCCTTGCAGCGGCAACCCTCCACAGCCTCAGCTGAGGCCTGGAGTTTGGAAGCAGTCAGCCTCACCTTCCGGGCTTGAGGCGGGCTATCCTCCGTCTCTGTACTAGGCGGGCGGACTGCTGGAGCCTCTTCAAGTGCGGCCACCTCAAGGCGGGATGACTCCCTTTTGGAAGCGGGTGTCTTCTAGGGGAGCGGGGTCGGGACTGGCTGGGCAAGTTGTCGTTCGCGGGCAGCACCTGCAGGTGGATCTTCACAGGCGGGGGTGATGTCATCTGTTGTCGGGTTCAGGAGCAGCTGGCCGGTCGACAGGGTGGCACCGACCAATACGGGCAGCGGGGAACACAGCTGGCTAAGAGGCGGCAGACCGGGCCCCTCGGCCGCAGCGACCGTTCCCTCTGGGACACAGGGGCGTGGGTCACTCACCCGCTCCTCCAATTCTGTTTTCGCCTCACGGGCCTGCACGGTCATCACCACTTCCACCATTCCAGCCTTCCATTCTTGCACCAGGAGCTGGAGCCGGGTCTGCAGCCTGCGACTTAATTGGGCCACCCGAGCCTCCACCCATGCCGCTGTTCCGGGTGTGGGCCTGCTGGACGGGACAGACATCCTACTTGCTCGGCCGCCAGGAACGGGATATCTTGCAGAGTCCTGGTGTCCCTGCTTTCTATAGCTTTAGCTACATCAGACAGACACACTCTCGTGCCTCCTTGGTACTCTTCAGCACTTCCGTTTGTTGGGGGCGGGGCTTCACTTTCACGCCTTCCCTGCTCGGAGAAGATGCTCGAATGGGAGATTTTCGCACCAAGATGGAGGTGCTTCAAAATTTTCGGCCGGACACCGCCGGCGGAGATCACAAGGCGCACTTCTACTGGTAAGTAGAGGGGTTCAATCCTGTTCGTGATGCCAAGTTGTCGCGGGCGGGGAGGACGCCGTCGCTGCTGCGCTCTCGCTAACGCTTGGGTCCGGTGCTGCTGCGGCTGCTGCTCGGTGGCTCGAGCGGTGGGCCTGATCCGGGGACTCGAGCGGCGCTCCTCGCCCGTGAGTGAAAGGGGTGGTTGGTTTGGGGGAGTTAGTCCGTGACGCCAACCACGGGTCGTGGTGAAGATGGGTACCACCGCTGCTGGTGACGACGATCCCGGGAGCGATGGTAGGGAGCAGCTGGGATGTTGTTTTCCCCCTCCGTGGGTAGGAGTCGGTGGTCCCGGGGCCCGGTGATGTTGTGACGGGGAGGCAGGGTTGGTGAGGTGCAGGGTTGCAGGGACAGCGTGGCGTGGTGCCGGATGGCACGGGTGTACTCACTCAGCAAGAAAGGTACAAAGTCCTTGGTAAACCAAACGGCTGGATGGACGGGTCCCGCAGCCGGCTGCAGTGCTTCTCCCCGGACAGGTAATGGCGGCTGTCTTTCCCTGCACCTTGATGTTCTCTTTCTGACTACTTTGGATTCCCAAAGGTAGTCTGCTCCCCGGTGTATGGGTACCGGAGGAGCCCGTTTGCCCGCAGACGCTGGCCCTTGGGTCTCTAGCCTTAGGCGGTAGCTGTATACCCTCACGGTGTGGGCTGTTGCCTTCAATCGGGACTTTTTCTGTTGTGAAACCCCTGGGGTTCCAGTCACATTCAGATCTGACTATTGTCGGCGGCTCCAAGCCTGGTCGGGGTCCAATGGCCCTGCCTGTGTGTGCTGGCTTCACTTTGCTCCCCGGTCGGTACCAGCGGGCCGTCACCCGTCCCCGGTCCTACGGTTCCGCGTTGCTCCACCACTCCTGCAGACGGCCACCACCGTCTGCCAACCTTGCTGTTAGTGCCTGGGCCACAAACCCAGACACCCCAGTGTTTACTCCTCTCACTGTACTGTCACTTTTCCCGCCTCCAGGCCTGTGAACTCTTCGGTGGGTGGAGCCAACCGCTTAGCTCCGCCCCACCTGGTGTGGACATCAGACACTGGAGGGAGGCAACAAGGGTTTTTGTTTGGCTGATGTCCCTGTCTAATGGGGGTGGGGTGTTTGTGTGTTATCTGTGACGACCTGGCTAGGCCAGGGCGCCACATATACACATATAGTCTTCTCTAGTACCACTCATAGGCAAGGTAAGAGATTGATTAGTGAATCAATAACAGATGAGTTACCAATAATGAGATGCATGTCTCTGTTTAGACAGAGACTTGGAAACTCCTAGCTATTTAACAAACATAGTTTGATTATGCACTACTTGTCTCGCTTTACTGTATATAATCAGTTTTATCTTAACTGTCATTTGGCCTGAGAACTTGGAACCATAATTAGAGATGAGCGAGTACTGTAATATTTGTAATTGCTTTACTCATAATAAGTACTTTGTAATACATATTCATATTTAATTTTAGGTGGTTTTAATGCATTCCGCTTATGTAATGTGATTGTTTTTATCAAATGCCTATTTTAATAATGGCTTGAGGGTATTTTTTCCTCTTTAAAACGCCTACTCCAGGGTAAAGGAAAAGAGGGAGAGAGCTCCACCAACCACTGGAAATGGAATTTTCTAACAGCTTATAATAAATCAAACAGCATTATTTGAAACATCACTCTACCCTATAGACCAAATATTACTTTCCGATGTGGCAGGACAGTTAAGAACATAAAATCCCCAAGTATGCTAAACACAAATAAAAATAACAATAAAAATAAAATTGCAAAGATTAACAAAACAAAAATAGACCTTACAGGTGGAATTTTTAGATGCGGCTCCAAAAAAATACCATTGCTGTAAAATAGAAGAAAATGGTGCGAATAATGTCACATCTAGCAGCATGAACAAAAGATTTCCCATTAAACAACAGCTTAATTGCCATTCAGAATTTGTAATTTAAGTAGGGAAGTGCGAATGCGGCCTCCGGTATGTAGGCCGCCCACACAATCTCTGCGAGCTCGTATGAATGAACATCGGATCAATAGTAAAAAAGGTTTTCTGAAACAAGGCCTATGAAATCAGAGTCATCCCAATAAAACAAATTCCATCACATTCATTAAAGAGGGTGAACACACAGGAAAGAATCCTATTGGATCTTTAACCCCTTCACGACCATGGACGGATCTTTCCGTCATGGATCGTGTCCCGGTAAGCCCCGCCCCCTGCCGCGGGCAGGTGGCGTGGATCGGCACACATATCAGCTGTTTTCAACAGCTGACATGTGTGCCTACATGTTCCGAGTGGAATCGCATTCCACCCGGAACATTAACCCCTTAGATATCGCTGCCAAAGTCTGGCAGTGAGATCTATATGCGCGCGGCCATGTTTTCTACTTACCGCCGCCCCCTCCGGACGTCACGTGAGTGATCACGTGACGTTCAGTGGTTGCCATTGTAGCACAGGGTCATGTGATGACGCCTGCTGCTAAGAAGTTTCGCTTTCCTTTTTCCTCGGCACGGAGCAGAGGAAAAAAGAAAGTGACTATTTCTGCTGTTTACAGCGGTATAGCTGTGATCAGCAGATAGCGATCAGCGATCGGATTGCTGATCGCTATAGCCCCCTAGGGGGACTAGTAAAATAAAATAAAAAAGTAAAAAAAAAGTTTTAAAAAATTAAAAAAAAAACAAAAAACCTAAAAGTTCAAATCACCCCCCTTTCCCCCCATTGAAAATTAAAGGGTTAAAAAATAAATAAATATACACATATTTGGTATCGCCGCTTTCATAAATGCCCGATCTATCAAAATATAAAATGAATTAATCTGATTGGTAAACGGCATAGTGGCAAAAAAATTCCAAACGCCAAAATTACGTTTTTGGTCGCCGCAAGTTTTACGCAAAATGCAATAACAGGCGATCAAAGCGTAGCATCTGCACAAAAATGCTACCATTAGAAACATCAGCTCGAGACGCAAAAATAAGCCATCACTGAGCCATAGATCCCAAAAAATGATAACTCTACGGGTTTCGGAAAATGGCGCAAAACGTACGCCACTTTTATTGGACAAGCTTGTGAATTTTTTTTAACCCCTTAGATACAAGTAAACCTATACATGTTTGGTGTCTACAAACTCGCACCGACCTCAGGCATCATACCCACATATCAGTTTTACCATATAGTGAACACCGTGAATAAAAGATCCCAAAAACTATTGTGCCATCACACTTTTTTTGCAATTTTTCCACACTTGGAATTTTTTTGCTGCTTTCCAGTACACCATATGGTAAAACTTATGGTTTCATTTAAAAGTACAACTTGTCCCGCAAAAAACAAGCCCTCATATGGCAAGATTGACGGAAAAATAAAAAAGTTACGGCTCTCGGAAGAAGGGGAGCAAAAAACAAAAATGCAAAAACGGAAAGTGCCCCGGGGCTGAAGGGGTTAAATTGCTGAGTATTCATCCAGATGGTTTAAATGAAATCATAGAACATTTTTAAAGCAGGGGAAGAAGGAAAAAATATTGGTGCATTCTAATCAATGTAGTTTGCATTAGCAATAGAAACATTATTGGGTCTGTTCTATGAGAGGTCTCTGGTTCCCTCATCCCCAAGGTTCATTTTATTTTATTATGTACAGCATCATTTTTAGACTGTGGTTACTGGTTATTTTTCATTTTGTTTTTTTCTTTTTTAATAAGATTATGGTTCAAAGTTCTCAGGCTGAATGAAATTTCAGATAAAACTGATTATATACAGTAAAGCTAGACAAGTAGTGCACAAGTAAACTATGTTTGATAAATTGCTAGGAGTTTCCAAGTTTCTGTCTAAACAGAGACATGCATCTCATTATAGATACCTCATTTGTTTTTGATTCATTAATCAATTTCTTATCTTGCGTGCGGACAGTACTAGAGGAGTCTATATGTGTGTGTATATATGTCACACTCATATGTGCACTATTATAAACCTGATGAAGGCAGAGACAGGCAAAACACATTGTATTGCAAGCCATGTTTTTATAAAATTTGAAATTTTTAACAAAGATTAGATCAGTATAAGTGGATCTGGTCATTTCGTACCTATATGTCTAAGCCACTGAATTCTGCGTGGACCGCCCTTCTCCTTTTGTCTTAGGCTATGTTCAAACTGGGCATTTTTGAAGCAATTTTTAGCTGCAGATTTGCCTTGGTTTTATGCAAATCCCTGCTAATAAAACACTGCTTTTTACAATCCCTGCAAAGTCTATGAGATTTTTTCCCGACGGTTTTGTGAAATACCTCCGATTTTGCTGCGTTCTGAAAAGAATGAGCATGTTAATTCTTTTCAGCGCTTTTGATACGGTTTTCACCCTAGTGACAGGTGGACTCACAGATACCCTGAGAGTCCACCTGTCACTAGATACCCGGAATTGATCCAGGGTATCGGGCCGGCACTTAAATGGTGCTGGGGACAGGGGGATTGGAGCAGGCGCAGTATATTTACCGACTCTCCAGCTTCCGTGGCTCCTCCAGTTCCCCGCTCATTCCATATTCACTGCTTTCATCTGTGGTTGGTTGCAGGCAGACACGCCCCCCGCATCTGACTGCAACCAATCACAGACCCGGTCTGTGGATCTATATAGAGAATGAGTGAGTCGCTAATTCAGCGCTGATATCACTCAGACTATTCCATCCAGCTGTGACCGGCAATCACCTGAGTGAAGTGACCACTGATCGTGCAGCTCATTCATTCTCTGGAGATCACAGCGGGCAGTCCTGTTCTATGGCTGCTCGCTCTGATCTTCAGATGTAGGAGAGCTGAATTGCCGTGGGACCTCGTGTGGATTACATCGAAACTGCAGGGGTGATTATGGGGTTAAGAAAGTGGTGACAGAGAGGGCTTTTGTAATTTTATTTCAAATAAAGGATTTTTTTCTGTGTTTGTGTTTATTTTTTTCACTTATTAAAAATTGGTGATGGGGTGTCTCCTAGATGCCTGGCATTATGAATCTAGGGCTAAGTCACAGCTATGAGCTGCGATTAACCCCTTATTACCCCGATTGCCACCGCGCCAGGGTAATTTGGGAAGAGACGGGTAAAGTGCTGGGATTGTCGCATCTAATAGATGCAACAATTCTGGGTGGCTGCAGGCTGATATTTTTAGGGTGGGAGGCTCCAGCCTGAGAACACCAGCCGCCAGCTGTGGGCTTTATCTTGGCTGGGTATCAAAATTTGATACACGCTGTGTTTTTTTAATTATTTATTTAAATAATTAAAAAAAACAGCATGGGGTCCCTCTTATTTTGATACCCAGTCAAAATATGCACACAGCTGGGGGCTGCAGCCTGTGGCTGTAGGCTTTATCTGTGCTGGAAACAACAAAGAGCCAGCACCAATGTGCACTAAGGCATCAAATATTCCAAACTGCATTATAAAAATTTTTTTTGAGATTTTTGGCAAAAAATTGCAATTTCTTGAGCTGCTTCGCCACGTCACGGCAAATCTCATTTGAAGCAGTCCTACACTAAAATATTTTTATAAAATGTGCCATGCGGCCTCACATATAAATAGCAGAACTGCTCTCCGCAGCACTCACCTGGTCTATTGCAGTCCCGTACCCATGACTGAGTCATGGCTGTGGGCGGGACAGGTCCAAGCAAATGCTGCATGAAGTATATATATAGCCTGTGGACAAAGCCTGATGACCCAATGTGAACAGTCACCAAACGCCAAAATCTATACAGATGGAATACATCCCAAATTGGGGTGCATAGCAAGGTGGAGGTCAACCACCGACCAATTCAACAAAGAAACAACAAAGAGCCAGCACCAATGTGCACTAAGGCATCAAATATTCCAAACTGCATTATAAAAAATTTTTTTGAGATTTTTGGCAAAAAATTGCAATTTCTTGAGCTGCTTCGCCACGTCACGGCAAATCTCATTTGAAGCAGTCCTACACTAAAATATTTTTATAAAATGTGCCATGCGGCCTCACATATAAATAGCAGAACTGCTCTCCGCAGCACTCACCTGGTCTATTGCAGTCCCGTACCCATGACTGAGTCATGGCTGTGGGCGGGACAGGTCCAAGCAAATGCTGCATGAAGTATATATATAGCCTGTGGACAAAGCCTGATGACCCAATGTGAACAGTCACCAAACGCCAAAATCTATACAGATGGAATACATCCCAAATTGGGGTGCATAGCAAGGTGGAGGTCAACCACCGACCAATTCAACAAAGAAACAACAAAGAGCCAGCACCAATGTGCACTAAGGCATCAAATATTCCAAACTGCATTATAAAAAATTTTTTTGAGATTTTTGGCAAAAAATTGCAATTTCTTGAGCTGCTTCGCCACGTCACGGCAAATCTCATTTGAAGCAGTCCTACACTAAAATATTTTTATAAAATGTGCCATGCGGCCTCACATATAAATAGCAGAACTGCTCTCCGCAGCACTCACCTGGTCTATTGCAGTCCCGTACCCATGACTGAGTCATGGCTGTGGGCGGGACAGGTCCAAGCAAATGCTGCATGAAGTATATATATAGCCTGTGGACAAAGCCTGATGACCCAATGTGAACAGTCACCAAACGCCAAAATCAAAAAAGGCCGCATGGCACATTTTATAAAAATATTTTAGTGTAGGACTGCTTCAAATGAGATTTGCCGTGACGTGGCGAAGCAGCTCAAGAAATTGCAATTTTTTGCCAAAAATCTCAAAAAAATTTTTTATAATGCAGTTTGGAATATTTGATGCCTTAGTGCACATTGGTGCTGGCTCTTTGTTGTTTCTTTGTTGAATTGGTCGGTGGTTGACCTCCACCTTGCTATGCACCCCAATTTGGGATGTATTCCATCTGTATAGATTTTGGCGTTTGGTGACTGTTCACATTGGGTCATCAGGCTTTGTCCACAGGCTATATATATACTTCATGCAGCATTTGCTTGGACCTGTCCCGCCCACAGCCATGACTCAGTCATGGGTACGGGACTGCAATAGACCAGGTGAGTGCTGCTGAGAGCAGTTCTGCTATTTATATGTGAGGCCGCATGGCACATTTTATAAAAATATTTTAGTGTAGGACTGCTTCAAATGAGATTTGCCGTGACGTGGCGAAGCAGCTCAAGAAATTGCAATTTTTTGCCAAAAATCTCAAAAAAAAATTTTATAATGCAGTTTGGAATATTTGATGCCTTAGTGCACATTGGTGCTGGCTCTTTGTTGTTTCTTTGTTGAATTGGTCGGTGGTTGACCTCCACCTTGCTATGCACCCCAATTTGGGATGTATTCCATCTGTATAGATTTTGGCGTTTGGTGACTGTTCACATTGGGTCATCAGGCTTTGTCCACAGGCTATATATATACTTCATGCAGCATTTGCTTGGACCTGTCCCGCCCACAGCCATGACTCAGTCATGGGTACGGGACTGCAATAGACCAGGTGAGTGCTGCTGAGAGCAGTTCTGCTATTTATATGTGAGGCCGCATGGCACATTTTATAAAAATATTTTAGTGTAGGACTGCTTCAAATGAGATTTGCCGTGACGTGGCGAAGCAGCTCAAGAAATTGCAATTTTTTGCCAAAAATCTCAAAAAAAATTTTTATAATGCAGTTTGGAATATTTGATGCCTTAGTGCACATTGGTGCTGGCTCTTTGTTGTTTCTTTGTTGAATTGGTCGGTGGTTGACCTCCACCTTGCTATGCACCCCAATTTGGGATGTATTCCATCTGTATAGATTTTGGCGTTTGGTGACTGTTCACATTGGGTCATCAGGCTTTGTCCACAGGCTATATATATACTTCATGCAGCATTTGCTTGGACCTGTCCCGCCCACAGCCATGACTCAGTCATGGGTACGGGACTGCAATAGACCAGGTGAGTGCTGCTGAGAGCAGTTCTGCTATTTATATGTGAGGCCGCATGGCACATTTTATAAAAATATTTTAGTGTAGGACTGCTTCAAATGAGATTTGCCGTGACGTGGCGAAGCAGCTCAAGAAATTGCAATTTTTTGCCAAAAATCTCAAAAAAAAAAATTTTTATAATGCAGTTTGGAATATTTGATGCCTTAGTGCACATTGGTGCTGGCTCTTTGTTGTTTCTTTATCTGTGCTGGGTAGCATAATATGGGGGGACCCTACGTCATTTTTTTAATTTATTTATTTTTACTGTCCGATAGACCCACAGACTCGAGCGGAGGGGGAAGCAGTGAATATGCATGAGGCTAATAAGTAGCACCGGAAGTAGGCAGGGCCGCAGGAGCAGGTACGATGATCCTAGAATGTATGGGCTCCTTCCAGGTTAGTGGGCATGGCTATCTGGGTTAGTGGGCATGAACGGTTAGTGAGCTTGGAGATGTTTTCTCCCTGCCACTACAATCATGCTTCGCCCCCCTGCCCCTTGTGTGATAAGGGCCTGTTGAAGACATCATACCTGGAAGGACCCCATACACTCTAGCATGTACTGGAGACTGGTAAGTATAGCACAATTGCTTTACTTTTCTTTTCTTTTTTATTTTTTTTTTTTACTACCCGAGTGCCGAATCCAGTTCAATCTCGGCCCGGCCTAGCACTCGGGTACTCTTGAACCCTTGCTGGTCTTGACAGCACATAAAAAAATGCTGTAAAAATGCCACAAAAAAAGCCACAAAAAACCACAAAAATGAGCCAGAACCGCAGATGACTCCCAGGAGACATCTTGCCACAAGATTAGGATTTGATCAGCCTTTGGTCAGGAAAAAAAAACGCTGTGAAAACGTCCTGTGTGAACATAGCTTTATTGTGTCCTGTCAAATTGACTCAACAGACTAATGCAAGTTTATGATGCCTGACAGGGTACTGCTTTGATCTCATATATGCCTGTAGCAGATGTTATTTATGCAGCCTATCCTACTGCATGTCCTCTGAAGTCTAGGAAGGGGGCACACTGATTTATGGCAGTTACCATCTTTAAAATCGTGACAGAGTGCACTAGATGATGCACAGCTTTTTGCTTAATAAAGTTATTTGTAAACATTTGTTATATTTAAATGTGTATTATTTATTTTATTTTCTAACAATTGTCAGGGAACCCCTTTAAAATGATATCGTATATACACACCTGCATATTCGCTTTCCATCAGCAAGTAGACATTTGGCATTGTTCTGGCAGTATGTATCATTGACACACTTTGAGATACACTGCAAATTGGAATAATCCAGTCTATATCCTTCAAAATAACATGTCAGATTTTCTGCTAGCTCTTCAATAGTCACTGAGGAAAGAAAACAACAACTGTTAAATAACAAAAAGCTGCCAAATGTCACATACATATATAGTTTAAAGTTATTTAACTGAAATATAAAATGCAGGTGAGTAGTACAACCATTCAACGTAGACCTTTTTTTTATATCTCAAGAGAAAGTGTTCAGTAATTGCAGGAGTATTGTGCTAGTAATCAGTACACATAGTGCCTTGAAAATGTAGCCATACACCATGAACGTTTCAACATTTTTTCATTTTACACAAACAAACTTAAATGTATAGCTACAGCTGTTCTGTGAAGCCCCCAAACACCATTCCCAATGTCAAAAATGGAGGTGATACCATCATGCTGTGGGGATACTTTTCTTCAGCTGGTAACAGTGAACCTGGGAGTTGAAGGGGAGATGGTTGGATCTAAATACAGGGAAATTCTGGAGGGAAACCTGTCAGAGGCTGCAAAAGACTTGAGACTGGGTTGTTAGTTCACCTTCCAACAGGACAACGACCCAAAACATACTTCTAGAACTAGAATGGAATGGAGGGCCGTTTCACACATCCAGCATTTTGCCGGAATACTGGATCCGGCACACTCTAGTACAGTGTAATACAGTACAATGGCATCGCAGCAACCTCTGGTCACATGCTTTCATGTGACTGGAGCATGTAACGGGAGCTTGCTGCGATGCCATTGTATAATATTAACATTGAACTGGAGTGTGCCGTATCCGGTAATCCAGCGAAATGCCGGACGCGTGAAACGGCCCTTAGATGAAAGTATATTCATGTGTTTAAACGGCCCAGACAAAGTCGAGATGAAAATCTCACTAAGAAACTGTGGTTGGACTTAAAAATTGCTGTTCACAGATGCACAACATCCGATCTCATTGAGCAAGAGCTCTTTTGAAAAGAAAAATGGGCAAACATTTCAGCCTCTAGATATGCAAAACTGGTGAAGACAAAAGACACTTGCAGCACTAATAGCAGCAAACTGTGGTCCTACAAAGTATTGATTCAGTGGAACTGAATACAAATTCACATCACAATTTTCACATTTATATTTTTAATTTTTTAGAAAACCATGTACCATTTCCTATACACTTCACCAATGCTTGCTACTTTGTGCTGGTATATTACATAAAATCCCAATAAAACACATTTAAGTTTATATGTGTAATATGATCTTTATTGGCTGAGATGTATACACAACTGAAATTGTTACCATGTTGTATGATGCTGAATTCAGTATATACTGTTATTTGTATGGAATTATATAGATCAGCCAACTAATCCCTCAGTATTACACACAGCAGATTAAATAAAAACAAAAAAAGTTGAACCAGGTCACCCGATTTTGAAGGAGACCAAATTCCTGGAGCGGTGCACTGAAGAACCCAGCCGGCCTGGCTGCATACACAAACCAAAAGGGAAAATATCCAGCACCCAAGTCTAGGGTAAGTTAAAATAACTCCATTTCTTAGGTATGCATTAAAATATTTTCTCTAACGGTTTAAAAACATGAATGCATCATGGTCGATAGGATGCATTTCGGATGCCTTGTATAACATTAAAGGACAGGGTGTCCTATCTACCATGATGCATTCATGTTTTTAAACCATTAGAGAAAACATTTTAATGCATATCTAATAAATGGAGTTTTTTTTAACTTACCCTGGACTTGGATTCTGGATATTTCTCCTTTTGGATTGTGTAAGCAGATTAAATAAGTATTGAATTCTTTAAACAAATACATTTTTAAAGGTGTTATTGTTTGAATTTCTCACCAGCTGTCAGTAACAACCCATCCAATTCATGCAGTCAAAGAAATCAAACCAGAGAGGTTCATAAATTTAGTGGTGTATTAATTTATTTATTTAAATAATTAATCAAAAAAAGACACACGTGGTTCCTCTTATTTTGATACACAACCACGATAAGTGCATGGTTGGAGGCTGCAGCCTGTAGACATGGCTTTATCTGTGCTAGTATCAATACAAGGGGGGTCCCTACGACATTTTTTTAATTTGCTTATTTATGTATCACTAGTATCAGGATGCAGTGTTTGTGGTTTCAACCAATCATAGACGCTGTCTGAGAGGGTGGAGGCATGGTCCAACGGCAGCCAATCAGTGACACCAGTGACATGCAATGGTAACAATGTTTGGAACTTTTGACTTCCATGTGTGTCGCCCTGGGCAAGCCAGGGGACACGGGTCACAACACCACCACACCCCACACTCCAGGTAGGCACACCTGCTAACCAGAAATCCTTGTTGCCTTCCTCCAGAGGTTGATGATGCACACCAGGGGGTGGGCCAGGCGGTTGGCTCCGCCCACCAAGGAGCTCACAACACTGGAGGCAGGAAGAAACCAGGCAGTCCAGCTAGGGACATGAAAGAGTGAACAGCAGATTAGCCCAGGCAGGGCTTGAGTGCAGTTCTGTCAGGGAGGAGGAAGTGGAAGGAGTGGAGGAGTAGCCCAGGCAGGGCAAGTGCGAGGAGCAAAAGGAGAGAAAGTAAACAGCTAAGTGAAAGTGGTGAAAGTAGAGAAGTGTAAAGGAGAGAAGCTAGTAAAGTGACAGAAGAGAAAGAAAGCCTGAGAGCCCAGCTTGGTGTAGGGCCAGAACAGCAAGGTCAGTGACGGCGGTGACTGTTTGGAGGGGGACCGTTTGGAAGTTCCTGGAAGGACCCCATTGGCTGTGTGCCCGGTGGTCTGGAGCAGTGTTCCGAAGGACAGTCAGCACCAGGGCAGGGGCCTCTCGGACCCCGGCAAGGCTAGGAGTCGCCAAATTTGCGAAATCCGTCAGTGACGGGGACGCAGATACCCCAACAACCAAGTCCCGATTGACGGCAACAGCCCGACCATTACCGGGGAGACACCGCCACCGCCAAGGCACCAGTTTCCCCAGGGCCAGCGCCTGCGGGCAAAGTGTAGAGCTCCTCCGGCCCAGATTGCAGTCGGGGAGCGGGTAACCGGAGGGAATCCACCGCTACCATCAGACAACATAGGTGCAAGGAAGAGAAACGTCACCGTTACCTACCGGGAGTGCAGGTGCAGCCGTCTGTGGGACCGTCCTACCAGCCGTTGGTTTACCGTACAAACTGTGTCCGTGTGTCAGGCTGAGTGAGTACCAGAGTGCCGCAAGGCACAGCGCTGCCCCCGCGTCCCTGCGCCCTCCAGGCCCTACACTTCACATCTCATCACCGGGCCCCGGGATCACCAACCCCTACCCACGGAGGGGCAACACAACACCTGGCTGCTCCGCATCACCATCCCCGGGACCCCCACACTGAGCAGCGGTGGTGCAATCACCACAACCGTGGGTGGCGTCACGAACTATAACAATCCCTTCACCCAACAAACATCATTACCCCTTTCACTCACGGGCGAGGAGTGTCGCTCGAGACACCCCGGGATCCGGCCCACCGCTCGAGCCACCAAGGAGCAGCTGCCGGACCCGAGCAGAAGGGGTGAGCGCGGTGTGCTGACACCCTCCTCCCCGCCCGCGACAACTTGGCGTCACGAACAGGATCTTACCGCTCTGCCGTCTGGTAGAGGTGCGCCTTGTTACCGCCGGAGGTATCCGGCAGAAAAATTTCAGAAGCCGCCATCTTTGGCATGAAAAGTCCCCGCTCGAGCGTCTTCTCGAGCAGTAGAGGCGCGAAGGCCAAAACCCCGCCCCGAGAGAGGAGGGGCCGGAAAGAGCTAAGGGGGACGCGATGGCGGCTGGCCGCATGCAGCCGCGGCTATACAAGCAGGGACGCCAGGACTCTGCAAAGATACCCAGTTCCTGGAAAGCACGACTGCCGAGATGTCCGCCCCACCTAGTTCTGCGGAGACTACCGAGCCGGTGTCTGGAACAGCCGCATGGTTGAGGGCCCGTGCAGCGGGGATCTGCCGTCGCTACCAGAGTCAGATCGGCGGGCTGATGGCGCAGTGGTCCGCGGAGGTAGAGGCCCTAGTTACTGTGGCGCGAGTGTATGGAGTGGAGGCCGTGATGGAGGAGCTGGAAAATGACCCACGCCCCTGTGTCCCCGAGGGACCGGTCGCTGCGGCTGAGGGACCCGGTCTACCCCTGGCTCCTGTGTTACCTCCGTCCTACGCACTCGCGTGCTGCACCGCACCCGGCCCGTCTGGTGTGCCTCCCTCTGTGACTGCGGCGGGGGAAGAAGATAGCGACCCCGGGCCTGACACCGAGCCTGTGTCGGAAGAAGAGGAGGAGGTCGTTGCCCTGCCTGGCATGGAGGCCACTTATATTCCCCGAACCGGAGGCAACGGGTACCGGGCAGCCCTTCCACGTCGTGCTTGTTATGCACTGGAGGGGCTAGTGCCCGTGTCCTTCCACCCCGAACCGGGTGAGGAGGACGAAGACACCCCGTAGGGCAGTGGATGTCCGCAGCAGCAGTCCCCGTTGGGACCATCACTGAAGTTGTTGTTTGAAAAAGTTTAGAAAGTTCTGTAAATGATAAGTGAAAATGATCCGAAGTTCACCTGATTCACCGTGTGATTAGCAACCGGCAGGAGCCGGCACCGTTGTCCCCGTGGGGACCGTTTAAAGTTTATTTGCATGGGAACTATCCATGGACAAGCCCGTGAACTAGCAGGGCACCACAAACGTTAAGTGGCTTGTAAATATGTTGGGTACCGTTACCGTTTCCGCAATACCGCCTCCGGAGAGGCAGGTTGGAGGGAGGGCCCTGAGCAGAGCAGGCCAGGGCCCAGCCACCAAAGGAACCGGTGGCCACCCTCTGGAGGGGAAGGACAGATCCCGCTCGGGTGACTTGTGCTGGACTGTGGGTCAAGGGGTGCTGCCTGGGCTTTAGGGGCAGCATCAGGGCCAGGTTGCTTGGGTGGGAGAGAGCGGAAACCGTGACCGTGTACCGTTGCAACGTTTAAGCAAATGTGCCTCCCGTCTTGGGAAGAGTTTTGATTAAAAATGTTATTTATGTTTTGCTTAACCCTGTTATCCCCTTTTTACAGAAAAATAAAACCGGTGTAGGACGGCAGCCCGCGGACGGTCTGCATTTTGCTAAGGGGGAATGTGTCGCCCTGGGCAAGCCAGGGGACACGGGTCACAACACCACCACACCCCACACTCCAGGTAGGCACACCTGCTAACCAGAAATCCTTGTTGCCTTCCTCCAGAGGTTGATGATGCACACCAGGGGGTGGGCCAGGCGGTTGGCTCCGCCCACCAAGGAGCTCACAACACTGGAGGCAGGAAGAAACCAGGCAGTCCAGCTAGGGACATGAAAGAGTGAACAGCAGATTAGCCCAGGCAGGGCTTGAGTGCAGTTCTGTCAGGGAGGAGGAAGTGGAAGGAGTGGAGGAGTAGCCCAGGCAGGGCAAGTGCGAGGAGCAAAAGGAGAGAAAGTAAACAGCTAAGTGAAAGTGGTGAAAGTAGAGAAGTGTAAAGGAGAGAAGCTAGTAAAGTGACAGAAGAGAAAGAAAGCCTGAGAGCCCAGCTTGGTGTAGGGCCAGAACAGCAAGGTCAGCGACGGCGGTGACTGTTTGGAGGGGGACCGTTTGGAAGTTCCTGGAAGGACCCCGTTGGCTGTGTGCCCGGTGGTCTGGAGCAGTGTTCCGAAGGACAGTCAGCACCAGGGCAGGGGCCTCTCGGACCCCGGCAAGGCTAGGAGTCGCCAAATTTGCCAAATCCGTCAGTGACGGGGACGCAGATCCCCCAACAACCAAGTCCCGATTGACGGCAACAGCCCGACCATTACCGGGGAGACACCGCCACCGCCAAGGCACCAGTTTCCCCAGGGCCAGCGCCTGCGGGCAAAGTGTAAAGCTCCTCCGGCCAAGATTGCAGTCGGGGAGCGGGTAACCGGAGGGAATCCACCGCTACCATCAGACAACATAGGTGCAAGGAAGAGAAACGTCACCGTTACCTACCGGGAGTGCAGGTGCAGCCGTCTGTGGGACCGTCCTACCAGCCGTTGGTTTACCGTACAAACTGTGTCCGTGTGTCAGGCTGAGTGAGTACCAGAGTGCCGCAAGGCACAGCGCTGCCCCCGCGTCCCTGCGCCCTCCAGGCCCTACACTTCACATCTCATCACCGGGCCCCGGGATCACCAACCCCTACCCACGGAGGGGCAACACAACACCTGGCTGCTCCGCATCACCATCCCCGGGACCCCCACACTGAGCAGCGGTGGTGCAATCACCACAACCGTGGGTGGCGTCACGAACTATAACAATCCCCTCACCCAACAAACATCATTACCCCTTTCACTCACGGGCGAGGAGTGTCGCTCGAGACACCCCGGGATCCGGCCCCCCGCTCGAGCCACCAAAGAGCAGCTGCCGGACCCGAGCAGAAGGGGTGAGCGCGGTGTGCTGACACCCTCCTCCCCGCCCGCGACACATGCTCCATATTTCACCATCCACTACAGATTTGAGAGTGAGACTACCTTCATTTAATAGACAATTATCTTGGCTATGCCATACATAAATTTGACTTGAAACTATTTATTATATGATTAGTTATGCAGTTTTTGTCATGTCACTGCATAGTTACTGTTTTGTTCCTGGTGGTGGAAAAATATTTTTCTTCCTGTATACAAATTACAGCCTGCTCTCACATACACTAATAACTCAGTGTGTTATTATGGTTTGGAAACAAAAGATCACTGGTTCTAATCAAGGAGCAGCCATGAAGAAGATTTCCCAAGAAAAGAAATATAGCATCATCTAACACTAAGGTAGTGGTCACTAAGCCAAGAAAATCACCAAACTGCATTATGTGAGTGCCATGACAATTCAAAGAATACAAAATGAAGTCTATCCATCTATTCAAAAGCCAAAAGGTGTACGCCGAAGCAAAATATTGGCGTCAACAAGTCAGCTCATCACAAGGTCTATCAGTTCTGGAGCATCAAATGCAGCAGTGGAGATGGTTGGTATGTCTCATACTAGTGAGGTCACAGATGACCATGCAATCATCATGGAACACATGTTACAAAAATCTGAAATAGTGGCCCAAAAAAAAGGTGAAGGCTCGACTTCAATATCGTCATAAGAAATGTCAGCTCAAGTTTGCAAAAAAGTACGAAAAGTGGCCAGTAGAAGATTATACATGGGTGATTAGGAGCAATGAGATAAAAGTCAGTAGACTAGGCTCTAATGGCTACAAGTGAGTCTGAAAGAAACAAGGGAAAAAATATCTAATGGATTGAGAAATTGAAGGAACTGTCAAGTTCTGTGGAGGATACCTAATGATATAGGGTTATTTCATAGGCAAAAGCATAGCATACATGACCATGTTTGATGGTGGTCTCAATGCTTAGCTATATGTGAGTATCCTACAAAACAAGATACTTCATACATTGGAGTACTCTGTGTATGAAAAGGACAACATAGTGTTCAAGCAGGACAATGTCCCGAATCATACGTCGAGATTGGCAAAAAAATGATCCAATTGCAATGAAGAGAAGGTGCTGGATTAGCCCCCTCACTCCCTAGATCCTAACCCAATTGAACACTTGTGGGTAGAGTTGAAGGTGAAGCTGCAGACATACCCAACTGAGTCCACCAATATGCACCATTATTGGGAATGTGTAGGAGATAAAATTTTGGTTGTGACATGCTTGAATCTGATCAAGAGCATGTTCAGAAAGATTCAGACAGTGTTGAAAGCCAAAGGGGAATTACAAAATACTTACAAAATAATTCAAATTTAGATGTTTAGGAGCAAAACAGTAACAATGCAGTAACATGACAAGAATCTGGATAACTAATCATATGCTCCATAGTTGCAAATCAAATTTATTTGTCATATAACCAAATTTTCTAAATATATTTCTAAATGTGCTATTGACATGAATTTCTCACCAGATGTCAGGTAGCAACTCATCCAGTCCTCACAGGCGATATGTAACAATGAGAAATGACACAGGAAAAAGTACGGAACACAAAATCAGACTTTTCTATGGCTGGTTACAGTTAAAAAAGGTAGAGCAAAACAAGAGAATAACTGTACAACAAATCTATACAGCCATTTAGGCAAGACTGGCTGACTAGCTGATATGTATGGAGATATCCCAACATTATTCCAAGAGAGGATAATGAATAAATGAATGAATGAATGAAATAAAAATCAGTTGAAAATTCAGCACCCAATCTTTTTGTCTTCAGGGGTGATATACCGCTGCCATAGGTGTCTGGTAGCTGTTCTTTCACCTAGAACCAAGCTGAGCTCTCGTGCATGGAAAAGTAAGGAGAGATAGCTGTCTGTTGTATGAACATTTGGCTGACAGCTATCCTATGTGTATGGTGAAGCACTACTTCTATCCTTTATCTGTGCTCCTCTCTTTATCTCTGTACCTGAGCACTTTCACGAAGACTAAGGGTACCTTCACACTTAGCGATGCAGCAGCGATCCGACCAGCGATCTGACCTGGTCAGGATCGCTGCTGCATCACTACATGGTCGCTGGTGAGCTGTCAAACAGGCAGATCTCACCAGCGACCAGTGAACAGCCCCCAGCCAGCAGCGACGTGCAAGCGACGCTGCGCTTGCACGGAGCTGCCGTCTGGAAGCTGCGGAGACTGGTAACTAAGGTAAACATCGGGTATGGTTACCCGATGTTTACATTAGTTACCAGCGCACAGCTGTGTGTGCAGGGAGCAGGGAGCCGCGCACACTGAGCGCTGGCTCCTTGCTCTCCTACCATAGCTACAGTACACATCGGGTTAATTAACCCGATGTGTAATGCAGCTACATGTGCAGAGAGCAGGGAGCCGCGCACACTGCTTAGCGCTGGCTCCTTGCTCTCCTAGCTGCTGTACACATCGGGTTAATTAACCCGATGTGTACAGCAGCTACATGTGCAGAGAGCCGGAGCCGGCAGCACAGGCAGCGTGAGAGCTGCAGATGCTGGTAACTAAGGTAAATATCGGGTAACCACCTTGGTTACCCGATGTTTATCTTGGATACAGCTTACCTCAGCTGTCAGACGCCGGCTCCTGCTCCCTGCTCGCTTCATTTGTCGCTCTCTTGCTGTCACACACAGCGATCTGTGTGTCACAGCAGGAGAGCGGCTTTGAAGAAAACGAACCAGGGCTGTGTGTAACGAGCAGCGATCTCGCAGCAGGGGCCAGATCGCTGCTCAGTGTCACACACAGCGAGATCGCTAATGAGGTCACTGCTGCGTCACAAAAAGCGTGACTCAGCAGCGATCTCGGCAGCGAGCTCGCTGTGTGTGAAGCACCCCTAAATAATCCCAGGAGAATCTAATAATGTTCCCAGACATCTTTGTATTTAACAGGACTGAAGATTACTAAATGGAACAGCAGTGATTATATTTCAGACAGAAATAAAAATACATATGCTTCATAAAAACTCATTTTATTAACAAAATTAAACAAAAAATCTGCTTATAGTTGGACTCATACTGACTGGCTTGCATGATTTCTAGCTTTCTGTAATTTCATCATTTTCAAGCCCAGTGAGACAATGTATGATAAGACAAAGAAAAGTGGCATTTTAGAAAACAATACATTTATGTACGTCTTACAGATACTGAGGAATACTTACATTTAAAATGGTCAGTTAGACTGGTAATTTTAATATCATCTAGTGAACGTATGCCTGAGTTAGTAACATACTGCTGTAGGTATGGTACCAGTTCATTGTTTAGAAAGTCAACTATTGTTATATTTGCCACATAAGTAAATCTTGCATTGAATGTTGCTTTCATATAGCTGGTCGCATTCCTGAAAACAAATAGAAACATTAATACATGAAATAATATCAATTCAGTAGCAAAGCTATTTCAAATCATAATCAAGCTGCAGGCATTGATGCTACACAAGCTTAAAGAACAGCTACACTTTTTTCTTCCTTTAGTGGATTTTTACTCACAAGCAGATTGGTAGGGCTCTTTTCGCCTGAGTTGCACACTTCTCACAGGAGTTTGAGATGGGGTTTGAGACATTCCTGGACGTCTCAGCACCCAGACCACTACCAAACTGCTTTGCAATGAATGGGGCACTGAAATATGTATGTAAAAAAATTGGAAAGATTTAGTTGCTCTTTAAGAAATGACTGCTACTAGTGATGAGCGAACCCGAACTGTAAATGTGGGGTCTGAACCGAACACATAGTGTATATGCACACAATCCCGAACATGAGTTTTCCTGGGAAGCTCATGTCACAGATCGGGTCCAGTTCGGGACCAGGGGCTATACAAAAAAGCACATTATTAAAAACATTATGATTATACTTACAGGTCCCGCGCCACATCCTGCAGACTGTCTTCTGGCTACTTCTGCTTCCGCGTCTGATCATTGCTGTGCCCCGGGTAACCACCACTGACTAAAGGACCTTCCAGCCCATGTCATAGCCATGTCACCAGTCTGGTGTGAATGTTGTACAGACATTGGCTTCCAGACTGGTCACATGGCTATGACATCATGGAGGGTCCTATTAACTTCAAGGGGTATTCATTACACTGCTCATCACTCGGCGGTTTTTGGCTGTTTTCGGCCATGTTCGCCGTAACGTCAGGGTTCACCCGGGTTCACCCGAGTCTATGAGCCATGGACTCAATTGAACTTTGACTGTCACTGTGCGAGTCTCGCATTGCATCACGCAGCACAGAGCACACTCTCCAGACAACAGCAGGTAGGCTGCATGTATTTCCATGCAGCTGAGGCGCTCATGTCAGGAGAGAGTCAGGTCGTGCAGGGTGATGCAATGCGAGACTCGCTCAAGTCATACGCAAGTGGAATCATACCCTCAGTGTCAGCCTGCTTCTCTCTCTGTAGAAACGCTTTTCTTTACAAAGTGATGAAGCAGAGCTGATAATGATCTTCCTGTTTCTCGCTCTGTAGAGACACTTCTCTGTACAGAGTGATGAAGCAGAGCTGGCCTTGCTCTACCTGTAGACTATGTCAGACTAAGGATTTTTTTATAATAAAGATGGAGTCTCTAAAAGTTTTTTTGTTTTATTTCTAATAAAAAAATTCTATGTGTTGTGTTTTTTATTTATGGTTTACTAGAAATTCATGGTGGCCATGTCTAATTTGGCGTGACACCATGAATTTCGGGCTTAGTACCAGCTGAGAATACAAAGCTGGTATTAACCTGTTTATTACCCAGTGTTCCAACGCCATCAGGGCTGCTGGACAAGCCAGGTAAAACGCACGGAAATGGCACTAAGAAACAATGCTCCATTTCCAAGGGTAGCTGCGGGCTGTGGTTATTAGCATGGGGAGCTTAGAATGCTTGGGCTTTACCATGCTGAGAATCCCAGCCTCCAGCTGCCTGGCTTTACCTGACTGGCGATCAAAATACGGCGGAAGCCCATGCATTTTTTTTATTATTTTTTTAAATAGTTAAGAAAAAATTAATGGACTTCTACATGCTGCCAAAAATTCACAAATCTGTTACTCGGCCACCAGGAAGACCTATAGTGGCGAGTATAGGCAGTTTGGGTGAAAAGGCTAGTATCTATATAGATTTTTTCTTGCAGCCCATGACCCTTCGCTTGCCTTCTTTTGTGCAGGACACTTCCAATTTTATAGATATTTGTAGGAAGATCACACTTCCACCGCAGGCATTGTTGGTAACCTGCGATGTGGAATCCCTATATTCCAACATAGGGCATGAGGATGGCATGCATGCGGTCTCTTATTTTTTGGACAACCAGACACGTTCAGAACGCATGCATGATTCTTTTCTCATAGATTTATTGGATTTTGTACTTAAGCACAATTACTTCCTATTTGATAGGAATTTTTATAGGCAAGTTTCAGGCGTTGCTATGGGGGTTCGCTGTGCTCCGGCCTTCGCAAATCTCTTCTTGGGTTGGTGGGAGGCCACGCAGGTTTTCCCACTGGACACCTTTCGCAGTAGGATCAGTCATTGGTATAGATATATCGACGATATATTCTTTGTATGGTCTGGGTCAAAGGAAGAGTGCGATGAGTTCATCACAACCTTGAATGTGAACACCTATAATATCTTTTTGACCCATCAGGTCTCAGCTTCCAGAGTGCCCTTTTTGGATTTATTGATTTCAACCAAAGGAATCCATCTGTCAACGACCCTATTTAGGAAGCAAACCGCTACCAACAGTCTGCTGGAATTCCACAGTTTTCATCCACATCATGTGAAGAGTGGGGTACCAATGGGTCAGTACCTGCGCATAAGACGCAATTGTACAGAGGAGCAAGACTTTAACCAACAAGTGGCTTTACTCACTAACAGGTTCCGTGCCCGAGGATATCCCAGTAGAGTGCTATCTAGAGCTTACCAACGAGCCGCATCTGAGACACAGGCATCCCTGATCAAAACCTCCTCAAAACGCATGGATGGTAAGGTGAGGTTTATTACCACCTTTAATGATCAGTGGGGAGAAATAAGGAGTGTTTTGCAAAATCATTGGTCGGTGTTAACCTTAGATTCACAAACATCAGATATGGTGCATCAGTATCCACAAATAACAGCCCGATGGGCCCCTAACTTAAGGGATCTTATCACAAGGAGCCATTTGGTGAGACCCTTGACTCGGCTTAATCGAGGTGTGGTATTGAGAGGGTCGTTTCCATGTGGGGAATGTAATATCTGTAGCTATATGCTGCCCACCTCCAATACTTTTAGTAACCCTCACGACAACAAGAGTTATGCCCTTACGGGCTATATAAACTGTAAAACACGGAATGTGATTTACTGTTTGATATGCCCATGTAATCTGGTATATGTGGGACAGACCACGCAAGAACTCCGCAAGAGAATACAAAAGCACTTCTCAACTATTAACCTTGCTCCATCAGACATAAAGAAGGGTAAATCCATCACCCCAGTCGCTTCACACTTTATGATGCACCATCGGAGCAAGGTGATAGGGACACGTATCCTCGGGCTGCAGAAATATCTTGGAAACGGTAGGGGTGGATCATGTCACAAATGGTTACTCCAACAGGAATCTAGATGGATTTTTAATTTACATTCTGTTTCCCCAGCAGGCCTGAATGAGGAGTTGCTGTTTACAGGATTCCTGGGTTGACATCTTGAATGAGGTCCCCCGTGCTATTGTGGACGTCCTGGTTGCACGAATCTGCCATTTATAACACTATGCCTGATATCCTGCCCCCAAAAAATGGATTCCTGGGAGCCACCAAGAAAATTCCTCTTTTCAGGCAATTGGTCTGCCAGTTTGTTCATACGCCCTGTTGGATATATGTTCCGGAGTTCACGATGATGGGCCAGTCCTATGGAGTCCCCCTTATAAGTTGGAACTCTGATATTGATGGCCGGACTGTTTCTAATCTTTGACGGCATTTCCCCTACTGAAAGATGGACTCTTCCGGAGACCCCTTGAATGGACTCTATCTTCGTTGGTACTTGGAACTAACTTTGATGTGTTCTGACTCTTATCTTGGATGCTTCAATTGAATAATATGCCTTATTGGCTGTGGACATGGGATGGGGATGTGATACTTTTCATTGGGGTATGCCTTTAGGTTACTGATCCCTTGGAGGCACATGTATAGGGTCACATGGGATGTGTCTCCATAGGGATATTTTTCGATCGGCTGTGGATATCAATGCATCAATGGCTCTTGTATTGGGAGGGATTGATTGGGGTTTTGTTTGGGTGTTAGGGGTGTAGCCTTGTTCCTATATATCCTGCAATATACATATATGACAATACATGAACTTGTGGTGGCATATGTGGCATAGGCAACTGCAGGGCAATTGTACCGACTCCAATAGGATTGTCGGGCATACCATATGCACCGGGAATGTGTTTTTCCATCCCACTGGAGTTTGATTTTGGCGTTGCCCTTTGGTGGATATGCACCTAGTAGGGGTAATTGCCCTGCACTATAATCGGTTACAAAGCATGCCTAGTTAGCCGCCACAATATGTTACTGGGACGGTATTGTGACATGGCGCACTGCACAACAGGATGTGTGTATATCCTGGAGGCGCACTCAGCAGGGGCAACTGTCCTATGTTGGATTGTGCAACACTGCGCTAGTATGCTACCATTGCGCGCAGTGTGCAATTGGAATAGCACTGCGTCAGGGTATAGGGCACAATATGCTGCCACAGTGTGCAATTGGCATTGTGGCTCATTGCATGTTTTGCCACCATAATGGCATTGTGTTGTGACATAGTGCACATCGGAGTACACATGTATATATACACAAATTTATTGATTGGTGTGCGGGCGATTGCATGATATGGCTTACCGTGCGTACCTGTGATATGTGTGTTGCGTACATTTGACCACTTACTAATAACGCAAACAGGATACTTTCTATAGGACATGGGTGAGTGTGAGCGCTTGTCGCTGCAGATTATTCAGACTGACATACACGCATGCGCTGAGAAACGCGGTGCGGTGGTTAAACATATGAACTTTCGACTCACCGTCCGACTCCTTCTGCGCATGCGCCCTGACTGATTACGACGCACATGGTCCGGACCGCGCTGGCGTCATGATTCAGGTGACTGTTCTTATCTTTAAAAGCCTGTTAGACTCAATGTACTGCACTTACTTTTCCCTGACGAAGCCGCAGCGGCGGCGATACGCGTGGGGTTCCTAAGCACCCACAATTGCGCTTATGGCTTGTGTCCTACTTATCCCATGACTTATGGTTCTTGATGCCCACTTGCTTGGAGCCATTGGTGAGATAGTACCACTACTTATGCTGGTGGGGTGAGCGGATACTCTGCAACCTTGCAGGGGTGGCTTATTCTGCACTGGCCGCTCTCCCTGCTCTGGGATAAATATTCCTCTTGGTATACGATTTTCCATCTAAATAATCTTGCCTGGTTACATGTCTCTTCTGGATATCTTGGGATTATTATATCCAATTGCACCCTGTATATGTATGTTTGGTCCTCTGTGATCAATTGATATTTTTGGACATAATTTGTCCCCCATTAGGATGTATTTATGGTCATGACATGCTTTACTGGGGATTGTAGCTGGAATTGTTCAGCTAGGTGACATATGCCTCCCATAATTGGGTAATGTATAATCCTATTGTATGGATATGCATTGATTGTAGTGCAATTTTGTGGGTGCTAGGTTGTTGGAGTTTATATTTTAATTGGTTTTAACATGTATAAGTGCATTGAATAAAGGTTTTCTATATTATTATTGGGTTGTGCGGTTATATGCAATGTCTCTTTCCTTTTCACAATTGGCTTTACCTGACTGGCGATCAAAATACGGCGGAAGCCCATGCATTTTTTTTATTATTTTTTTAAATAGTTAAGAAAAAATTAATGGACTTCCTGTATTTTGATTGCCAGCCAAGGGAAAGCCAGGCACATGGGGGTGGCAGCCCATAGCCGTCCATTTTATTAGCGCTGAGAGTCAAAAATACTACAGAGCGCTAGGTCATTTTTTTAAATTATTTATTTTTACACTACTATATGTGTGAGGGACCCAAAAGCCAATCACAGATGCTGTCACGCAGAATGGGTGTCTGTGATTGGCTGTTGGAGTAACCTGGAATCAGCCCATACAGTCTAGATGCTAGAAGGTATGGGCTGGTTTCAGATTACTCCAGCATCCAATCACAGACTTCCACTCTGTGACAGCATCTGTTATTTTAACAGTTAAAAAAAACATCAACACAAAGAAAAAATATTTTATTAGAAATCAAACAGAAGACTTTTAGGACTCCATCTTTATTACTCAAAGAAAACCCCTCTGATGCAGTTCAAAAGAAGTCGAGCATCTTCAGCTCTGCTACATCTGACTTACAGGACTTTCCATGATGTCATAGCCATGTGATCAGTCTGGTGTGAATGTTGAAACCTCATGGGTTACAGGACCTTCCGTGACGTCATAGTCATCTGACCACTCTGTATCTCAATGTCTGCACAACATTCACACCAGACTGGTCACATGGCTATGACGTCATGGAAGGTCCTGTAAGTCAGTGGTGGTTACCGGGGGGCACAGCAATTATTAGACACGGAAGCAGAAGCGGCCGAGAAACAGCGGCTGAGCGGGTCTGCAGGACGTGTCGCGGGTCCTGTAAGTATAATGACAATGTTTATTATTAACTATATTATTAATTTAACAACCCGCCCCATCCCATAACTGTAAAGTCCAAGTTCAGGGTTCGGACTCAAATTTGGGTTATCTCAAAACCCGAACGAGAACTTTACAAAATGATCGTGCAAGGCTCCTGAACACGAACATTGGGGGTTCGCCCATCGTTAACTACCACGATACAGGTTTTTATGGTGACTACGTTAAGTTATATGTAGGGTCTGCTCCAGGTTTTTAGTGCTGGGTAGAGATGTTCAATGTTCGAATCGAACCATTCGCCAATTTCAAATTCGAGTTGTTTTGGGCGGTGTTCGAGTCGTTCGACGAACTCGAACTATTTGCTTCACGTTTGACAGTTCGAGTTAATGTTCGATAACGGTTCGATCACCAAAAGCATGGCTTTTCACAGTAAGGCTATGTGTGCACGTTTCGTATTTGCATGCGTCCTGCGTCCCCAGCACAATCCCTCTCTCTTTCCTACTCACCGATCAGCTGCACAGCTGTCACAAAGCTCCGGCGGCTTTTCCTCTTTTGAAAATGGCTGCCGCTCATTATTCAATCTGGTATTCCCTGCTTTCCCTGCCCACTCATGATTAGTTGCAGTCAGACACGCCCCCACACTGAGTGAAAGCTGTCTCACTGCAACCAATCACAGCTGCCAGCGGGCGGGTCTATATCGTGCAATAAAATAAATCAATAAATAATTAAAAAAAAATTTAAAAACCTGCGGTCCCTCCCAATTTTGATACCAGCCAAGATAAAGCCACACGGCTGGAGGCTAGTATTGTCAGGATGGGGACCTCCACGTTATGGAGAGCCCACCACCCTAATAATATCAGCCAGCAGCCGCCCGGAATTGCCGAATCCAATAATACCCGGCTCATACCGAATTGCCCTGATACGGTGGCAATCAGGGTAATAAGTCCTAAGTTAATCATGGCAGGCGTCTCCCCGAGATACCTTCAATGATTAACCTGTAAGTGAAAGTAAATAAACACACACAACAAAAAATCCTTTATTTGAAATAAAAGAAAAAATAAACCCTCATTTACCACTTTATTAATCCCCAAGCAACCATCCAGGTCTGAAGTAATCCACACAACTCTTTCAGCATGAAGCTTACGGGGAGCGCCGTAGAACACGACCGCTCTGTGTCAGCTCCATGTAGCAACTGAAGTGAGCTGCGCTGTCACCGGAGACTTCACTCAGGTAGTGCCTGCATGTGAGCGGGGATGATGATGTGTGAAGTAGTGCCAGGGTGTGTGCATTGATAATGAGTGCGGTAGTGCCGGAGTGTGTGCAGGGATGATGATGAGTGCGGAACTGCCGGGGTGTGTGAGGGGATGATGATGTGTGCGGTAGTGTTGGGATGTGTGCGGGGATGATTATGAGTGCGGTAGTGCCGGGGTGTATGCGGGGATGATGATGAGTGCGGTAGTGTCGGGGTGTGTGTGGGGATGATGATGGGGGCACTACTGCCGGGGTGTGTGCGGAGATGATGATTAGTGTGGTAGTGCCGGGGTGTGTGCAGGGATGATGATGAGTGCGGTAGTGCTGGGGTGTGTGCAGGGATGATGATGTGTGCGGTAGTGTCGGAGTGTGAGCGGTGTTGATAAGTGCGGTAGTGTCGAGGTGTGTGCGGGGATGATGATGGGGGCGGTAGTGCCTGCATGTGTGTCTCTCTCTCTCTATCTCCTCTCTCTCTATCTTCTCTCTCTCCTCTCTTCTCTCCTCTCTCTTCTCTCTCCTCCCTCCTCTCTTCTCTCTCTTCTCTTCTCTCTTCTCTCTATACTCTCTCCTCTCTTTCTTCTCTCTCCTCTCTCTCTTCTCTCTCCTCTCTCTCTGTCTCTCTCCTCTCTTCTCTCTCACCTCTGTCTTCTCTCTCTCCCCTCTCTCTCTTCTCTCTTATCTCTCCTCTCTTTCTCTCTCTTCTCTCCCTCTCTCTCTTCTCTGTTTTCTCTCTCTCACCTCTCTTCTCTCAACTCTCTCTCTTCTCTCTCCTCTCTATTTCTTCTCTTTCCTCTCTCTCTCTCTCCTTTCTCACTTCTATCTCTCTCTTTTCTCTCGTCTCTCTCTCTTCTCAAATTCAATTTAAATTCAAATTCAAATATGCTTTATTGGCAGGACCAAAATACAATTAGTGTTGCAAAAGCAAGAGAAATACAGTAAGTGTGGTGGGAGGGGATCAGGGTTATGGGGAGCTGGGGGCACAATTTGGGCTCTGAAAGTCATTTTAGGGGATTTATGTTCCCCTCAGCTTATGACATGTGGTGGCATATTGGGCGGCGATCTCCACCATTGATTCCTCTTCCCCCAGTAGGATGCGCAGTTTCATCTCCTCATCCATGGATGGAAAGTCAGGGGTATTGTCTCTCTCTCTCTCTTCTCTCTCTCGCTTCTCTCGTCTCTCTCTCCTCTCTTCTCTCTCTCTTCTCTCCTCTCCTCTCTCTACTCTCTCTTCTCTCTCATCTCTCTCTTCTCTCTCCCCTCTCTCTCCCCTCTCTCTCCTCTCTCTCCCCTCTCTCTCCCCTCTTTCTCTCTTCTCTCTTTCTCATCACTCTCCTCTCTCTTCTCTCTCTTCTCTCCCCTCTCTCTTCTCTCTCTCTCCTCTCACTCCATTCTTCTCTCTCTTCTCTCCTCTCTTCTCTCTCTTATCTTTCCTCTCTCTCTCGCTCCTCTCTCTTCTCAAATTCAAATATGCTTTACTGGCAGGACCAAAATACAATTAGTGTTGCCAAAGCAAGAGAAATACAGTAAGTGGGGTGGTAGGGGATCAGGGTTATGGGAAGTTGGGGGGCACAATTTGGGCTCTGAAAGTCCATTTAGGGGCCTTAGGTTCCCCTCAGCTTATGACATGTGGTGACATATTGGGCGGAGATCTCCACCATTGATTCCTCTTCCCCCAGCAGGATGCAGAGTTTCATCTCCTCGTCCATGGATGGAAAGTCTGGGGTATGAGAGGTAAGTATCTGGAAGTGTGAGGCCCTCACTGCTGAGTATTTGTCACAGTGCAGCAGGAAATGCGTCTCGTCCTCCAGAGCCCCCTGCTGGCAGTGCTGGCACAGTCTGTTCACTCGCGGCTTGTATGTCTGTCGGTGCCGCCCTGTTTCCACCTCTAGGCTGTGGGCACTCAGTCTGTACAGGCTCAGGGTCTGCCTGTCTTTGGGGTGGCGTAACCTTTCCAGATATGGGGCCAGAGTGTAGTCCCTCCGCAGTGACCGGTAGATGGTGAGTTTCTGGGAGTTCTCTAATTCACTCTTCCAGTCCTCTATGTATTGCATCTTGCAGCTCTCTGAGATCTCTTTTATTTGGGCTTTTGTCAGGGTGTGTTTCTGGCTTTGGCTGGACTGGCTGTTGGGGTTCCTGGCTTACTCTGGAATCTGGCTCAGCAGGGCTTTATGATGGTAGGAGCTGGGGTTGCTGTTCTGTATGTGTGCCTGGTGTGATAGCGCCCTCTTGTGTATACTGAGCCATAAGGGGATTCAGCCCAGCTCAGGCTATGTTTGAGGTGCTGCGATCGACTTGGAGGAGATATTTACAGAACTCCATGTGGAAGACTTCAGTTGGGCTGGAATTCCACTTTGTGTGGTCTGGGTAGGTCACTGGGCCCCATAACTCGCTGCCATATAGCAGTATAGGGGTGATGACACTGTCAAATATCTTGAGACAGACTCTCACAGGTGGTTTGAGCTGGTACAGTTGTCTTCTGATGGCGTAGAAGGTTCTGCACTGCTCTCTCTCTTCTCTCTCTTCTCTCCCCTCTCTCTTCTCTCGCTCCTCTTGCTCTCCTCTCTTCTCTCTCTTCTTCTTTCTCTCTCTTCTCTCTACTCCCTGTTTCTCTCTCTCCTCTCTCTCTTCTCTCTCTCTCTCGTTTTCTCTCTTCTCTCTCTCTCCTCTTCTTTCTCTCCTCTCTCTTCTCTCCTCTCTTCTCTCTCTTCTCTATCCTCTCTATCTTCTCTCTCCTCTTTCTCTACTCTCTCTTCTCTCTTTACTCTCTCTTCTCTCTCTACTCTCTCTCTTCTCTCTCTCCTCTCTCTTCTCCCTCTCTCTCCTCTCTTCTCTCTCCTCTGTCCTCCCTTCTCTCTCTTTTCTTTCATCTCTTCTCTTTCCTCTCCCCTCTCTTCTTTCTTCTCTCTCTCTGTCTCCTCTCTCTCTCATCTCTCTCTATCTCTCTCCTCTCTCTCTCTCTTCTCTCTCTCTTCTCTCTCTCTTCCTCTCTCTCTTCCTCTCTCTCTCAGACCTGGCGATGATCAGCTGATGCGGTCACCTGACTGAATCAGCTGACACTATAAGTCGAGTGGTGAAGCTGGCTTTTTACCGCCCAGCCGGCTAAACCATCAGCTGATGCCGTCGGACAGGAGTCTGCACAGAAGTGTGTATTTTTTTTTTTTGCACTGATGCATCAGCTGATAGTATAAAAGCTGGTTATACAATCAGCTGAAATGTCATGTGATTCAGGCCCTTGAACCTGACACATCATCTGATCGCTTTGCCTTCCAGCAAACCAATCAGATGATATTAGATCTGGATTGGACGGCGCGGGACCCTTGACCCAGGATTACTGCGGAGGGGGTTCTTTATTTCAATAAAGATGGAGTCACTAATTGTATTGTGTTTTATTTCTAATAAAAATATTTTTGTATGTGTTGGGTTTTTTTTATCTGTACTAGAAATTAGAGATGAGCGAACCGGTCCCGGTTCGGCTCGAGGTCGGTTCGCCGAACGGAGGTCCCGTTCGAGTTCGGCTCGTCGAACGTTCGACGAACCGAACTCGAACTGCATAGGAAACAATGGCATGCAATCACAAACACAGAAAAACACCTAGAAAACACCCTCAAAGGTGTCCAAAAGGTGACAAACAACTCACAACACAACACAAACACATGGGAAAGTGACAAGGACAAATTCTCATGTGAAAACAAAACAGCGTTACGAGGAAAAAGAGGATGAGACACAGATATAGGCATGGCATGCCCTTCTAAAATCATGTAAAACACCGCAAGGTGACTCCAAGCGGAGTCTCCCTTTTTTTCCAAAAATTGTGCCCCACACACACCCAACCATTCAGTGGCAGCACTTGTGCCCTAGTTGTACACTTCACAGCTAGATTTGCATTAAGCACATTCAAAAATACGCTATTCTTAACCGTCCCCAGGATGACACCGGGGTAGGTAGCAAAGTCTTTCCTGATCCCAGCTCTGTTCATCTTGGCTTCTTTTAAAAACACAGCAAGCAAGGGTTACTCCAAGCGGAGTCTCCCTTTTTTCAAAAAATTGGGCCACACAGACACCCACCCCATCAGTGGCAGCACTTGTGCCCCAGTTGTACACTTTACAGCTAGATTTGCATCAAGCACATTCAAAAATACGCCATTCTTATCCGTCCCCAGGATGACACCGGGGTAGGTAGCAAAGTCTTTGCTGAACCATGACTTGTTCATCTTGGCTTCTTTTAAAAACAATGTAAGCAAGGGTTACTCCAAGCGAAGTCTCCCTTTTTTCAAAAAATTGTGCCCCACACACACCCACCCATTCAGTGGCAGCACTTGTGCCCTAGCTGTACACTTCACAGCTAGATTTGCATCAAGCACATTCAAAAATACGCTATTCTTAACCGTCCCCAGGATGACACCGGGGTAGGTAGCAAAGCCTTTGCTGAACCATGACTTGTTCATCTTGGCTTCTTTGAAAAACAATGTAAGCAAGGGTTACTCCAAGCGGAGTCTCCCTTTTTTCAAAAAATTGGGCCACACAGACACCCACCCCATCAGTGGCAGCACTTGTGCCCTAGTTGCAAACAGGATGTTTTGATTTGCATCAAGCACATTCAAAAATACGCCATAATTAACCGTCCCCAGCATGACACCGGGGTAGGTAGATAAAGTCTTTGCTGAACCATGACTTGTTCATCTTGGCTTCTTTTAAAAACAATGTAAGCAAGGGTTACTCCAAGCGAAGTCTCCCTTTTTTCCAACAATTGTGCCCCACACACACACACCCATTCAGTGGCAGCACTTGTGCCCTAGTTGTACACTTCACAGCTAGATTTGCATCAAGCACATTCCAAAATACGCCATTCTTATCCGTCCCCAGGATGACACCGGGGTAGGTAGCAAAGTCTTTGCTGAACCATGACTTGTTCATCTTGGCTTCTTTTAAAAACAATGTAAGCAAGGGTTACTCCAAGCGAAGTCTCCCTTTTTTCAAAAAATTGTGCCCCACACACACCCACCCATTCAGTGGCAGCACTTGTGCCCTAGTTGTACACTTCACAGCTAGATTTGCATCAAGCACATTCAAAAATACGCTATTCTTAACCGTCCCCAGGATGACACCGGGGTAGGTAGCAAAGTCTTTCCTGATCCCAGCTCTGTTCATCTTGGCTTCTTTTAAAAACACAGCAAGCAAGGGTTACTCCAAGCGGAGTCTCCCTTTTTTCAAAAAATTGGGCCACACAGACACCCACCCCATCAGTGGCAGCACTTGTGCAATATTTGCAAACAGGATGTTTTGATTTGCATCAAGCACATTCAAAAATACACCATAATTTACCGTCCCCAGCATGACACCGGGGTAGGTAGATAAAGTCTTTGCTGAACCATGACTTGTTCATCTTGGCTTCTTTTAAAAACAATGTAAGCAAGGGTTACTCCAAGCGAAGTCTCCCTTTTTTCAAAAAATTGTGCCCCACACACACCCACCCATTCAGTGGCAGCACTTGTGCCAAAGTTGTACACTTCACAGCTAGATTTGCATCAAGCATATTCAAAAATACGCTATTCTTAACCGTCCCCAGGATGACACCGGGGTAGGTAGCAAAGTCTTTCCTGATCCCAGCTCTGTTCATCTTGGCTTCTTTTAAAAACACAGCAAGCAAGGGTTACTCCAAGCGGAGTCTCCCTTTTTTCAAAAAATTGGGCCACACAGACACCCACCCCATCAGTGGCAGCACTTGTGCCCTAGTTGCAAACAGGATGTTTTGATTTGCATCAAGCACATTCAAAAATACGCCATAATTAACCGTCCCCAGCATGACACCGGGGTAGGTAGATAAATTCTTTGCTGAACCATGACTTGTTCATCTTGGCTTCTTTTAAAAACAATGTAAGCAAGGGTTACTCCAAGCGAAGTCTCCATTTTTTCCAAAAATTGTGCCCCACACACACCCACCCATTCAGTGGCAGCACTTGTGCCCTAGTTGTACACTTCACAGCTAGATTTGCATCAAGCACATTCAAAAATACGCTATTCTTAACCGTCCCCAGGATGACACCGGGGTAGGTGGCAAAGTCTTTCCTGATCCAAGCTCTGTTCATCTTGGCTTCTTTTAAAAACACAGCAAGCAAGGGTTACTTCAAGCGGAGTCTCCCTTTTTTCCAAAAATTGGGCCACACACACACACACCCACCCCTTCAGTGGCAGCACTTGTGCCCCAGTTGTACACTTTACAGCTAGATTTGCATCAAGCACATTCAAAAATACGCCATTCTTATCCGTCCCCAGGATGACACCGGGGTAGGTAGCAAAGTCTTTGCTGAACCATGACTTGTTCATCTTGGCTTCTTTTAAAAACAATGTAAGCAAGGGTTACTCCAAGCGAAGTCTCCCTTTTTTCAAAAAATTGTGCCCCACACACACCCACCCATTCAGTGGCAGCACTTGTGCCCTAGCTGTACACTTCACAGCTAGATTTGCATCAAGCACATTCAAAAATACGCTATTCTTAACCGTCCCCAGGATGACACCGGGGTAGGTAGCAAAGCCTTTGCTGAACCATGACTTGTTCATCTTGGCTTCTTTGAAAAACAATGTAAGCAAGGGTTACTCCAAGCGGAGTCTCCCTTTTTTCAAAAAATTGGGCCACACAGACACCCACCCCATCAGTGGCAGCACTTGTGCCCTAGTTGCAAACAGGATGTTTTGATTTGCATCAAGCACATTCAAAAATACGCCATAATTAACCGTCCCCAGCATGACACTGGGGTAGGTAGATAAAGTCTTTGCTGAACCATGACTTGTTCATCTTGGCTTCTTTTAAAAACAATGTAAGCAAGGGTTACTCCAAGCGAAGTCTCCCTTTTTTCCAACAATTGTGCCCCACACACACACACCCATTCAGTGGCAGCACTTGTGCCCTAGTTGTACACTTCACAGCTAGATTTGCATCAAGCACATTCCAAAATACGCCATTCTTATCCGTCCCCAGGATGACACCGGGGTAGGTAGCAAAGTCTTTGCTGAACCATGACTTGTTCATCTTGGCTTCTTTTAAAAACAATGTAAGCAAGGGTTACTCCAAGCGAAGTCTCCCTTTTTTCAAAAAATTGTGCCCCACACACACCCACCCATTCAGTGGCAGCACTTGTGCCCTAGCTGTACACTTCACAGCTAGATTTGCATCAAGCACATTCAAAAATACGCTATTCTTAACCGTCCCCAGGATGACACCGGGGTAGGTAGCAAAGCCTTTGCTGAACCATGACTTGTTCATCTTGGCTTCTTTGAAAAACAATGTAAGCAAAAGTTACTCCAAGCGGAGTCTCCCTTTTTTCAAAAAATTGGGCCACACAGACACCCACCCCATCAGTGGCAGCACTTGTGCCCTAGTTGCAAACAGGATGTTTTGATTTGCATAAAGCACATTCAAAAATACGCCATAATTAACCGTCCCCAGCATGACACCGGGGTAGGTAGATAAAGTCTTTGCTGAACTATGACTTGTTCATCTTGGCTTCTTTTAAAAACAATGTAAGCAAGGGTTACTCCAAGCAAAGTCTCCCTTTTTTCCAAAAATTGTGCCCCACACACACCCACCCATTCAGTGGCAGCACTTGTGCCCTAGTTGTACACTTCACAGCTAGATTTGCATCAAGCACATTCAAAAATACGCTATTCTTAACCATCCCCAGGATGACACCGGGGTAGGTAGCAAAGTCTTTGCTGAACCATGACTTGTTCATCTTGGCTTCTTTGAAAAACAATGTAAGCAAGGGTTACTCCAAGCGGAGTCTCCCTTTTTTCAAAAAATTGGGCCACACAGACACCCCATCAGTGGCAGCACTTGTGCCCTAGTTGCAAACAGGATGTTTTGATTTGCATCAAGCACATTCAAAAATACGCCATAATTAACTGTCCCCAGGATGACACCGGGGTAGGTAGCAAAGTCTTTGCTGAACCATGACTTGTTCATCTTGGCTTCTTTTAAAAACAATGTAAGCCAGGGTTACTCCAAGCGAAGTCTCCCTTTTTTCCAAAAATTGTGCCCCACACACACCCACCCATTCAGTGGCAGCACTTGTGCCCTAGTTGTACACTTCACAGCTAGATTTGCATCAAGCACATTCAAAAATACGCTATTCTTAACCGTCCCCAGGATGACACCGGGGTAGGTAGCAAAGTCTTTCCTGATCCCAGCTCTGTTCATCTTGGCTTCTTTTAAAAACACAGAAAGCAAGGGTTACTCCAAGCGGAGTCTCCCTTTTTTCCAAAAATTGGGCCACACACACACACCCACCCCTTCAGTGGCAGCACTTGTGCTCCAGTTGTACACTTTACAGCTAGATTTCCATCAAGCACATTCAAAAATACACCATAATTAAACGTCCCCAGCATGACACCGGGGTAGGTAGATAAAGTCTTTGCTGAACCATGACTTGTTCATCTTGGCTTCTTTTAAAAACAATGTAAGCAAGGGTTACTCCAAGCGAAGTCTCCCTTTTTTCAAAAAATTGTGCCCCACACACACCCACCCATTCAGTGGCAGCACTTGTGCCCTAGTTGTACACTTCACAACTAGATTTCCATCAAGCACATTCAAAAATACGCTATTCTTAACCGTCCCCAGGATGACACCGGGGTAGGTAGCAAAGTCTTTCCTGATCCCAGCTCTGTTCATCTTGGCTTCTTTTAAAAACACAGCAAGCAAGGGTTACTCCAAGCGGAGTCTCCCTTTTTTCAAAAAATTGGGCCACACAGACACCCACCCCATCAGTGGCAGCACATGTGCCCTAGTTGCAAACAGGATGTTTTGATTTGCATCAAGCACATTCAAAAATACGCCATAATTAACCGTCCCCAGCATGACACCGGGGTAGGTAGATAAAGTCTTTGCTGAACCATGACTTGTTCATCTTGGCTTCTTTTAAAAACAATGTAAGCAAGGGTTACTCCAAGCGAAGTCTCCCTTTTTTCCAAAAATTGTGCCCCACACACACCCACCCATTCAGTGGCAGCACTTGTGCCCTAGTTGTACACTTCACAGCTAGATTTGCATCAAGCACATTCCAAAATACGCCATTCTTATCCGTCCCCAGGATGACACCGGGGTAGGTAGCAAAGTCTTTGCTGAACCATGACTTGTTCATCTTGGCTTCTTTTAAAAACAATGTAACCAAGGGTTACTCCAAGCGGAGTCTCCCTTTTTTCAAAAAATTGGGCCACACAGACACCCACCCCATCAGTGGCAGCACTTGTGCCCTAGTTGCAAACAGGATGTTTTGATTTGCATCAAGCACATTCCAAATCCACAAGCATTTACTCTCCCCAGGATGACACAGGGGTTGTAAATTCCTTCTGGATCCATGACTTGTTCATTTTGATGAACGTCAGTCTGTCCACATTGTCACTGGACAGACACGTGCGCTTATCTGTCAGCACACACCCAGCAGCACTGAAGACACGTTCAGAGACAACGCTGGCAGCTGGACACGACAAAATCTCCAAGGCGGAACTGGATAGCTCTGGCCATTTTTCTAGATTTGAAGCCCAAAATGAGCAAGGCTCCATTTGCAAAGTCATGGCTTCGATGTTCATTTGTAGATACTCCTGTATCATCCTCTCCAGCCGTTGACTATGTGTCAGACTTGTTGTCTCTGGTGGCCTTGCAAAGGAGGGTCTAAAAAATTATGAAAAGATTCCATAAAATTGCTGTTACCAGCACCAGATACGGTCCTACTGGTACGTGTAGACTGTTGAAGATGACGAGACCGTCCCATGTTTGTCAAGTTACAACTGGGAGATTCACTCCCTGCACCTGCACGGTTGTTTGGTGGAAAAGCGGATCTAAGATCGAGTAACAGCTTCTGCTGATACTCCTGCATACGTGCGTCCCTTTCTATGGCTGGAATTATGTCACAAAATTTGGACTTGTACCGGGGATCTAATAGTGTGGCAAGCCAGTAGTCATCATCACTTCTAATTTTGACAATACGAGGGTCATGTTGGAGGTAGTGGAACAAGAAGGCACTCATGTGTCTTGCGCAGCCATGCGGACCAAGTCCACGCTGTGTTTGTGGCATAGAGGTGCTAACCGTTCTTTCTTCCTCTGACATCTCCCCCCAACCTCTTTCAACTGAAATTTGACCAAGGTCTCCCTCATCCGCTGAGTCTTCCATGTCCATGGACAGTTCGTCCTCCATTTCTTCATGTCCTCCTGCACCTTCCTCAACATCTCGCCTGCTACCATGCGCCCTTGTTGATCCCTGTCCCCCATGCTCCCATGCCTGGCGCCTTGGTGATGATGAACGTCTGGACCTTGGTGATGTTGTTGTGTCTTGCGCATATGAATCCTCCTGTAGTTCATCCCCTTCCTGTTGTCCCACCCCCTGACTCCGAATAGTGTTTAGCGTGTGCTCCAGCATGTAAATGACTGGAATCATCATGCTGATAATGGCATTGTCAGCGCTAAACATATTCGTCGCCATGTCGAAACTGTGCAGAAGGGTGCATAGGTCCTTGATCTGAGACCACTCCATCAGGGTGATCTGCCCCACCTCTGCATCTCGTTGGCCCAGGCTATACGTCATGACGTATTGCACCAGGGCACGGCGGTGCTGCCACAGTCGCTGTAACATGTGGAGAGTTGAATTCCAGCGTGTCGCCACATCGCATTTCAGGCAATGAACCGGCAGGCCGAAAGACTTCTGGAGCGATGCAAGTCGCTCAGCTGCGGCGCTTGAACGGCGGAAGTGAGCAGACAGTTTTCGTGCCCTGTTCAGAAGGCCATCTAGGCCGGGATAGTGTGTTAAAAATTGCTGCACGACAAGGTTCAACACGTGAGCCATACAAGGTACGTGTGTCACCTTGCCCAGGCGAAGGGCCGCACCCAGGTTTGCAGCATTGTCGCACACGGCCTTACCAGGCTGCAGGTTGAGTGGAGACAACCATTTATTAAACTCGGACCGCAGAGCTGACCACAACTCCTCAGCTGTGTGACTCTTATTCCCAAGACATGTCAAGCTAAAGACCGCCTGATGCCGTTGCGCTCTGCTGCCAGCATAGTAATGAGGGGTGCGTGATTCCTTCTGCGCAGTGAGAACGCTGGTGGCCTGACCAGGCAGGCTTGGGGCGGAGGTGGAGGACCCAGATGAGGTGGAGGATGCAGAAGCAGTGGTGGAACTTGGACAGACAGAGGATTGACACACAAGTCGTGGGGACGGCAAGACTTGTGCAGCAGACCCTTCACCATCTATCACCATAGTTACCCAGTGCCCAGTGAGCGACATGTAACGTCCCTGTCCATGCTTACTGGTCCAAGTATCGGTGGTGAAATGCACCCGTTCACACACAGAGTTTCTCAAGGAAGCGGTGATGTTGTGTGCGACATGCTGGTGTAGCGCGGGCACACCTTTCTTAGAGAAGTAGTGGCGACTAGGCATCTGGTACTGGGGCACAGCGACAGACATAAGGTCTCTAAAATCCTGTGTGTCCACTAGGCGGAAAGGCAGCATTTCGGTAGCCAACAGCTTACAGAGGGATAGAGTCAACCTCTTAGCCTTGTCATGGGTCGCAGGAAATGGCCTTTTATTTAACCACATCTGAGGGACAGAGATCTGGCTGCTGTGTGTAGACGGTGTTGAGTAGGGTGTCCCTGGAAAAATGCAGGTTTGTGAGGAAAGTGCAGGCGGAGACATGATGTTGCCTTCATCCAAAGTTGGTGCTATCGATGTCTGAGAGAGCTGTACACACTCACTTTTTTCCCCTTCCAAAACAACTGATGACCTACCAAGCAAACTGCCTGTTGCGGTTACAGTGGTGGAAGTTGTGGGTGGAAAAACAGGTGTGACAGCTGTCCCCACAGTCCTAGAAGATGACGAGCGCGCGGATGCACTGGAAGGGGCAGGCGGTGGATGGTTCGTTCCGCTAGGCCGCATTGCAGCACGGTGAGCTTCCCACCGGGCCATATGATATTTATTCATGTGACGATTCATGGAAGAAGTTGTCAAACTGCTGAGGTTTTGACCTCTACTAAGAGAACCATGACAAATTTTACAGATCACATAATTTGGGCGATCTTTTTCTATGTCAAAAAAGGACCAGGCTAGGCAAGGCTTAGAGGCCATGCGACCTGTTGATCCACCACGAATAATGCTCAGAGGCAGAGTGGTGGCTGAGGATGCAGTTATAGACATGCTACCAGTACTCCGACTCTGTCCAGGAAGGCGCAAGGTAACTTCGTCATCAGTTGCATCCTCCGCCACCACCTCTGTTGACCTCCTCGAGTGCCTGACTGTGGGTTGACAGTAGGTGGGATCTAGAACTTCATCATCAATTGTTGTGTTTGCACTCCCCTCCCCCTCAGACCGAGCCTCTTCTTGCCCTGACCGAATATTTAAGTTGTCATCCCAATCGGGTATCTGAGTCTCATCTTCATCAGTATGTTCCTCATTGTCTATAACCACAGGTGTTACAGTTTGTGACAAAGGGTCAACATTATGCTCCGAAACTTGGTCCTCACAGCCTGAATCAGAGTCACAAAGGTTCTGGGCATCACTGCAGACCATTTCCTGTTCTGTACTCACTGTAGCTTGGGAGCAGACCTCTGATTCCCAGGCTATAGTGTGACTGAACAGCTCTGCAGACTCAGCCATCTCAGTTCCACCATACTGTGCAGGGCTGATGGAGACTTCAGAGCTGGGAGAAAGCAAGTTTGATTGGGATGACAACTCAGAGGACTGGTGTTTTTTGGATGCGGTACTTGAAGTGGCTGAGAGGGCACTTGTTGGACCACTTGAGATCCATTCAAGCATTTTCCTTTTTTGGCCATCATCTACCTTTGTTCCTGTTGTTCGTGTCCGTAAAAAAGGGAGCACATCGGATTGTCCACGGTAAGTAGTAGACATCTTACTTTTGCTGGTAGATGGTCTATCTTCAGGAGATGATAATGGAGCTTTGCCACCTTCCCCACGGAAAAAACCTTTTTTGCCTTTTCCACCACGCCTCTTCCCCTTTCCACCAGCATCTGTCATTTTGCCACTCATGTTGATTGCGACAAGATTGTGGACAGAAAATGTGGTAGTAAAAATTCAGAGGTGGTGTAGATTGCAGTGGTGGTCTAGCTTTATTAACAGCAGAATAATAAAGAATAAATATCCCTGACAATGCAACTACGGCCCTTAAACTGGCAGCAAAAATTGCTAGTATAATGGCTTAGTTATAATGAGTTGGAGTGTGCAATGCAGGCAAAGGTGCTGCAAATGTCTTTGCACTAGTGGGACTATAGCAAAGTCCAATAGCCACGTTTAGGATGCCACTAGGTACACTGAGTGTTTGCTAGTATAATGGGTTAGTTATAATGAGTTGGAGTGTGCAATGCAGGCAGAGGTGCTGCAAATGTCTTTGCACTAGTGGGACTATAGCAAAGTCCAATAGCCACGTTTAGGATGCCACTAGGTACACTGAGTGTTTGCTAGTATAATGGCTTAGTTATAATGAGTTGGAGTGTGCAATGCAGGCAGAGGTGCTGCAAATGTCTTTGCACTAGTGGGACTATAGCAAAGTCCAATAGCCACGTTTAGGAGGCCACTAGGTACACTGAGTGTTTGCTAGTATAATGGCTTAGTTATAATGAGTTGTAGTGTGCAATGCAGGCAAAGGTGCTGCAAATGTCTTTGCACTAGTGGGACTATAGCAAAGTCCAATAGCCACGTTTAGGATGCCACTAGGTACACTGAGTGTTTGCTAGTATAGTGGCTTAGTTATAATGAGTTGGAGTGTGCAATGCAGGCAGAGGTGCTGCAAATGTCTTTGCACTAGTGGGACTATAGCAAAGTCCAATAGCCACGTTTAGGATGCCACTAGGTACACTGAGTGTTTGCTAGTATAATGGCTTAGTTATAATGAGTTGGAGTGTGCAATGCAGACAGAGGTGCTGCAAATGTCTTTGCACTAGTGGGACTATAGCAAAGTCCAATAGCCACGTTTAGGATGCCACTAGGTACACTGAGTGTTTGCTAGTATAATGGCTTAGTTATAATGAGTTGGAGTGTGCAATGCAGGCAGAGGTGCTGCAAATGTCTTTGCACTAGTGGGACTATAGCAAAGTCCAATAGCCACGTTTAGGATGCCACTAGGTACACTGAGTGTTTGCTAGTATAATGACTTAGTTATAATGAGTTGTAGTGTGCAGTGCAGGCAGAGGTGCTGCAAATGTCTTTGCACTAGTGGGACTATAGCAAAGTCCAATAGCCACGTTTAGGATGCCACTAGGTACACTGAGTGTTTGCTAGTATAATGGCTTAGTTATAATGAGTTGTAGTGTGCAATGCAGGCAGAGGTGCTGCAAATGTCTTTGCACTAGTGGGACTATAGCAAAGTCCAATAGCCACGTTTAGGATGCCACTAGGTACACTGAGTGTTTGCTAGTATAATGGCTTAGTTATAATGAGTTGGAGTGTGCAATGCAGGCAGAGGTGCTGCAAATGTCTTTGCACTAGTGGGACTATAGCAAAGTCCAATAGCCACGTTTAGGATGCCACTAGGTACACTGAGTGTTTGCTAGTATAATGGCTTAGTTATAATGAGTTGGAGTGTGCAATGCAGGCAGAGGTGCTGCAAATGTCTTTGCACTAGTGGGACTATAGCAAAGTCCAATAGCCACGTTTAGGATGCCACTAGGTACACTGAGTGTTTGCTAGTATAATGGCTTAGTTATAATGAGTTGGAGTGTGCAATGCAGGCAGAGGTGCTGCAAATGTCTTTGCACTAGTGGGACTATAGCAAAGTCCAATAGCCACGTTTAGGATGCCACTAGGTACACTGAGTGTTTGCTAGTATAATGGCTTAGTTATAATGAGTTGGAGTGTGCAATGCAGGCAGAGGTGCTGCAAATGTCTTTTCACTAGTGGGACTATAGCAAAGTCCAATAGCCACGTTTAGGATGCCACTAGGTACACTGAGTGTTTGCTAGTATAATGGCTTAGTTATAATGAGTTGTAGTGTGCAATGCAGGCAGAGGTGCTGCAAATGTCTTTGCACTAGTGGGACTATAGCAAAGTCCAATAGCCACGTTTAGGATGCCACTAGGTATACTGAGTGTTTGCTAGTATAATGGCTTAGTTATAATGAGTTGGAGTGTGCAATGCAGGCAGAGGTGCTGCAAATGTCTTTGCACTAGTGGGACTATAGCAAAGTCCAATAGCCACGTTTAGGATGCCACTAGGTACACTGAGTGTTTGCTAGTATAATGGCTTAGTTATAATGAGTTGGAGTGTGCAATGCAGGCAGAGGTGCTGCAAATGTCTTTGCACTAGTGGGACTATAGCAAAGTCCAATAGCCACGTTTAGGATGCCACTAGGTACACTGAGTGTTTGCTAGTATAATGGCTTAGTTATAATGAGTTGGAGTGTGCAATGCAGGCAGAGGTGCTGCAAATGTCTTTGCACTAGTGGGACTATAGCAAAGTCCAATAGCCATGTTTAGGATGCCACTAGGTACACTGAGTGTTTGCTAGTATAGTGGCTTAGTTATAATGAGTTGGAGTGTGCAATGCAGGCAGAGGTGCTGCAAATGTCTTTGCACTAGTGGGACTATAGCAAAGTCCAATAGCCACGTTTAGGATGCCACTAGGTACACTGAGTGTTTGCTAGTATAATGGCTTAGTTATAATGAGTTGTAGTGTGCAATGCAGGCAGAGGTGCTGCAAATGTCTTTGCACTAGTGGGACTATAGCAAAGTCCAATAGCCACGTTTAGGATGCCACTAGGTACACTGAGTGTTTGCTAGTATAATGGCTTAGTTATAATGAGTTGGAGTGTGTAATGCAGGCAGAGGTGCTGAAAATGTCTTTGCACTAGTGGGACTATAGCAAAGTCCAATAGCCACGTTTAGGATGCCACTAGGTACACTGAGTGTTTGCTAGTATAATGGCTTAGTTATAATGAGTTGGAGTGTGCAATGCAGGCAGAGGTGCTGCAAATGTCTTTGCACTAGTGGGACTATAGCAAAGTCCAATAGCCACGTTTAGGATGCCACTAGGTACACTGAGTGTTTGCTAGTATAATGGCTTAGTTATAATGAGTTGGAGTGTGCAATGCAGGCAGAGGTGCTTCAAATGTCTTTGCACTAGTGGGACTATAGCAAAGTCCAATAGCCACGTTTAGGATGCCACTAGGTACACTGAGTGTTTGCTAGTATAATGGCTTAGTTATAATGAGTTGTAGTGTGCAATGCAGGCAGAGGTGCTGCAAATGTCTTTGCACTAGTGGGACTATAGCAAAGTTCAATAGCCACGTTTAGGATGCCACTAGGTACACTGAGTGTTTGCTAGTATAATGGCTTAGTTATAATGAGTTGGAGTGTGCAATGCAGGCCGAGGTGCTGCAAATGTCTTTGCACTAGTGGGACTATAGCAAAGTCCAATAGCCACGTTTAGGATGCCACTAGGTACACTGAGTGTTTGCTAGTATTATGGCTTAGTTATAATGAGTTGGAGTGTGCAATGCAGGCAGAGGTGCTGCAAATGTCTTTGCACTAGTGGGACTATAGCAAAGTCCAATAGCCACATTTAGGATTCCACTAGGTACACTGAGTGTTTGCTAGTATAATGGCTTAGTTATAATGAGTTGGAGTGTGCAATGCAGGCAGAGGTGCTGCAAATGTCTTTGCACTAGTGGGACTATAGCAAAGTCCAATAGCCACGTTTAGGATGCCACTAGGTACACTGAGTGTTTGCTAGTATAATGGCTTAGTTATAATGAGTTGGAGTGTGCAATGCAGGCAGAGGTGCTGCAAATGTCTTTGCACTAGTGGGACTATAGCAAAGTCCAATAGCCACGTTTAGGATGCCACTAGGTACACTGAGTGTTTGCTAGTATAATGGCTTAGTTACAATGAGTTGGAGTGTGCAATGCAGGCAGAGGTGCTGCAAATGTCTTTGCACTAGTGGGACTATAGCAAAGTCCAATAGCCACGTTTAGGATGCCACTAGGTACACTGAGTGTTTGCTAGTATAATGGCTTAGTTATAATGAGTTGTAGTGTGCAATGCAGGCAGAGGTGCTGCAAATGTCTTTGCACTAGTGGGACTATAGCAAAGTCCAATAGCCACGTTTAGGATGCCACTAGGTACACTGAGTGTTTGCTAGTATAATGGCTTAGTTATAATGAGTTGGAGTGTGCAATGCAGGCAGAGGTGCTGCAAATGTCTTTGCACTAGTAGGACTATAGCAAAGTCCAATAGCCACGTTTAGGATGCCACTAGGTACACTGAGTGTTTGCTAGTATAATGGCTTAGTTATAATGAGTTGGAGTGTGCAATGCAGGCAGAGGTGCTGCAAATGTCTTTGCACTAGTGGGACTATAGCAAAGTCCAATAGCCACGTTTAGGATGCCACTAGGTACACTGAGTGTTTGCTAGTATAATGGCTTAGTTATAATGAGTTGGAGTTTGCAATGCAGGCAGAGGTGCTGCAAATGTCTTTGCACTAGTGGGACTATAGCAAAGTCCAATAGCCACGTTTAGGATGCCACTAGGTACACTGAGTGTTTGCTAGTATAATGGCTTAGTTATAATGAGTTGGAGTGTGCAGAGGACAGGAGGGTACAGTGCCAGGATTGTGGGGCTCTGGGTAGAGGAAAGGAAGCCTGCCTTTCTATTCCCTCCTAATAGGGAAATGCAGGGAGGAAATCCCTGACCTTTGCTACACAGACGCTGTCGCTGTTTTCAGGACCTGTCACCTATGGCTCTGACCCTACCGGTTTGAGCCCTTAAAAGGACTGATAGAAAGTGCTATCCCTATGCTGTCCAGCGCTGTGTATGGAGCGCATACAGCTGTATCGGCGATAGGACTCAGGACGGAGCTGCGACAGTGATGTCTGACACCAAAGACGCAGAAGAGATAATGGCGTCCTGGAGGAAAATGTCCGGTTTTATAATGCAGGGACATGTGACATGGACATCCTATCACACATGCCGTTGCTTCTCTGGCTAAAAGTCCACTTAGCTGTGTGTGTGTCTGGGATTGGCTGACATGCTGGCCCGCCCCACTACACGCGCGCGCTTAGGGAAGGAAGACAAGGAAAAAAAAAAAAAATGGCGATCGCCATTATAGAAACAGCAGTGATCTGAAGGCGCTGTTCACGCACACTATACACTGAAATGTCATAATATTGTGATTCACAGAGTGACTTACACTATTACAGCGGAAACCAAGCTAGGAATTAGCTGTTTTTTTGCTGCTAGAACCGTTCTCGAACGTTTCTAGAACTATCGAGCTTTTGCAAAAAGCTCGAGTTCTAGTTCGATCTAGAACAGGCCCCAAAATCACTCAAGCCTAGAACTGGAGAACCTCGAACCGCGAACCGCGCTCAACTCTACTAGAAATTCATGGTGGCCATGTCTAATATTGGCGTGACACCATGAATTTCGGGCTTAGGGCCAGTTGATAATATACACCTAACCCCATTATTACCCAGCGAGCCACCCGTCACCAGAGCAGCTGGAAGAGTTGGATACAGCGCCAGAAGATGGCGCTTCTATGAAAGCGCCATTTTCTGGGGTGACTGCAGACTGAAATTTGCAGTGGGGGTGCCCAGAAATCTTGGGCACCCTGCGCTGAGGATTACAATCCCCAGCTGCCTAGTTGTACCTGGCTGGACACAAAATTTGGGTGAAGCCCACGTCCTTTTTTTTTTTTAAATATTTCATGAAATTCATGAAATAATTAAAAAAAGGGCTTCTCTATATTTTTTGTTCCCAGATGGGTACAAATAGACAGCTGGGGGTTGGGGGCAGCCCATAGCTGCCTGCTGTACCTGGCTAGCATACAAAAATATGGCAAAGCCCACGTCATTTTTTTGGGGGGCAAAAAACTCCTGCATACAGTCCTGGATGGAGTATGCTGAGCCTTGTAGTTCTGCAGCTGCTGTCTGTCTGTATAGAGGAGGGCAGACAGCAGCTGCAGAACTATAAGGCTTAGCATCCTCCATCCAGGATTGTATGCTGGAGGGAGAGACAGTGGGAACAGAACTACAAGGCTCAGCATGCTCCATTCACTAGTGTATGCAGGAGAGCAGACAGCAGCTGCAGAACTACAAGGCTCAGCATACTCCATCCAGGACTGTATGCAGGAGTTTTTTGCCTTCCAAAAAAATGATGTGGGCTTCGCCATATTTTTGTATGCTAACCAGGTACAGCAGGCAGGTACGGCTGCCCCCAACCCCCAGCTGCCTATTTGTACCCGGCTGGGAACTAAAAATATAGGGAAGCCCTTTTTTTTAATTATTTCATGAATTTCATAAAATAATTTAAAAAACAAAAAAACCCACAAGGGCTGCACCCCATTTTTGTGTTCAGCCAGGTACAACTAGGCAGCTGGGGATTGGAATCCTCAGCACAGGTTGGCCCGAGCTTTCTGGGCCCCTCTGCTGCGAATTGCAGTCCGCAGCCACCCCAGAAAATGGCGCATTCATAGAAATGCCATCATCTAGCGCTGTATCCATCTCTTCCAGCAGCCCTGATGCCGGGTGGCTTGCTGGGAAATAAAGGGTTAATATTAGCTTTTTTTACTACCTAGTATTAAGCCAGAGATTCTTAATGTCAGGCAAGTTTAACCTGGCCAGTAAGCATCTCCAATAAAGGGTTAAAAAAAGACACCACACAGAGAAAAAATATTTTAATAGAAATAAATACACAGACACACTTAGAGACTCCATGTTTATTACTCCCTCTCCCCTATCCACGATTCTGGTCTTCTGTCTTCTTTCTCCTTTAACTCATGCAGCTCTGCTACATTAGACAGCACTGCATGGATGGAAGAACGCTGCTGCTCCCGTGCAGTCTAATCACTCAATGAGTGAGCAGTGTCTGCGGGTTGGTAAGTGGTGACGTCACCGCTGCCACCGTTGCAATAGTAACCTGACAGGCGGGTTACTATAGCAACGGTAATCTCCGATCACTTGTTTCCTCGCTATTCACCGGCTGTGGCATCCAGTTCCTGCATGTGGGCTGACTCTATAAAGAGCGCTGACATGCAGGAATGGGGAGCCAAGCATGTGCCCAAGCATCTCGCCGGTACTCGGAGATGCTCGAACGAGCGCCGCGTATCGGAGAGATGCACTGACAGGACCTAGCATGACGTCTAGCCATGTGACCAGTCTGTAGCCAATGAGATAATACACACGTGACTAATCACATGCTATTGCTATGACATCACGGAAGGTCCTATCATCAGTGCTGGTTACCGGGAGGGCACAGCGATGAAGGAGAATCGGCGGGAGACAGAGTCTGCAGGACAGGTGTAAGTATAATGGCAATGTTTATTAACTGTATTTGTATATGTATAATGTGTTTGTATGTGTTTGTGTTTGCCTGCCATTGTTTTCAATGGGGTTCGAAGGTGTTCGTCAATCGTTTGTCGAATGTTCGACGAACACACCGGCCGTTCGATGAACTGAACCAAACTTGAACACTAGGGGGTGGCTCATCACTAGTCCCGGGTAAAAGAGTCTTAGTGGGCCCCATGCACACGCAGATACGCACATACACAGATACATACTTATACATGTATATGTACATATGCATATTTGAAAACAAATTCACAAAAATACATATAAAGAAACATAAATCTATACACAGCCATATAAACTGACATACATAGATATGCTGTACACATCATACATGTTATGTCAGAAAAATACCTATTCACTTTGAGTGACAAAAAAGTTTTTTTTGTCACTCAAAGTGAATAGGTATTTTTCTGACATAATATTGATTTGAGATACCTCCAAAAAACTAAGATTCTGAGATTTTTTACACATCATACATGCACATACAGACTCATTAGAGATATTACTAATATGGGCAAGTCAGCAGCAGCCTCATTCACCTCCCTCACTTGTCTGTCCAATTCCTGCTGGGCATGAGGCTCTGGAGGGCGTGGACATTATGGCTATCCCTTTAACAGACATGGCCACACACAGTGCACACAGACTGTTGTATATACATCACAGGAGAGGCTGGGGGAATACACATTATTTTGGGGCATACATGTTACAGGGGGGGGGGCATTCACGTATCTTGTTTGGGGAGGCA